>NW_008358189.1:260037-299661 GCF_000622305.1 Nannospalax galili | reverse complement strand
GGGGTGGGCTGGGCAGAGGTGGGGTAGGCACCCTCTGCTCAAGGACTAATGGCTGTGGGGCTGTGTCACCACTGGAGCTCTGGACGCTGACCACACACTCGCAGGCAGAAGCCACAATTGGTTGTTGGCCCTCCATTTTGGCCATGGGGGTAGTAGTGTTTTGGGGGGACTTGTCCCTCCGACTTTGGCCCAAGTTGGCCTGAACGCCCTTGTGGGCCTTGTCCAGGGGGCTTGGTCGGGGCCGCCCTTTGATGGACAGCAGTCGCTCCACCACTTCCTCCAGGGTACAAGCCTGTGCTGCATGGAGAAAGTGTGCAGGATCAAGGGAGAGAGCCAGAGATGGGAACAGGGCAGAAGGAGGTTGCCTGCCCACATGGCCAGTCCAATCCAGCCTCTCACCATCACTGGCCAGGAGCACGGCCCGGTTCACCAGGTTCTCTAGGGCCTCCCAGAGCAGCTGGCCCGAGCGGCCAGCAGGCTCCAGGTGTAAGAGGCCTTGTAACACGGACAGCAGCTGGGCTGATGCTGGGGAACAGCTCACCTGTGTCGGCCAAGAAGGGCAGGTAAATGGCTGTCTACTTCCCTGGGCAGGCTGATGCCCACCCACCAGCTCATGTGCTCTTCCATAGCTCCTTTATCTCACTAAAACTCCGGTAATGACTCAGGTAGGCCCTTTGTATTACTGGTGGCACTGGAGACTGTCCCACATGCTTTGGGGTATTAAGTGGCACCTCTGGTCTCTACGTACTCCGTCAACCCCAGATGCATTTAGTGATTGAGACAGGGTGCCATATAAACTCAGCCTCCTGGACTCTCACCTGGGCCTGCAGCTCTCCAAAGTCCGCTGATAATAACTACCTAGCTGAGGCCCGGGATGGCTTGGCCAACTCAGGCAGCCGTGGCCTTTAGAACCTCGTTCTGGCATCTCCATCTGAACCCCATCCCCAGCCTTACTACCCCAACATCTCCAACTATGTTTCTGGCTCTGTGCCTGGCCATGGTGAAGTGGATCCAAGCCCCAGCCAGCCCAGCCCCACCTTGTGGAACAGAGAGGCAAAGACTTCCTGGTGGCTGTTCATGTTGATACCATCACAGACACGTTGCAGCTCCTCCTCATCTTCAGCTTTGGCCTCCTCGAGGCCCGGGATGGCTTGGCCAACTCAGGCAGCCGTGGCCTTTAGAACCTCGTTCTGGCATCTCCATCTGAACCTCATGCCTAGCCTTACTACCCCAACATCTCCAACTATGTTTCTGGCTCTGTGCCTGGCCATGGTGAAGTGGATCCAAGCCCCAGCCAGCCCAGCCCCACCTTGTGGAACAGAGAGGCGAAGACTTCCTGGTGGCTGTTCATGTTGACACCATCACAGACACGTTGCAGCTCCTCCTCATCTTCAGCTTTGGCCTCCTCAAAGGCCTCTAGCTGGATCAGCAGGTCGGCATCCTCTAGGTCCCTACGTGGTGAGGACAGACGGCTGAGATGTTGTCCTTATCAGATGACATCTCTTCACAGATCAGGCTTCATGGAGCTGCCTCTGCTTGGCCCAGCTGAGGACACTGGGCAGTGTTCCTGGAGAGGCCCAGGCTGGCTTGGTGGCAAGCCTGTGGCAGTAACAAGGCTGGCAACCATGAGTGGTGGCTCACAGCTCTGAGCCTCCTGCCCTGCCAGGCTACCCAAGGGTTCCCTGGGCATCTTTGGGGATGGGGAAGGGCAGGCTCTCCTGAGGGGTATGAGATGTGGCTGGGTCCTCTCTTGGGGGCTGGAAGAGTATAGCCAAGAGATGCCACCTGAAGCAGGACACCATGACCAGGGCACAAGAGCAGCAGGGCTTGGCCTGAGCTGGATGCTAAGAATGCACTGGGGCCAGGCTTTGCTGTCATCTCAGCCTGGCCACTAAGTGGTCCCCTTGCAGGCAAGACAGTCCCCTCCCTGCAGGCCTGGGGACAGGTCCCCCTAGTAGAGCTTTGCTCTGGGCTAGTTCCACAATAGTGGAGCTAGCAGGGCTCCTCATGCTGACCCCAGTGGGGCCCTCAGGTGTAAGCTCCAGGATGCCCGTCACAGCTGAGTTTCAAAGCAAAGATAAGCAACTATCACTACAAGAATGTGGCATGTGACGGCTGTGGCACGTTGTGTACCTGAATCTTGAGTTGAATGGAGTTCCTTTAATAACCTGGTTCCTATGGACAGTGCCCAGGACATGGGATAGCCTCAGACTCCAAGGAAGGTGGGCCTGGTTTGGGGAGGGGACAGCAGACAGGTCAAAACACAAGGACTCACCGCAGCCGGGTCAGAATGTCCAGCAGCTGGAGCCCTAAGAAGAGAGGGAACAGGTTAGAGTCTGAAGGCTGTCTCTGGCCTCCCCTGCCTCCTGCTCCTGGGCATGTGTATCCTGGGTCTGACTCCTTCACCTCCCTTCTCCCTGGTGTAGTCCCACCCTAGGGTCTTAAAGCTCCAGAGGGGACTTGTGGTGGTGTTGTTCAGTGTTCCCTTCCTGAAGGAACAGAGCTGGAATTGAGATCAGCCCACCTGTCTGCCTGTAGCACCCAGCCACCTTCAAAACAGAACCCTCAGCTCTAATGGCCTGTCTACCACAGGAGCATATGGTGGTAGGGCTCCCAGACCCTGGGACAGTGCCTTCCTTTGGGGTCCCTGAAGACGTGGGGTAGGGGCAGGACTTTCTGTGGTCCCGCCTCCTCAGGGGATATGGCATGGGCTGGGCTGGCTCAGCAGGAACTTTTTGGGGTCTTTCAGATGCCTGAGGGTGCTCAGAGTAAAGGGGTGCTGGTGGCCTTACCAATGAATTCACTCCGAAGCTGGGCACGAGTGCGGAGATCCTCGGGGCCCAGGATGATGGCATTGATCACGCTGAGCAGGGTGACCACATAGGGCACGTTGTCGCTGTCGGAGAGCTCATTCATGATGACGCTGAAGCGGTACTGCTGGCTGCACACCGTCTGAAGGATGGGTGGGGTCAGGGTGTGCCGACGGGATTCTGTGCTGCTGACCCAGGTTCCCACCGCTCACCTTGTAATGGTCCAGGGCATCTAGTGTCAGTGCGTGGCCCTCAGGTGAATAGATGCACAGGGCAGCCAGCAGCTCAAACACCTGCTTCTTGACCATCACATTGGACGTGTCCAGAGCTGTGGAGGATCGGGAGACTCTCAGCAGGCCCACTGTCCATCCTCCCCACCGAGTCTTTGACCTGCGAGCTGAACCCAGCCTTGGGTGTCAGCTCTTGCTGAATTCCCAGGCCCAGGCTCTCCATGCTGATCTCTCCTGCTGTCCTCACCCTGCCTCCTAGGCTTCAGAATCAGATCCTTTCAGAGGAAGGCTTGGAAGCAGGGACAGTGCCTGGAGTCTGCAGAGCCCAGTCCCTGCAGCTGGCTCTAGGCTCAGTTTTCTCTGAACCTGAATTATGTTCCTGACAGTGTGGGATACTTCTTCATCCCTGTGAACCCTTGCCTCCTCCATCCTGAGCTAGGGCAGTTTGGGGGTGATTCTCATTTGGCTATTCTGAGAACAGGCCACAATGGACATGATAGAGGGGCACAGCTAGGTCCAGATTCGGGCAGCAGGCTGAGATTAGTGTGGGTCCCAGGTTACAAAGATGTGGCAGCCTCCGGTTTGCTTGTGAACACTGGCACCTGCCCTTCTCTACAGACCCCACCCCACCAGTCACTGCCTGCCCCCAGAAGGTCTAGGAGCCTCAGTGGGAACTGGGTGCTTCCCTGGAGGGTTGTACAGAGACTACTGTCCACCACGGTTCTCTTGCAAGGCTTCAGGACTAACTGGCTACAGCCTGAGAAGACTTTCTTCAGGAGCTACAGGAAGCCAGAGGATAAAGCAGGTCTGGGGGTGTGCAAAGGCAGAATGCAGGAGGCATGGCTGGGGTGGCCTACTGAGAACAGAGAGGTCCTCTAGGTGTGGGAACAGAGGACCAGTGAGGGGTGGGAACCAGGAAAGGTGGTAGGAGGCAGAAGGCAACGCCCTCCTGGTCTAGCTGGGCTGGGATTGCAGGGCTTGGAGTCAGGCGGTGTGAGTATGTGGGGTGCTGTGTTCTGTGGAGCAATGCCTGGAGGCCAGAGGCTGGTGGAGCCAGCACAAGGCTGGTGGAGCCACAGTACTGAGGAGACAACTACAGTCAGCTGATGGAACTTAGGCAGCCTAGACGCTTCAGAATGGGGTGGGTGGTCTCTGCCCTTCCCTAGGGGACCCTCCTGTTGGCTGCTTAAGCATCTGCTCCTGATCCCCCAGATCTCCCGGCCCTCACACAAAAGCCTCCAGCTTACCCTGGGAGAGCTGGCGCACATAGCCCTGGTTGCTGAGAATGTACTCTATGCCCTGCTGTGAGTTCATGACGGCACGCACGCAGCTGATACAGGTAAGCTGTAGCAGGGCATCCGAGATGCGGGCCACACCACGCCCGGACAGCCGCGCCAGTGCCTCTAGCAGCAGGTCCAGGCCACTCTGCTCCAGGAACTGCACCATCCAGCCACCATCACTGCTCTCCAGGCGCTTTCGCAGGCCAGAGTAGTTGACCACAGAGGGCATCTGCAGCAGCCGGATGCACAGCTCTGGCTCTGCGCTCTCCAGGTTGGCTTCAGTGGGGTCAGAGTCCTGAGGCCCCAGCTTCTCCTTCAGCGCCGCCCACTTGCGCTGTGCACCCTCCTTCACCGACATCTTGCCGAACTGCAGGACCAGAGGGGGAGAAGTCATCAGCCTGGACAGGAGATGGAATGACCCCTGGGTTGAGAGCTTGGGCATACACAAAGGCACTGTCTGCTGCCTCCATTTCTCTGTTGGGCTTCCTGCTTGCAGCCTGACAGCTACCCCATACTGACAAGCTGGATTGAGCACTTTGCTTCTGACCCTGACAAGAACTCCCCTTGTCCCATCTGGACTGAAGGACAGACAGGAAGGTCCCATCATGTGTTCAAGAACTCTGAGGCTAAGACCAGTGAGAAACAGCTAGATTAGAGACCTGTGCCTGGGCATGGAGGCAGGACTTGGGCTTGTTCTTACTAGTCCTGGCTAGACTTGGAGAGGCCCAGAGTGGGAAGAGGGTAGCTATACTGGCTGGAATGACATGACACAGTGGTGATGATGCAACTAAACAGAGGAGTCTCTGAGGCTCCTTTATCTGGCTCCAGGCGCTTCCCTACTGCCCACAGCCGCAGGAGGAGGAGGGCCAGGTGACAGGGTGAGGATACCATGATGAGATGCCCATGGCTCAGCTGGGTGGACGGCAGCCTCCTCTGGTCTCAGTTTGTCTGTGATGGGTGTAGGACCCACCCAGAGGGAGAAGTGGGGCCCTCAGCATATCACACCCTTGGTTCATAAGCAACAGGCCTGACTCCAGCCTAGGAAAATGTGCCCTGCACCCTTGTGAGGGGAGCAAGCCCGGCCTAGAACATTCTCTCCAAAGCAGAACTGTAGAGGCCGATTGCACCTCTGTTGTCCCTTCTACTCAACCAGTCTCTCCCTACCCCTGCCTGGGCTCAGCTGGCTGCAATGCTGTCCCCATCACAGCCCCTAGGGACAGCCTCAAAGGTCAGGGACATCAGGCTCCCCTGCAACCATGTAAGGTTGGGATCTTATATTTAGCATCTGAGAAGGGCGGCATGGAGCCGTAGGAGGGAGGTGCAGAGGAGCAGGGCTTGGCGGGACTTGCTCCCAAGGATCACACCCACCCCAAAAGTCCAGTCCCCCACTCTCTACCAGACTCAAAGGCAGGCATTATCATCTGCCAGATAGGTGGGGGATGTAGGCAGCACTAAGGGAGACTAATCTGTGCCCAGGATCTCACTGACCAGACCTCAGCAAGTGTTCTTGGAGTCCACTTAACACTGGGAAGTCAGTGCTCTTTGCTTCAGGTTCTGTTCGGCGTGGTCAGGGAAGGGGAGACCCCCAGGCTGGGTCACCTGAGGCCATCCAGGAGACCACGGCTGAGTGGGGTGGGAGCCCAGGTACCTTCCTAGTGTGGTTCTGGGTCCCAAGTGCCTACTGTCCTCACTCAAGGACCCAGAGCCCCTGCCTGCCCAGCGGCATGTATGGAGCCCCTGCCTGGTTCTCCATTTCCTGCCTGTCCAACTGCCCAAGGCAAATGGGTCTTTCTAGAAGCAACATCCTTCCTAGTGTGGTTCTGGGTCCCAAGTGCCTACTGTCCTCACTCAAGGACTCAGAGCCCCTGTCTGCCCAGCGGCATGTATGGAGCCCCTGCCTGTCCAACTGCCCAAGGCAAATGGGTCTTTCTAGAAGCAACACGGGCTGGGCTTGGCCTAGGGGCCCAATGGCAGATCTCAACTCAGCCCTTCGGCCTGTTTGAGCCTTAGTTTCCTCCTCTTTACCTCTGCCTCAGGCTACTGGCAGCACGGAAGGCTGTGCTGGGGACGTCTGTCCTGCTGGTAGGAGGTGAGGATCCACATCCCGGTGGATCAGCCAGGGGCCTGTGCTGGGCCTTACTGGGTAGGAAATCAAGGTCCTCCCCTGGGTCCGTTTTTACCTACTCCCAGGCCAGGCCCTTTTGGCCACCCAGCCACCGTCCACTTACCCAGATGCGCAAGACCTTCCGGCCGCCTCTGCCCACCCATTCGGGGCCTTGCCTCCAGCTTCTCATCCTTGCCAACAGTGGGCTGCTGGCTGCCAGGCTGGCCCTTGTCCCTGTTGGGCAGCTTTAGACTTCCAAAGGCTCTCTTGGTTGGTGATAGGTGTGGCAGCTCCACCATAGTACAGAGGCGACTGACCAGTCTCTGCACACTTCCTAATTTGTTTGCTACCCAAAGAGGTGCCTGGAGCTGGCCTCCCCTCTCCACCCACTCCTGCCTCCATTGGCCAGAGGCCCTGTCCCCTTGGCACAGGCTGAGTGGCCGGAGTGTGAACTCTGCCGGGCCTGGCCTCTGGCATCTGAAGTCCTCTCTGGCCAGTAGCCCCAGTCTTCCCTGCAGAACCCACCTGACCGTCCTGGAACCTAGGGTCATCAGAGCCACTGTGTCCAGGTCTGGGGTCCCCATACCAGGGTGCCTGCTGGCTTCACGACTGCCCGTCTGACATTGCCCAGTCCTTCTGCCCTGTGTACCCCATACCCAGTGTAGGCTCACACCTTGATGGGAGTCCCCTGGATCCATGTTCTCTGTCCTGGGCAGCTGCATGGGGGGTAGGAAGACTATGTCCGATAGGTCCTGGTGATGACTGTTGTCCACTTGGGACAGCCAGCCTGGCTGGGGACTAGGAGGCCGAAGTGAGGGCCACTTTCTTCCCTCTGGCGTCTGCCAGACTCTCTGCCAGATGACACTGAGTGCAAATGGACTAGAGAGGTCTAGCAGTGCAATGGCACCTGGATGTTGCAGTCCAGCAGCTTTGGCCAGGACATCCAGCTGGGCTCTAATGACTGACAGCCTTCATAATCTGTACCCTTGTGTCTCACATAGGACCAACCAGAGAAAGGCAAATCTCCTAAGCAACAGATGTTCTGCTTCTAGTCAGCCTCCACTGGGCATCCTGGGCCTTCCTTCTTTTCTACAGAAACTATAGAACTCTCTCTCTCATGTCTGCTTTAGAGCTTCTGACAAACAGGGCTGAGGCTGGCCCCCTTACTACAGCAAACTCCCAAGACACGGCCCCTGCCTGCCCCCACAGGAGACCCAGTTTATTGTTCTCAGGAAACATAGGCTGTGAGGGAACAATACTCAGGAAGGTACTGGTACCAAACAAGGCTGGGGGTGAACCTTCACTCCTGGGTTCTTCACATCTGTGTGCCTCTCTGTTCTTATCTGCAAAGTGGGTCGCAGTGAGCTCTATATAGAACGAGAGCCAGTGGATATAGAGTGACCAACAGGGAATACTTGCTGCTGGTTTTTGTTTTGTCACAGGGTCTCACGTACTCTAAACTGGACTCAAACTCATTAAGTATCTGAGGCTGACCTTTAAATTCCTGATCTTCCTTCTTGAAGGGAGACTCTAGGCTGACTAAACCCCAGTGGATGAACTTGCACTGAGGGACATCTGGGGACACTGAGTATACATAATAGGCCTTAATACAAATGACAGAATGCATGAGCTCCCGTTGGGGGTCTATGGGAGGGTGCCAAAGGGGAAGGGGGGTACAAAGATGATTTTATGTATGAAATACACAAAAGTTAAATTTAAAAGTTTATAAAAAATTCCAGATCCTCTTACATCTGCTACTCAAGTGCTAGGATTACAGGCATGTGTCACCACAGCAGGCACGTCCCTTTTCCAGCTCTGCTCAGCCCTGGGGCTGAGTGTCCAACTTCCAGCCTGATCTGGTGGAGACTCAGAGGGCTTTGCCCAAGGCATGGGGGATGGCCTCCTGGGGACGAGCCCTGTACAGGAACACTCTCAGAGCTTTCCCTAGTCAGCACCCTGGGGTGGCAGGGCTGGCTCCACAGCCCAAGCCTGGGCAGATGGGGTCAGGATAGAGACATGTCTCATCTGCCCACACAGTTCCCTCAACACCAATGAGACAGAAGTGGGCAGGGCCTTTGCAGATAAAGTGCCTAGAGCTGGGGTCAGGGCAGCTTGTCCTTTACCCACATGTGATTCTTTCTTTAAAAAATGTATTTAAAAAATATCTTATTAATTATTTTTTATTTTATATGTACGAGTGTATTGCCTGCATGTAGGTAAGTGCACCTGTGTCGTGCAATGCCCTCGGAGGACAGAAGAGGCCATCGGATCCCCTAGAACTGGAGTTACAGACAGTTGTTAGCTGCCATGTGGGTGCTGGGATTGAGTCCGGGTCTTCTGCAAGAACAACCAGTGTTCGTAACCGCTGAGCCATCTCTCCAGCCTCTACCCACACATGATTCTTAAGGGCCACTTTTTCCACAGGCACAGGCCAGGCCTTCCACTTAGACTATTCCTGAAGGCAGGATCTGCCTCAAGGTCTGCGGGGGACCAGCTCAGATCTGAGCACTAAGTGGGCTCCCCAGAGGGGAGAGAATCAGGCCAGCAGAACTCTGGACCACCTTCCAGGAGGATGGCTCTCAGTAAGAGCTGGCTGCCTCTTCTCTAAGCTCATGGCCAGGCTGCCCACACCTCCATCCCACTTGCCTGGGCAGCTGTGCTGACTCACAGAACTCCAGAGGCTTCCACCCCTGCCTGGTATGTGAGCTGAGTGGGGGTGGAGGACCAATTCCACTTACCCAGCCTGCTGTGCAAGGAGAAAGCAAGGCAGAGAGAGTGGCTGGGAGGTCCTGCATGGGTCTCCTGGCACACAGAAGGGGGGCAATGGAGGATTATAGTATTGGGGGACCTGAGTGAACCATCTGACGCCCATACCTCAGCACCCTCATTCCTACATCCAGGAAAACATTAGCTAGAGTTCCAGGAGCCAGAGGGCTCTACAGTGGCTCCACTGGGCCTAGGGCTGCCCCCAAGGAGCAGACCAGGCTTTGCACCTCGGCCCTCGAGAGGTGGAGGCTGCTGTCTATACCCAACTCCTACAGGGACAGCCAGGCGCCTGGTTGGCCAAGGCAGAGGTGGAGGTCTGGGGTAGGTACAGGCCAGGTAGATGGCCCCTGGAGGGGCTGCTGCCTGGGGTGCAGAGGCAGCTCTGAGGGGGCACCCTGCCAGCACCAGTATAGGGGCTGGGGTGCTTCTGGGCCCAGAGCCAGCAGGGGGTGGGGGAGACACAAGGGAGGGAGCTTGTCTTCCATGGGTGGGCGGTAGAAATGGCAGAAGCGGGATTCCGGAACCAGGAGGCAGGGGCTGCCACACTGTATTTTTAGCTCTTCCAGGAGCCCAAATTTTTCCACTGCCTGGCAACCCTTGGCTCTTCAGAACTCGGGCACGTTCCTGACAGCTCCCTGGGGCTCAGGAATAGCCCTTGTCCTACCCAGATTCTTATTATCTTCCCTCTGACCCACAAAGTCAACTGCAGCAGGTAATGTCATCTTCTCAGCAGGCTGTGAGTCTCTCAGAGGGCTGGTCTGTGTGGGCCATAGCCTGCAGGCTCAATTTAAGTAGGAGGTCCTGTGCAAGCAGGCCTCCGAGGGAGAGAAAAGACTGAAGTCATCCACTGTCCCCATGTCCACAGGCACTGAGTATATAGCATCTGGTGGGGTGGCTGTCCACATAGCACTCTAGCCCACTGCTGAGTGGCCAGAATGGGAGTCCAGGACTCCAGACTTCCAACTCCCAACTGGTTTCCTATGGCAAACAAGGAGGGGGAGGGTCCTACGGGGCCACTTGGTGTGCAGCACAGGACACAGGGTCCTTTGAGAAGAGTGAACATGAAGGTGCTCTTGGTGGGAACAGTTCACCTTGCATGGAGTTCCAACCAGATGCAGTGTGACTGTCACCAGGACACCTGTCTGGATGCTAACAGAAGCAGTAACAGGATATGCCTGCTGGGGGCTGCACCCCCGTCCCTGACCGCCATGAGGAGGAGGGTCTGCACAGAGCAGCTGGTGCTGGGCACTGGTGTATCTGGGATTCTGTGGGCAGGTTGGAGTGGTCTCACAGTGTCTTCCTCCCCAGAGGAGGCCTACCCAGACAAGGGGGAACAGGAAGGGTGGGGACACCCACGCCAGGAAGCCAGCTTTCACTTCCACCAGCTCTGGGATGAGGTGGGGACCGGAGCTGCTCTAGACTTGCAAAGTCACTAGAGGGGCCCCTTTCTGGATCTGACCCCGCAGCTGCACAAGGCGCAAAGCAAAAGGGCATACCTGCACAGCCTGGGCCCCTCCGACAACATTCTGAAGATTCTGAGAGCTGGGGAGGGAGCCACCTGAGCACTGCAGCAGCCTGGGTAGTACCTCCTGTAGCTTAACCCCATCAGTGGAGGGGAAATGGACACAGATCTAGGGTCAGGGGCTTGTCAGACTCCGCAGGTGAGTGGGCAGGAGCATGAGGGTGGGCTAGTATGTTGTGGACTCCAGCTCCTGGCCACAACATCCTTCTACTCAAAGGACTGTATTCAGGGGCATGTGGTCATAGGGAGTTCAGTTCACCCCTGAGTACCTCTGCTTAGCTTCTCTCCCCAAGACCAGGCACACTTGAAAATGTCTCCAGCAGTCCCCTGTAACCTCCTGATCCCCCAGCTGTCCTTGGCAAGGCCTCTCCAATTAGGGAAGGGTGGACTCACTTCAGGATTCAGGTGCAAAATGGGATATACTGGTCTGGCCTCAGAGAGTCAGGCCTCATCTCTGTCCATGCCCAGGATGGGAAGTATGTCTTCTGTCCACTCATATGCCAGGCTGCAGTCCCCACCTCCCGCCACTGTCCAGGTTCCAAAGGGCCCTTCCACGGACGCAGAGAACAAAGACAAACAAGAGCAGGGGAGGGACAGCTCTTGGGTCCTCCAATACAGCTAAGAGCAGTGGCAGCCAGGGCTCAGGGAGGGCACAAGGCTGTTTCCAAGAGGTCATCTCAGTAAGACTAGACCCTGTAACTACTGCAGTGGGCCAGCTGTGCCCTGACAGACCCTATTCACTTGGCCTACTACCAGCTTAGTGCACAAGTCTCTCTGGCTCCTGCTCAGCATTCCTTAGCCAATCAATTGGCCCCGGGGAGGCTGTCAGGCCCAACTGGGTGAGCAAGGTCCTCAGGCTGGGTGCAACGTGCTGCTTACAGTTCTGGCTGGGAAATGAGGATGCCAGGTCCCAGGAAGAGGCAACCCTCTTTGGATTCACGTTTTCTTACAGTGGCCATGATGTTCACCAGGGATCTCTGGGCGCTGAGGCTAGGCTGGCTGACCCAGTATGGTCTGCATGGATCCCACCTACACTGCTCACTAGTCACTCTTCTCAGAGGTGACCTCCCATCCCCTGTCCCTCAGAGACTCGGCCCATCTCCCTGCTGCAGGACCCTGCAACATGAGAGGGTCTGGCCCCTACCTCCTTCTCTATCTGAACAGCCTGGGCCCTCTGAGTGTGGGTGTCCCTGAAAGAGACTCTTGTTCTCAGGCCACTCATGTCTCTGCATGAAGTGGGGCAGAGAGAGGCATGGGACAGGCAGTGCCCTCCTCCCAGCCTGGGCCAGGCGGGAGCTGTGTCTCCCTCCCTGCTGTGACCACAGGCAGCAGTGCCTAGCTGTGCCTGGAGCAGGAGTCAGGAATGGGAACATGATAGTGGAGGAGGCAGTGTGCACATGGAGGCCACAGCACAGGGTTGTGGAGGATCTGGACAAGCTGGTGAGGAGACAGCCACACAAATACTAGTTTGCCTTATATGGGGGGTCCAGGGTGGCTTCCAGGCCACAGCTACCTCTAGCAAGGGGCAACATCCCTCTTAACAGGGAGAAATCCCTGGAGGCTTTGAGTTCGGGGGAGAGGGAGCCTGGCTGGGGACAGGTGTCCCCAGCTGGCCTGTGCCTACCACTGACTGGTGTGCTAAGCTGGGATGTGTCTCTCCTGATCCACGGGGCCCGGGTTGTCCTCAATGCTTGGTTTGATGTCAGGCCTCCATTCTTCCAGGTGTTTCCCGTCTCCCATCCGCCAAGGACTTCATACCCAGGCCCCTGTCAGCCTGGACCCTGGCGGTGAAGGCCACACACACTGCTGGGGAGGTAGAGTCCAGGGGAACAGGGTACCTTCCAGTCTACCTGCCCCTCCTCCCATTGTGGACCTGGGGTGCTCTGACTAGGTCCAGCTCTGGAAAGGGGCTGCAGAGTGCTGTGACAGTGTGGGCAAGGGCTGCCACCCAGGCACTCTGACCTGCTGACGGCTTTGCTGACGGCTGGGGACCAGCCTACCATCCTCATGCCTACTTGCCCTCCCAAGACTCCACAGGCCACTCTGGACTATCTCACTTCCTCTCTTGTCCTATCCTTTGCTTCCTACAGGAGGGAAAAGCCATAGCAGTGATGGGATATGAAAGTGGCCTTGGTCACTTTGTCCTCAAATAGTGGTAGAGGGGCTTGGGCTTTGCACCACCCCCTTCCAGGCTACATAACACCTCTACCTGCCAGTATACTGGCCTCAGTGCTTGATGAGCCCAGGCCCCAGGGAGTCCAGGGCAGCAGGCCCCAGAACAGCTGCCTCCCTGTGGGTAGTTATGGAGTCACTGAGGAGAGAAGGAGGCTAAAGGGGGTGTCTGCTTTGCACTCACCCTATTTAGAGACCCAGTAGGGGCTACCTGATCAGGACAAGGCCTTATGATTTCTTGAGCTGCAATACTAGTCCTGGGACCCTCCACGGTGGGAGCTGTGTAGATAATTATAGCTGTAAATAGTGTGAAAACAGCACTGGGTGCTACTTCTTGGGGGGGGGGGGTGATGTGAGCACAAGGGCCAATGCCCACAGCACAGGTTTTATAGGTGCCTCTTTTCAGAATGGATGGCAGTGCGCACACTCATGAGAGGGAGCGAGGGCCAGGGTGCCACACGAGTTCCGTCAGTCCTTGGCTTGTCTACTTAGCACACAGCTCTGCTCACAGGCTGTGAGAGGTGAGAGGACAGTAGGAGTTGGGGCTAGTGCTTCGGGGGTGTGTGTGATGTGGGTGGCCCTGACAGAGGGGAGTCCCTGAGTACCCTCCACCCTGTCCCTTAGGTAATCACACCTTAAGAATGAGGTACAAGAGAGGAGAGGCCCAGCTGGTGCACTCTGCCTGGTTCATGTCTCGCTGGATGTGGTATGTGTTGGACCTTACTCACTAGGTCAGGTTGGCAGGGAAGAGGCCACATATTGAGACCCTACCCTCACCCTCCAG
Source organism: Nannospalax galili (assembly GCF_000622305.1). Lineage (NCBI taxonomy): Eukaryota > Metazoa > Chordata > Mammalia > Rodentia > Spalacidae > Nannospalax > Nannospalax galili. Next base: position 285,993 of record NW_008358189.1, on the reverse strand, counting down.
TGACAGGGAGTCCACCCTCCTTGACTGTATCAGGTACAACTACGCCTGCTTCTCCTGAGGCCCCAAGGGGCAGCCCTGAAGAGACTGGCTCCAAAATTCACTCTAGAAAGTTCTAGAAAGTTCACTCTAGAAAGAGGTAGGTATGCTGTCCCTACCACTTGATGGCTACCAGGTAAAGAACTATACACCTATTACACATCTGCTGTGTTTAAGACAGGAGTAGAGGAGAGGGCCAGGCAGTCTAGCACCAGGCCTATCCTTTAAGACTATGGGGACCAAGACACCTCAGAGGCCAGGACTTTAGCCTATTCTAGAAAAATGCCCATTATTTCTGTTGAGAGTGGGCCTGCACCCACCGGTAGCACCTGCAAAGTCATCCCCCACCAATATTCAAGAGCCTGAAAACTTTTCCCATTTGGAACAAGTGCACTTTGATAAAAGACGAATGATCTATTTAAGGTAGGTGCTTCCAGGTCCCAGAACAGGAGGTGTGTGCAATTAGCTAGACAGCCATCAGCACCCCCACAAAGTGAGGGGCCTCACCTGAAGATTAACTCTTTGCTGCCCAGGAGCAGAATCCTTGGCAGCAGTTGGCCCATGTGGGTTGGAGGAAGGCTGCCCCTCCTGGAGGGGTGCTGCACTGGGACTTTAGAGAGCTTAGAGGAAAAGGATGGGAGTCGGGGGAGAGTTGGGGCAAGGTCAGCTCCTACCTGGTCCCAGGAAGGTCCAGCCAGGTCAACTTGAACAGTGCAGACCCACTGGGTGGGGACAGGGAGAAGTCTCAGATCCTAGTCTTGGAACAAACACCCATATTTGCTACAAGGGGGTTCAGTATCCACTCCCCAAAGCCCTCTGCCTTGGGTGACACCCTGAGAGGATCTGGACGGTTGCTTTGTGACCCTTCTTTCTCTGATGCCTGAGGCACTGTCACTATCCTTCAAGTATAGGCGGGGAAACTGAGCCCCAGAAAAGGCAGGGCTGGTAGGAAGGCAACTTCCCAACTCTAGTTTCAGTGTGGGCGTCCTGACCTGTGGCCCAGGCAGGCCAAGCCATTGACTCCTGTTGTGTCTGGCTGTGGCCTGCCACTGTGTGACATGGGGCCTTGGGTGGCTGGGGACGGAGACAGACAGGCCAACAGACCCCTCCCCACCCCAGGGACAGCTGGGGAGTCATGCATGGACGCACAGCTGATCACTCAGGTTCCCTACTAAGGTCACTTTCCTTCCCGTGTCCCTCCCTGGGATGGGGGCTGCCAGGTGTCAGTTCCACAAGGCCCTCCGGCAGGCCTGCCAGTGGGGTGGCATCTTTAGAAGCCCACGTTGGCATCTTTAGAGGCCCAGTCGTCGGGGCGGGGCCGCAGGGCCAGCACAGTGCCACCGGGGCTGCGGATCCGAAGTTGAAGTTTTTCTCAACTGCGGCTGATTCACGGTCAGGATGTGGTAGCCTCGAGGCGGGTAAGTCCTCCAGGCCGACCCTCGGCCACCACCCTGCGGGCAGCGCCTCACACCGCGGCGCGTGGGTCCCCCGGGTCTGGTCTCGGGCGCGGGGCCCGGCGTTCCCGGTCGCCGCGCGCCGGGGGTCCGCTCATCACCACCCCGGAGCCCGCTCTCCAGCCCCAGCCGAGCCCCTCCCTCCTCCCGGACTCAGTTTCCCGCCGGGTTCCTGGTGGGCCCGAAGATGCAGACTTACTGGGTGGGAGCGGCAGCCGGAGGCGGTGCGGATCAAGCTCCGTCCGGTGGCGGGCGCGCCAGGGCTGCGGGCGGCGGGCCCCGCAGTGTCTTCCCAAGCAATCCGACCCAGCCGGTGCTCGGGAGGCGCAGGAGGAAGGGGAGGTGCCACCCCGCCCAGCGGCGGCCACGTGGGGGGCGGTGACGGCCAAGGCGGGGCGGGGTGGGGTCTCCGGGGAGGCCCTGCCCAGCCCAGCACCCGGCTCCGGAGGGGTGGAGACGGGAGGTGGGACATCCAGGGGCCATGCTAAGGCACTGACTGGTTGGAAGCCTCTGACCTCAGGGTCAGTCCCCTCCCCGGCTCCACTGCATCCATCCTCCGGGCCGCCCCCACCGCGGACCGTCTGGTGGACATAGCCCACTGAGGCGGTGGCAGGCTCCCCACACCCCTCGGGTCCCACTCTGCCTCCCACACAGGATCCCTGCTACAGGCTGCTGATCCTGAGTGTCTTGTCCCCCGTCTTCGTGGGAGACAGCTTTCTCCAGTTTCCAGCCCTGCCTGAGTCTGGGCTGTGCCCCTCCCAAGCCTCAGTTTCTCCATCATGAAGTAGTACTTTTCCAAGGTTTATGGACATGTTGGGCGTGGTGGCGCCACGCCTTTGATCCCAGCACTGGGAGGCAGAGGCAGGCGGATCTCTGTGAGTTCAAGGCCAGACTGGTCTACATAGTGAGTTCCAGGCCAACTGTGGCTACAGGGAGACCCTGTCTCAAAAAGAGCAAAAAAAAATTAACAACAACAACAGACAAGGTTTATGGATATGCGTAAACGGTCTCATCTCTTGTGCCTTGAATCTTCCAAGCTGGGTGGTTGGCATGTAGCCGATGGGCAGAGTGGAAGTTCTGGACACATTCCCTTCAGACCTGAGTCCAGGTGGCCGGCCAGCCTGGCAGCAGCTTCTACTCTAACACACCATGGCCGCTTGGGGTGTCGATTGTGCTCCCCCATGGGGTTAAGCCCACCTTTGGTGGCCCATAAATGTCCTCTCCCTGTTCCGTGTTTTCTGCTCAGCCCCCAGCATCAAGAGTCCTGGAAACCTTGGCTGGGGTCCTAGGCAGCAGCAGCCTTTAGTAGCCAACCAGAGCAGGCACGGCCCTTGGGAGCTGAGTGTGTACTGAGGGGTGCTAAACTAGCTTTTGGACACCCTCCAGCCTGGGACGTGGTGACCGTTCCTGTATTGGAACTCAGCTGTTTTGGGAATGCAGAGTTCTCATAGGAGTGTACCTCTGCCTAGAAAGCCATATACCCAGCCCCTTTCCTGCCTCCCCTGAGCTGAGATTCAGGTCAGCTGGTATCACCCCAGGCCTGGCACCTCCTGGGTAGGGGTCAGCAGGAAAAACTCATCTCTCTCCTGGGCTGACTCTGTTTAATGACTGCTTGTTGGTCCAGAAGGAGGATGTGGCCTTCAGCCCTGGTCTGGGACTGCTGGGTAGGGTAAACAGCAGCAGCGAGGTCTCTCATGTCCTGGCGGAATCGCCAGCCGTCATCACCTGAGGCTCACCCAGAGACACACAGGGGCTGCAGCAGGGTGCTGGGCCACCTTTCTAGAAGCTTCTGAGACACACTGCCTTGATGGAGGTAGAGGGGTGCGGCACCCCCACCATCAACTTTTGCCCAAGATGTTTTCTCCCTTGTTCTCCTGTTGGAAATGACTGGGCCTAAGTACCAATCTGCAGTCTAGGCACCATGGACATTGTTGGTGCGGCCCATTGGGCTGTACCTCAGGGTTGGGCCAGGCCAGCAGAGGCCACAGTAAGGAGGAGGGCAAGGTGACTTTGGGTCAGTAGAGCAGAAATGGAGAAGTCCCTGAGGTCAGGAAGAGGAGGGGGAGACTGTGTATGCATGTGATTTCATGTTTGTGTGATGGGTAGTGGGTAGCTGGGGCCAGGGGCCACAGGTCCGATGGGTCGTGCCTATGATTGCTGGAGGAGGTCTGCTTTCTTGTGGACTTCAGCTTAGACTCTCTGGCCAGGTCAGTGGAGTCCTCTTTGTTTTGTTTGTTTCTGCTTTATTTAATTAAGTTTATTTATTTTTCTGAGACAGGGTCTCCCTGTAGCCACAGCTGACTCACTATGTAGACCAGGCTAGCCTTGATCTCACAGAGATCTACCTGCCTCTACTTGGAACTCTTGATTCTACTGTTCAGTTCTCCCAAGTGCTAGGATTAGACTTGTGCCACAGTCTCTCTCAGCTTCACTACCACCCTCTGCGCTAGGTCCCCAGTCCCATCCTGAGCTGTCTTCCTGCCCCCTAGGGTTAGGAGGAAGACAACATTGGCCTCAGAAATTCACCCCCTCTGACCATACCTAGCACACTGGGCCCCATTTGACTTTTAGAAAGTTCTTTCTAGAAACCATAGCCCTGGGCACCACCCATCCAAGGGCCCTAGTCTATCTTTGGAACTGAAAGGACACACATGCCTGCCCATAGCACAGCACTAGATGTCCACAGTCATACAGGTATGCACTAACCACCCTGTGCCTCCGGCACACCCATGCAGAAGCCTACACACCTGCCCACGCTGAGTGTGTCTTCATGCTGATATGCTGGGGCCTTGGGCTGCAGAGAGCTCACGGCTGCCTCATCAGGAAGCAGAAACTAAATGTGATTGGAACAAGGGGAGCAGACCTCAGCACTGCCAGCTTGAGCTCTGCTGGGAACAAACAAGCAGGCGTGGGTGTTTCCAGGAGAGCAGCCTTCCAGCCGGGTGGGATGATTGGCATGGTGCTCAAGTCCCAGGCAAACCCAAGTGCAGGAGGTGACTACCTGCAGGCCCAGAGGGGACACTTCACCCTGGACCCTACACTCAGCTCCTAGAATGCTTTTTATCTTGTACTGTTGGGAATGGTTTTCTTTCTCACCCTCCTGGGTGCCCTGAGATGCCCTCTGATGCTGTTATAGAATGAAGCCAGGGAAAACACGTCCACACACCCACTCGTTTACCCACCTACCCATCTACTTGTCATCCATATGGCTGTGGCACCTGGGACGGTGTTCTGACAAGGGCAGGACTAGCCCAGTCACCTTGGCTTTAGGGAGAAGGCCGTGGTGGGTCGAGGCCCACACCCTTGGCACGATCTCCGCTGTGTGCCTTTGAAGGCCTTGACACCCTCACAGCACCCTCTGTGCTCCCCTTTTCCAGTATTTTTCCACGCATGCTCCGAGAGCCCCTAAAGGTCTGCCTGGCTGTGTTCGATGGCAGGTGGACACTGGGGAGGGCCTATCCCTAGTCCAGGGAGGGGACGTGGGAGCAGAGACCAGGCAGCTGCTCTGAGAAGGGACAGTGGTCAGGTTGGCCAGCCAGGAGTTTGGGTCAGGTGAGGCCTGTATTCATTTGAATACTGTTTGCATTTGTTAGAGCATCTCAGACTTGCAGATTCTGTATGAATTTGCCTACTCACTAAAATTTATCTATAGCCCTAAGATCAATACTAGGGGTACTTTTGCAGTCCTTCATGGACATATTAAGAAAGTGAGTCGCCAGTGGGCAGTGCGCACAAGAGGTGGAGTGGGAGTCCTTCGCTTCCTGTTCCTGCTCACATGGTGCGCAGGAGGATCCTCTCTCCATCTATTTAGGCCGTGGTCTTGCATTTTTATGCTTATTGGTGTTCTGTTAAAGTGGTCCTCGGGCATAGCACTGAAGTGCTCTCTAGCACTCCTAAGTGTGAAAAGGCCACTCTGACTTACACAGAAAGGCGTGCGTGATGCGTGTGTAATCGATTTCTACTGCTGTGGATCTGAGTCTGTGTTAATGATTGACAGCATATTAAACAGGGCGTCTTCAAACAGAAACACACATAAAACAAGGTTATGGTAGTGATTCGTTGTTGAAAATGTGACCAGTGGCTCACAGGCACCTACGCCTGTATTTTCTCAGAAGTGTGGTTCTGGTTTTGTAAGCCACTCCTGACCAACAGCCATAGCAGAAACACGCCAGTCTTTTCTAAGTCAGATGAAACATAGTTACTATGAAAACAAGTCACTGTGTCTATGTGTTTAACTGGAGTGTAACCAAACCTTGGTTTATAACATGGTGAGTTTCATTCTTATATACCTATGAACTACCAGCCATGGAACATTCAGGGCCCTGGAATTTCCCCTTGTTCTCCCAGAAAAAAAAACAACTTTTTTTTTTTTTTTTTTTTTTTTGGTCTTTTTGAGCCAGGGTCTCCCTGTAGCCCCAGCTGTCCTGGAACTCACTATGTGGGGGGGTGGGGGTGGGGTGGGGGGTGGTTGGTGCAGTCAGCCGTTAGGACACGCAGCTTGTACATCAGGACATGTTTCCTGGTGGGTGCCAGCCTCTGCTCTTGAATGGGAACCAGGCATGCGATTGTAGGCACAGGTGTTTCCTCTGGCACCTGTTTCTTTCTCTGCACTAATGGTGGCATCTCACAGCTGGGCTCCAGGCTGGACAGCTGTGTGTGATCACCAGCTGCTTAGCAGCCTTCCCCACCCCAGGTTCTGGCCAGCCATGGAAGCACCTGGGGCCGTGCCCAGAGACACAGCCTGAGCCCTTCTGCTGACCTTCAGTGAACCCAACCATAGTTCTGCTCATACGTCTTTTTCTTAAAAGGGGAATCATTGGGGCTGGAGAGATGGCTCAGCAGTTAAGAGCGCTGGCTGCTTGTGCAGAGGACCTGGGTTCGAATCCCAGCACCCACATGACAGCTAACAACCATCAACAACTCCAGTTCCAGGGAATCCGATGTCTTCTTCTGACCTCCAAGGGCACTGCATGACACGAGTGTACTTACATACATGCAAGCAATACACTCATACACATAAAATAAAAATAAAATATTTTTAAAAGGGGGATCATGACATGGGACGCTGCTGGGTCTGTAGCCTGGGTGCTGGGAACTGGGGGCAGGGCCAGGTACACGAGATGGAGTCCTTGAGGCTTTGAGTGGAGGGGTGCCTGAGTCTCACCCTCGCCTCAAACCCTGGCCTCCGAGTGAGTGTAGTCCTGTTCTTACTGGCCTTGAACCTGTAGACTTTCAGGGACAGAGATGGTGGGGAGAGGAGAGGGCTGGGACAGAGAAATGGCAGGGGCATTTAGCTGAGGCTACAACCACATCTGTGTTCTCCTAGTGACATAAACAGGCCTGGGTGTCCCTTGGTGACTTTGGCCCTGGACTGTCTTGTAGACACAGCTGAGGCTGACGTTCTCAGGTCTTGGGAAACATTTTGGGGAAGGTGACGGTATTGACAAATGGCATTCTGAACCGAAGGGATGCTGCTGTAGCTGACTCCAACTGCCCTTCTGGTCTCAGCCCTTCCCTAATGTGCCATCACTCCCAAATTGGGACTCTCAGTTTCAGGACTCTCCCTGGCTCCTCAAATACCCCTCCCTATAAGCCACACTGTCCCTCAGGTCTCCTGGTCACTGTGGACAGCCCACTCTGTCCTGCCATACCTGGCTGATGGCCTAGACACTCTGGGAAGCCAGACAGAGGGAACAGTGTGCATAGGGCAAGCACCCCAGGGAGTAGGGCAGGAAGAGGTGCCACGCGGCTGTCAGAGTTGTCGAGAGGCCAGTCAAGGGTCATAGAGACCTGAGCTATGCTCTCCCCACCCCTGCTCCTGTTCCGACCCCGAAGGTTGCTGAATCTTCAGGGACCTCTTGAGTTTTCAGGCTGACACCCAACTTATTTCGGCAGCACATTGAGAGTTGTGTTATTGTCCTTAAATGTTGGGTTTTTTTAAATTTTTATTTATTTTTATTTTATGTGTATGCGTGTATTGCCTGCATGTAGGAAAGTGCACCCATGTCGTGCAATGCCCTCGGAGGTCAGACCAGGCTGTCGGATCCCCTGGAACTGGAGTTACGGACAGCTGTTAGCTGCCATGTAGGTGCTGGGATTCAATCCCAGGTCTTCTGCAAGAACAGCCAGTGTTCTTAACCGCTGAGCCCTCTCTCCAGCCCCAAATGTTGGTTTTTTTTTGACCAATCTTATTGTTCTGCTTGTTAAGCAAAGTCTAACAATCCCTTTCCAGGACTTGCTTCCATTTTGAGATACATTTATGACTAAAATATGTGTATCTGTCTCCCAGCATACTAAGCAGCAGATTGAACAGCAGAGGATTCTCAAGACCCTTTAAGAATCCTAATGAGGGCTGGAGAGATGGCTCAGCAGTTAAGAGCACTGGCTGCTCTTGCTGAGGACCCAGGTTTCCCAGCACCCACATGTTGGCTAACAACCATCTCTAACTCCAGTTTCAGGGGATCTGACGCCCTCTTCTGGTCTCCACAGGCATTGCGTGCACAGGTGCACTTACATGTAGGCACAACACTCATACACATAAAATAAGTAAATAAACTTTTTTTTTTTTGAGACAGGGTTTCCCTGTAGCCCCAGCTGGCCTAGAACTCATTATGTAGACCAGGCTGGCCTTGAACTAACAGAGATCCACCTGCCTCTGCCTCCCAAGTGCTGGGATTAAAGGTGTGTGCCACCATGCCCGCTGTAAATTAACATTTTTAAAAGAATCCTAATATGAACCAAAAGATGGCTCAATGGGTAAAAATGCTTGCTGCCAAGTCTCACGTCTTGAGTTTAATTTCCAGAACCCATATAGTGGAAGGAGAGAATGGACTCTGAAAAGTTGTCTTATGATCTCTAAATGCACACTGTGGACAGCGTGCGTCAACACAAGCACACACATCCACACCCACACAATAAACAAATGTAACAAAAAACTAAAAATGAATTCCTCATATTTACCACAAAGGTGAGTAAATTATTTTATTCCTTTTCCTTTAAATTACAAATTTAAGTCAGTTACTCGATTACCTGTGGCTAATTTGTAGAGGAAGCCACACCCAGGAAAGCATCTGGGTGCCGGTCCTGAGCCCTGGAGCTCTGTTTCTCTGACCTTCTTGGCCCCTGTGAGGTGGGCACTGAGACCCCTGCTTCACAGAAGATGAAGCCCAGGGGAGGGAGGAATGGCCCCTTCTTGGCCTGGCCCTGAGTGTTTTACCATGTCTGAGATGCCGAGCCACCCCTGGACACACGGCACTGCTGAACAGTTTCTATTAAGTCTCAGTTAACCCCAGAACAGACTGACTCCCTCTCTGTCCTTGATCTTAGACTTGCCCGGGAGGGGAGCAGCGATGCTTTGAGTGCCGCCAGCGCCCCCTGAGCTGCGGTGCTGGTCGGCAGCTGCCCCAACTTCCCCTGGGGCCTGGGCTGGTTGCACAATGCACAGCCTGGATTAAGTGAGTTAAGAACTTCCAGTTCTTGAATAACCTTCCCCTCCAGCTTTGCTGGAGACAGGAAGAAATGCCTCCCTCACCTAGCTTGCTCCCCAACATGGTGGACCCCTTGTTTTGGGTATAGACTGGCCCTCATGCTTTCCTTACCTGCCTAGGCAGGTGCTGCAGTCCATGTGGGCTGCCCTGTGTCTCCTGGTTCACTGCCCTTCCCCAGGTGGTGGGCTTCACTCCTCCCTGTCCCCTCTCTGCCTCCAGGTCCAACTCTAGGTCCCCACTCACTGCACCCACCCGCTTATCCCTGGTGAACATGAGGCCTGCCTCTGCTTTGCCCCAGCTACCTCTGAGCTTCTTCAAGAGAAAGAGGCATCTGCATCTTAGCCCTCCACAAAGAGTTTACAGGCTTTGGGTGCATGAAGATCTCATTACGCAGTAGCCAGTGGCACTGGGTGCCTGGCATGCAGCTCTCCTAGCCTGGTTTCGGACTCAAGCTCTCCTTATGGCCTGCACATGCCGGCTTCTCTCTCCCTGGCTCTGCGGCCTCCTCGCTCCCTTCCCAAGCTGTCTCCCTCCTGCTTGTATGTTGACATTTGATTACCTTGGCTATATTTGCAAAATGAAATAGACAGTCACTTCTCATTTCCCTTCACATCAGGGTTCATAGCGAGGGATGGCAACTGGCCTGATGCTTACTGTTGTACTTCTGGGGACGGCTGTGCTCAGCTGGGAGTCTGACGCATGGGGTGGGCCGGGTGCCCGACACTATACCGAACCCTTTCATCATGTGGAGGTCAGAAGACAGCTTGTAGGGGTTGGTTCTTTCCTTCTACTGTGTGGGTCCCAAGGATTGAGTCTTTCCTAGGTACCCCTCCAGGTCCAGAGCCCATCTGTGACAAGCTGCTACCTGGGGTGAGGGAAGGGCTGTGCCATGTCTTGTTGGATGGCTCCTTCCAGAACATTCCTTACTTCTTTACAATTTGCATGGTGAGACTTATCTATTGCATTCACGGGCACTCATGAAGTCTGTGTTGCAGTGGGGTGTGGAGAGGAAGTCTGCCAGGCCCTTGGGCCCTTGTCCCGTTTCCTTCTGTGGGGTGCCACCACTCCTTTCCAGCTCGTGCGGCAGCTTGTGATGTTTGTCCCCTCCAGGGCCTAGTTTGAGGAGCCAGGATGTTTGCCAAGTGAGTCAGTGTGTCCCCAGCAATCAGGAAGTGTGAGTTCCCCTCAGAGCCAGGGGCTCCGCTCAGATGTACCCTGGTCTTTGACCTCCGCCAGAGAAAAGAATTTCAAGACAAGTCAGTGAAGTGAAGCTAGTAAGTTTATTGATGGAGCAGAAGGACAAGAAAGATGGACGTAGAACGCCTTGATCTGCGGCAAAGTACAGAGATGGGGAAAGCACTGTGGGTCTGTTCACTTTATTTTATATTTTATGTGTATGAGTGTTATACCTGCATGTATGTAAGTGCACCTGTGCTGTCCAGTGCCCATGGCAGACAGAAGAGGCTGTTGGATCCCTTGGAACTGGAGTTACAGACCGCTGTTAATTGCCATGTGGGTGCAGGGATTCATACCTGGATCTTCTGCAAGAGCAGCCAGTGCTTTAAAACACTGAACCATCTCTCCAGCCCCACAGTTAATTTTTTTATTTTTATTTTTGGTCTTTTTGAGAATGTCTCCCTGTAGCCCCAGCTGGCCTGGAACTCACTATGTAGACCAGGCTGGCCTTGAACTCACAGAGATCCATCTGCCTCTGCCCCCCCCCCCCCAGTGCTGGGATTAAAGGCGTGCGCCACCATGCCTGGGGCAGTTTTCTAGTTTTTAAAAAAGCATGTATTTGTTTGTGTGTTTACATGCATGTGCCACAGTGTACACGTGGAGGTCAGAAGACAGCTTATAGGGGTCGGTTCTCTCCTTCTACCATGTGGATCCCAAGAACTGAACTCACATTGTCAGGCTTGGGGGCAGCTGCCTCTGCCCACCAAGCTGTCATGTCCCTAGACCTTATTTCTTTTTTCTATCCATAGAATCGTCCTTAAAGAAGAGACTTCATGTACACACAGGCTTGCCACTGAAGAAGGGGGTGCTAGGAGAGAGAAAACATCAATCAAGCGATCCTACTTATATATAGGTCACAAGGAAGTTGGACTGAAGGTCTAATTCACTGGCTAGCCTTTTTAACAATCTTTTGTAATGTTTCCTGGAAAGAGCAGGGCAGGTCTTTTGCAGATGGAATGCTCATTTAAGTCAAAATTTCTGGGTGTCAGCCAGTAAGATGAAGACCAGAACTAGGAGAACAAGTGGGTCCTTTCCCTTCTGATGTCCCCCCTTAAGTGATGCTGGGTGTCCTTGGCATGCCTGGAGCAGGTGAGCAGCCTGGTGGGTGATCTGTAGTCGGTGAGAACGAAGAGCGAACCTGCAGTCCAGAAACCCCACTTCACGCTCTCTTTGCTTCCCTAGATCTGTGTCTGTCCAGTCCCACTCATTTGTGATGGTGGGCAGTGTGTGTGTGTTGGGGGGAGCGGGTATCACAGGGATCCTGTACTTGAGCAGCATGTGACAAGTCAGTTCCAGCCAGGATCCTCCCTGACCCAGCTAACAGTGCCAAAGGCCTCTCTAGACTCTTCCTGTGTTGGTGAAGGGATGACTGCATCCTCTTCTAGAAGCTTCTGACTCAGTGCCTGAGTCACCGCCCACCTCCTTATAGCAGCCAGGCTTGTGGCTTGCTGGATCATGGTGAGGGGAAGGGCAGACACAGACTGACCACTGAGGCACTGCCCTGTACTGGGTTTCAGGAGCTCCTGTCCCCTGCTTTGGACTGTGTGGGGAACCCTCAGAGGCTGAAAGTGTCTTGTGAGATGTGTGCCTAGACCTTGGCTCTGCTCCTGATGAGAGGCCTGCTCCCAGGCAGGTGACTGGGATGCTGGGAAATGGGAGCTGGGAGGTGGGGCTTCTCAGGTCCTATAACATGACAGCATAACCAGCCTCCAGCCTCCAAAGGCTGCTGGAGAGCCACCTGCAGGTGTGTGAAACCTTTCAAGCACTGCCCAGCTGTGGTCAAGGAAAATGATCAAGATGCCAAGGCCCAGGCAGAGATGCTCAAGGGATTGGCCAAATCCAGGGGTGGTGATGGTGGCTGGGCTACCTCAGATGGGGCTCAAGGAACCATGTGGCGAATCAGTAGGGACACAGGTTCATTTCACGAACTGAGAAGGGGAATCCCCCTGGTGAAAAGCTGAGGCAGGAAGCAGGGCCAGGAGACTGAACTGGCAGAGCAGTAGGTGTGAGTCAGTGTGAGTCTGAGTGTGGAGGGAGGGAGACCAGAGGCTGGGACTCCAGCTCTCCGGGGCACCAGTTAAAGGGCAGCACAGGCCATCTCAAGTTGGAGGTCTCTGGTGATGCTGGGAGAGTCGACTGAAGATGAGGTGAGGGTGGCAGTGCTGTCCGCACGTTTGTCTTTCCTCAGGGTCTTAGTCCTTCCCCAGCCTGCGATGGTGGAAGCACAGTCAGAATGGCTGGAGTCAGAATGGTACAGGTACACCTCCACCTGCCCTGTTCGTCAGCACATGCTCAGAGCAGGGGACGCTCAGAGAAGGTGATGCAGTGGGTGATGCTTACAGTAGGTGACGCTCACAGTAGGTGACGCTCACAGTAGGTGACGCTCACAGTAGGTGATACAGTAGGTGATGCTCACAGTAGGTGATGCTCACAGGTGGTGACGCTCACAGGTGGTGACGCTCACAGTAGGTGACGCTCACAGTAGGTGATGCTCACAGGTGGTGATGCTCACAGGTGGTGATGCTCACAGGTGGTGACGCTCACAGTGGGTGATGCTCATAGGTGGTGACGCTCACAGTGGGTGATGCTCACAGTAGGTGATAACAGTAGGTGATGCTCACAGTAGGTGATGCTCACGATAGGTGACGCTCACAGTGGGTGATGCTCACAGATGATACAGGTGACGCTCACAGTAGGTGATGCTCACAGGCGGTGACACTCACAGTGGGTGATGCTCACGATAGGTGACGCTCACAGTGGGTGAGGCTCACAGTGGGTGATGCTCACAGTAGGTGATCCAGTAAGTGATGCTCACAGGAGGTGACGCTCACAGTAGGTGATGCTCACAGCAGGTGAGGCTCACAGTGGGTGATGCTCACAGTAGGTGATGCTCACAGTAGGTGATACAGTAGGTGACTCTCACAGTAAGTGATGCTCACAGGAGGTGACGCTCACAGTAGGTGATACAGTAGGTGACTCTCACAGTGGGTGATGCTCACAGTAGGTGCTCAGCTTGCCATGTCAAGCACTGTCTCTAGTTTCTCAGCAGCTCCACCCAGCAGATGTGGTCACCTTGCTTATGGACAGGTGAACTCGGGTGGTGCCACATGTGGCATTGCTAATCTGGGCTTTGGTGGCGTAGGCTGCACCTTGGAGTGCACACTTCTGGTTCTGGTGCCCCTCCTGTCCAGTCCGGCAGGACTCCCCTTCTGTCCTTGACTTCGAAGCCTCAGGTCATCTCAGCAGTCAGGACTGCAGGGCATCTTGCTATTCCTGACTACAGATGTGGAAACAGACTGAAGGTGGGAATGGCTGGCAGGAAGGAGACCTAGAATGTGACTGGACACAAGCGTCAAGGGAAATTGTTTGGGAATGAGAGAAGATGCGGCCAAAAAACCTGCCGATGGGGACAGAAACCCACGGGCCTTTGAGTGCTGATCCTCCATGGCAGGATGATTCTTGACTGGGTGGCGTTCCGGGTAGGGCCCTGGCACAGGTTGGACAGAATGGGCTTTCCATGGTTGTGGCAGGCACCTTGGATCAGGTGCGTCGGGCTGGGCTCTCTAGGATCCTGCTACCTTCAGCCCCGACACTACCTACTCTGGGGAAGGGCTAGGAGCCCGAGATTTCTGAAGCTGTCTTCCAGGGCTGCCTAGGTGGGATGAGAGGCGGGAGGTGGAGCTGAGGAAAGTCTGCAGCCTCCAGGGCTGGGGAGGAGGCCTCTGCCACTCCCGGCAGCATTCCACAATGGCCACACCTCCTGCTTCTAGAAATTTCCTGTTTTCCAGCCTCGCTGTGTTTGCTCTGGATTCCTCCCAGGGTTCCAGCCCACCCTGGCTGGCCTGCTGTTTTATTCAAGAAACCCTCCCTCCTAAGTCAGGGTGACCACCGGGGCTCCACCTGGGGCTCCGTCGTGCTCCCTGGCGCCGCAGGGCAGCCACCCGGAGACCGGGCTTAGGGGGCTGGTCGTGCCTCCCCAGGGCTGACCACAGCCCTTTCCTCCAAGCTGAGGTCCTAGCAGGGACTTTGAGCAGCCTCTCCATTGGGAGGTGGTGGGGGCAGCCCTGGGGAGTCCCTGGGGAGGAGCTCTGAGCCCCAGGTGAGGGGGTGGGGTGGGGACAGGCTGGCAGCGGGGGCTGCGAAGAAGCTGCGGGGTGAGTCACGCTCCGGAAGATGAGGGGAGAGGAGTTTCCTGCAGCTGTCTCCTCCGGAAGAGCAGTGGGAGGCTGGGAAGGGAGAGAGGAGGAGAGAGGAAGGCCAGGAAGCTCCCCGGGCTGAGGGATAAGACTTCCCTGCAGCTCTCCACCTAGCTCCCAGATCCCCCCTCCCCACCACGAGCCTAGGGCAGGGGTTTCAGGGAAGACACCCCCAGCACGGCCTGCCAGAGGGGCTCTGGGCACTGCCCTGGGGCTCGCTTGTCCCACTTCAGCAGGCCTAGAGCCTCCAGGACTCTCTTAGCACCACGAGGGTATTTCCAAACCCCACCCACGAGCTTGGTGCAGCTCAGCTGTCCCCTAACTCCCAGAGGCATGCTGGTCTCAAAGCCCCTGTGGTTAGCTCGTACATCCTGTCCCTGCAGACTGGAGCCCTCACCCTACAGAGGATCGACAGGTCTCCTCAAGGGTGGGGCAGGATCTTCCAGGCTGTGATCTTGAGGGTGGGGCAGGGTCTTCTGGTTCTCTCCCCAGCACACTAACAGGAGGATTTGTCTGTGTTAGAGAGTTACTGTTGACACAGAATAATATAAGCTGGGGGTGGGACATTGAGGAGGCGGAGGCAGGTGTGTGATCTTGTGTTGGAAGCTAGGCTGTGAACTAAAGTTGCCAGAAAAACACTCCTGTGTTGAAGATTATGCTAGGCTGACTAACTCTGTGGAACTCTGTGGAGAGTTGGAGTGTTGCAGGTCAGAGGTAAATTATCTTGGGTTTTGATTACTCTCTGTAGCTGCCCTTCCTCTCCACCTGTGTCTGGCCTAATACTTCTCAGGCAAAACCTTTGGAATGTATTAACCCGACCAGTAGCCCACCAAAGTTAACCTCTTTTTAGACAGCTCTGAAGTCCAGAGGAAAGATTTCCTCACTTTGTAACTCCCTCCCTTCCTGATGTTCCCACCAGCCAGCTAGACTATACCTTGACTTGGGACTTTCTTTGGTCTGTAGCTATAAAACTTCATAAATCAGTATTTGGAGCAACCAGAATCTGTGTTTCCGGGCCATGGTTCCAAATAAATGATCTGTCATTATTTTTGAGATGAGAGCTGTGTTTTGTATTAACAATAGTGGGTTCCAGGCTGGCTTTGGGCCACACAGTAAGATCAGCTCAAAACCAATGGAGAAGAAAACACAACAAAGAAAGAACCTTGAATTCTCATGAAAAGCCTGTGAATCTGGCAGTATTGACTTTATTGTTGTAAACACCAAGGTTCAGAGTGGTTAAGAAACTTGCTCCAGGTTACCCAGCTATTGATGGCCAAGCCAAGAGCACAAAAGGACGGCTTTGTTTATTATTATTATTTTAATATTTTATTTATTATTTTTCAATTTTTTTTTCGGTCTTTTTGAGACAGGGTCTCCCTGTAGCCCCAGCTGTCCTGGAACTCACTATGTAGACCAGGCTGGCCTTGAACTCACAGACATCCGCCTGCCTCTGCCTCCTGAGTGGTGGGACTACAGGGGTGCGCCACCATGCCCAGCACTATTTTTCAATTTTTATGTGTGAGTGTATTCTGTATGGGTACATAAGTGCACCCGTGTCCTGCAGTGCCTGCAGAGATTAGAAGAGGGCATCAGATCCTGTGGAACTGGAGTTACCGATGGTTGTTAGCTGCCATGTGGGTGCTGGGAATCGAACCCAGGTCCTCTTGCAAGAGCAGCCAGTGCTCTTAACCACTGAGCCATCTCTCCAGCCCCAGGACAGCTTTATTATTTGGAAAAAGAGGTTAATAGAAAAAAAATTGATAAGAGCAAAAAAGTACAGTGAAGAAGCTAAGAAATAACTGTGGGTAAATTACCAAATCTTACTCCAGAGAGAGAAGAGGGTTGGACATACTGGAAACCAGAGTGGAATGGAGTATCAGCACTGTGAGTGGGAAGGAAATGCAGAATAGCATTTGGATTGAAGTAGAAGAAACTGCTGATTTTCAGATAGGTCTGGGGTCTCAAGAAGATGACCACACAACCAGAAATATTTCCATAAGGTAAAGCTTTCCTTCTGCAAGAAGGTGCATAGCTGCTCTTAATCCAGCAAGCAGGCACACCCAGCGGGGCTCACTGGATTTTTATTCTTAATGCAGAGGGGTCCTGTACCCCGCTGTGAGTGCTCCTCACAGTCTTGAATGCAGTTTTCAGCGCCGAGTGCAACCTTGAGCACTTATTTTGGTTTCAAGAGGTGCTGACCCTGGAGGAACTTGAATTTCTGCCTAGCGCCTTCTTTGCAATTTTTACATCAAGTTTTGTCTTATTTAACCCTTTGACAGAAAAGAGCACATTTCTTTGACATTTCTCACAGTATCTTTCATATATTTATTTTTATTTTATGTGTTTGAATATTTTGCCTGCATGTATATAAGCATACCACATTATGTGCAGTGCCCACAGAGGCCAGAAGAGGACGTCAGATTCCCTAGAACTGGACTTATGTCAGCTGCCATGTGGATGCTGGGAACCAAACCCAGGTCCTCCGCAAGAACAGCCAGTGTTCTTAACCGCTGAGCCATCTCTCCATCTAACCCTGCCCACAATATCTTATCAGGACCAAAGACACTGGTTCAGTCAGTGGCAACAGTGAAAGGGGGAGAAAGAAACGTTCCCTGGAGGGTTCTTAGTCTCATAAAAGAATTTACGAATGGACCCAAATATAAGCTTTTACAATTTTATTAGAACCTTAGAGAAAAAAATCCTCAGGGCAGGTGAGCTGGTCATCTTGGCAGCTGCCTTGAGGAGGTGAATGGTGGGAAGAAGGAAGGAAAATTATGGAAGCCAGGCAGAGTTAGAGCCTGCGCGGAGGTCAGACGTGTCTGACTGGCAGCCACATGGCTGGGAGAAGGAAGCTTTAGAGAAAAAGTGAAGAACCACAAGGTGCTGGGGCAGCCCAGAGCAAATATTTTTAAAAAAGAAAGCCATGAAGAAGAAAAGGAGAAATTACACTTTTCTGAAGAGTTCAGAAGAGTGGGAAACCCTACGGAGACCTTCATGACTGTGGCTGGTCTGGAAGTTCTGCAGCGATCTGAGCTAGTTCCAGACAGGAAATATTCACTACCTTATTAACACACCAGGTCTCCCGCCCATCTATTTAGCATGATTTAAGGTGACCCTGCTTTCCTGGGAGTGGTTCTCTCACCAGGTAATTGACCAGTGAGACTGGAAAAGTGGGTCCTCCAACAGATAGACCAGACATTTTTTTATAGTCTGGACCAGTTCAATTTATGGGGCTTATTGATATTCTAACATTCCCCCGCGATTACAACGTAAAATCTTTTAGGGATTAGATAAAAGCTCCCAAATATTTTTGACATTTTTGGCCTTTGGAAAGGAGTATGTTGCTAAAAGGCCCAAGGACAATTTGAGTTTTAGCCAAGAAAGAAACTGGCTACTTTTCTTTGGGGTCTTTTTACCCTAATTGCCTAGCCAATTCCTACCTCCTATTCTTATCACGCCACCCTCTGAAGAGGTAACCCAAATTGCCAATAGGGAATCAGGGCGTAGACCGCTCTAGCTTCTTCCATGCTGAACAGGGACACAGGGTGAAGCAATTGGGGAGGGAGACAGCCCAGCAAAACCATCAGCAGCCCTCCCGAGTTCCCTGTGCTTACAGGGACCTCCACTCAGGAAAGGCTGGTCCTTGACTTCAGCACAGAATTTCAGGACAAGGCAGAGTGAAGCCAGGCTAGTGAATATTTAGATACTCACTATATTTAGATAGCCACATAGGAAAGGGCAGTGCACAAGCCCAGTCCTGTGGTGGGAGCGTCTGTTGTGGGAACGTCCCGGCCCATCCCCAGAGAGTGCTCTTTTTAGTCGTGTTTACAATGGCTATATGTGAACCTGTGGATTTCTCAAAGGATGTCATTTAGAACAAAGTTTAAAGATTAAGCAAAGCTTAAACTTTAAAGTTTGAATTTAAGTAAAAATATATGGGTTGGTTTATTTTTCTTGCATGAAAAGACTTTCTTGTGTAAGTGCAATTTTAATGTGTTTTTTTGAGGTGCACTGTCTAGAGTTAGGGAGGTGCTAAACAGTAAAATATGAGGTCACAAATGTCCTGGTCCTAAGGGTAGTTCTTTTTGCCTTTTTTAAAATTTTGAGACAGGTGTCCCAGGTTAGTCTTGAACTCACTGTGTATCTGAGGATGGCCCAGAACTTCAGATCTTCCTGTGGCCACCTCCTGAGTGTTATAGTGGATTAGAGGTGCGAGCCACAGTGCCCAGTTTCTGCAGTGCTAAGGACTGAACCCAGGCTTTCATGCGTGCTAGACAAGTATGCCACCAACGGAACTACACTCCCAGCTCTTATTTTTAAAACATTATTATTCACTATTTTTATTTTATGTGTATGAGTGTATTGCTTGCATGTAAGTGCATCTGTATCATGCAATGCCTATGGAGGTCAGAGAAGGCATTGGATCCTCTGGAACTGGAGTTATGGATGGTTGTTAGCTGCCATGTGGGTGCTGGGAATTGAACCTGGGTCCTCTGCAAGAGCAGTCAGTGCTCTTAACCACTGAACCATCTCTCCTGCCCCTCATTTGTTGTTTTTTTAACATTCTTGTTTGAGAACCTTTAGGAACACATGCATTATCTCTGTAGGCGATTTTTAAACGTGTGTGTGTGTGTGTGTGTGTGTGTGTGTGTGTGCATGTGGGTACGTTATGTGTGTGAGGGTATTTGGAGGCCTGAAGTTGATGTCAGGTGTCTTCTCTGATCATTCCCCACTTTATTTGTTGAGGCAGGGTCTCTGACTGAAGCCAGAGCTGACCAGTACCATTAAGTTGAGCTAGCCAGCTTGCCCTAGGGATTCCCTGACTGCTTCCTGAGTGTTTGGATTTCAGGTAGCCAACACACCTGCCCAGGGTGTCCCTGGGTGCTGTGGATCCAAGCTTCAGTCCTCACACCGGCACAGCAAGCACTTTATCCACTGGCTCATCTCCCCAGCCCTCTGTAGACAATTTTGGTTTTATTAGTCATGTTGGTTTGTTGACTCTCAGCAGAAAAAGAAAACTAGATTCCAGAGTGTGTTAGTTACTCCTGTCGTTGCTGTGACAAATGTTAGCTGCCACGTGGGTGCTGGAAACTGAACCTGAGTCTTCTCAGTGCTGTTAACCCTGAGCCATCTCTTCAGCCCCTTCCCCGTCCTTTTATCCTGTCCCAGTTTCTCAAGGTCTCCCTTGTTTGAGAATATGGCTCTGAAGATCATTAAGAAAGAGTACCCCACTTTGTACAGCTGCGGGGTCCATAGTCGCTGAGGTCCCGCTGTTTCAGGGAGGGTCCGAGGACCCTCTCGACTTCCTCCACGTCCTTCTCTCCAATGACCTCAGCAGGCTGCTTTGAGGCCATGATGGTCAGCTTTCTACTGCAGCCTAATCAAGACAGAGAACAGCTGCAAGCTGAAAGTGACCCATTCAGGGAAGGGGCTTCTGCACCAGCCCTTGTCCACACACACCCCAGTGTACTACCCTGCCAGCCCCCTGCCCAGAACAAGAAAATATGAATCACCCAAACTTCCCTTTAAGCCTTCCTAAACTGGGTGTCACATAGTGCAAACTCTCAACATCTGGTTCCCTAGTTCCCATGAGGTCCGTAATGGTTGGCCCCTCCAGGTGAAGCCAGGTGTCACTCACTCCGTGGTGGTTGTATACATCCTACTGGGTAGAGCAGTCCCTGTGTCTGCTGTTCCACACTGCCAGGGGTAGCGGTAGATTCCAGCTTTGTTTCTGAGCACTCTAGTGCACTTAGGGTCACTGAACAACACGTATTCTGAGAAACGTATCCTCAGGCAATCTCATGGTCATCCGAACATCATTACAAGCTAAGGTGGCTGTGATGTCACTGGGTGATATAATTTCGGGGACCCTGTTTCATCTGTGCTCGGTGCTTGCAAGTGGCCTTTTATTTTTATTTTTAAATTGCATGTGTATGAGTGTTTTGCCTCAATACATGTAACTGAACTACATGTATGCAATGCCTGTGGTGGTCAGAAGAGGGAGAGTGTCGGGTCCCCTGGAATTAGAGTTATGCCTGGTTGTCGGCTGCCGTGTGGGTGCTGGGAGCTGAACCCGGGTCCTCTGCACGAGCATCAAGTGCTCTTAACTGCTGAGCCGTCTCTCCAGCCCCTGACCAAATAGTCTTTCTGTGGCACATAACTGCAGGTATTTTTTTGCTGACTCTACATCCGTTTCTGCTGGGTACTTCTTAGATCTGCAAGGGTTCAACTTCAGCAGATGCTGTCCAGCATTTTCTCATCGTGGTTACATGGTTAGTCATCGGCAACACACAGGAGTCCTGTGATTCTGTGTCCTTGTCAAACATGGGGAGCTTTTCTCCTTTCCATACTGACCAGTCCAGCTGAGATCACACTGCGATTATTTTGTTTTAAATATTTTATTTATTATTTTCATTTTATGTGTATCTGTGTATTGCCTGCATTTATGTGAGTGCACCCGTGTCGTGCAATGCTGCGGAGGTCAGAAGAGGGCTTCGGAGTCCCCTGGAACTGGAGTTAAGGACAGTTCATAGCTGCCATGTGGATGCTGGGAATCGAACCCGGGTCCTCTGCAAGAGCAGTCAGTACTCTTAACTGCTGAGCCATCTCTCCAGCCCCCACACTGTGATTTTAATTCATATTTCCTTGGTGATTAATGAGTTTCAGCACTTTCCCATGTGTTTATTGACCTCTGAACTATCTGTGCATGAAGTAATTTCAAATCCTGTCTCCCTTTTCTCTTTGGAGATGTCTGTTCTTTTTTTAAAAAAAAAATTTTTTTTTTAAAAAATTTTATGTGTCTTGAATGTATTGCCTGCATGTCTGTAAGAGCACCCATGTTGCACAGTGCCCACAGAGGTCAGAAGAGGGTGTTAGAATCCCCTGGAACTGGAGTTATGGATGGTTGTTAGCTGTCATATGGGTGCTAGGAATTGAACCTGGGTCCTCTGCAAGAGCAGCCAGTGCTCTTAAGTGCTGAGCCATCTCTCCAGCCCCATCTGTCCTTTTCTTACTGATTCAGAGCATTCTTTTTTTAAAAAATATTTTATTTTATTGTTTTTAATTTTTTTATGTATATGCATGTATTGCCTGCATGTAGGTAAGTGCACCTGTGTTGTGCAGTGCTGGGGTAGGTAAGTGCACCTGTGTCGTGCAATGCTGGGAGAGGACAGAAGAGGCTGTCAGATCCCCTGGAACTGGAGTTACAGTTAGGTGCTGTGTGAGTGCTGGGATTCGAACCCAGGTCTTCTGCAAGAACAGCCCGTGTACTTAACCGCTGAACCATCTCTCCAGGCCCTCGGAACGTTCTTTGTATACGAGCCTCTTTCTTATGTGCGCTGAACATGTGTGGCAAATGGGTCTGACTTATTTTTAATTTTTAGCTATGTGTTTGTGTGTCTCTGTGTGTGGGTATGTACATGTGAGAGCAGGTGTTCACGGAGGCCGAAGAGGGTATTGGATTCCTTGGCACCGGGTGGGTGTGGACTGCCTGGCATCAGTGTTGGGAGCTGAACTCGGGTCTTCTGCAGGAGTAGAGCAAGCTATTAACCTCTGCACACCTCAGCCGTCTCCCTGTCCTTGGCTTTTTACTGTGGTTATCGGGGTGAAGATTTTCTCATTTAAACTCTACATAACTACTGTTTTGCACAGTTTATGTTCAGTTATGTTTACCTACCCATTTTTTTCCTTTCTGGTTTTTTTCATTTTTTTTCTGTATATTCATGTTTCTATCTGGAATCATTTTCCTTCTGTCTAAACATCGTCCACTCAGTCCAGAGCTGTCAGAGATGAATGCTCGTTTCTTCTTGTCCCCCTCCCCTTTCTCTCTTTCTCTCTCTCATTTGTTTTGCTCCCTGTCAGGCTAGGACGGCTTGGAGCTCATACTGTTGCCCAGGCCGGCCTCGAACTCATGGCGGCCCTCTTACGACAGCCTCCAGAGTGCTGGGATTACAGGTGTGTGCCACCATCCCAGGTTTGACTTCTGTTTGCAAAGTCTTGATTTCACTTTCACATTGGAAGGGTACTTTTGCTTGGTATAGAATCTTTTTCTTTCAGTATTTTAAAGATGTTTTTCTTAATGTTGCTACTGCATTGATTCTTTGGAATGTCCCACTCGTAACGAACAAAACCATTGTAGGGACTGGGCAGGCCAGTATTTTTAAAGATTCTTGTTATTTCTGGTTTTGTTTTACTACGCAGACAACCTGACCGAACTCAGGCTGTAAACACTGCCTCCTGCGGCAGCTGGCAGGTAAGATCTGCCCAAGCCCTTGGGAGCCTGAGCAAGTCTTCAGCCACAGCAGCTCTTGGACCAGCGACCAGAGCAGGTTCCGTCTGTCGTGCAGTCTTTGGGGCCCCTCTCCAGAGAGGCTCTCTCTTTCCTGGCTTTCTCTCTCTTCCCAGCTTCCAGGGTTCCTCAAGTCCCATCGGTCATTCTGTGGGTCCCTCAGGGTCTGACCCCCAGGGCGCAGACAGGCTGCGGGTTTAGCTACTCTCAGGGGCTCTTTGAGTATTTTTCAGCATTTGAAGCCGTTATTTGCACCAGTTAACTTGTGTGGAGCCGCTTCTGGGACCAAAGCCTCAGCCTATTAGAAGGGAAGACCAGGGGCTGGTCGTGGTGGTTAATGCCTTTAATCCCAGCACTTGGGAGGCAAAGGCAGGTGGATCTCTGTGAGTTCAAGGCCAGCCTGGTCTACATAGCAAGCTCCAGGCTAGTTGGGGCCCTGTCTCAAAAAGCCCCCCCCCCAAACAAACAAACGAAAACCAAACCCCAGGACTAGGTGTAACTTGGTGAGTCCCAGTCTTGCTCTAGTTTTCCCCAGATGCCATCTGGGAGCCTAGCCGCTCTGATTCTGCAGCACCAAGACTGAGGGGGTGTTGGACAGGGTACTTTAGCTCCTGCTGCAGGACGTCTGAAGGGATGACAACCGGAAGGAGTGGTGTAGCATTCTTCCCTCAGGCCTCTGTCTGTATACAGCAACTCCAGAACCAGCTTTCCTTGCAGCCTGGCTCCCTAGCTTGTCCGGGAATCAGCTCTGAGCCGGGTGAAGCTGGGAAGGTAGCGGACTGGCTACAGTGTCCTTGGGTTGGCCCAAAGCTGCCACTCCTCCAGCTCAAGTGGCGTCTTGGGGTCACCTGGTTCAGGACAAAAAGACTTTGTACCAAGGACACGTCTGGCTTGCAACAAGAGGTGGAGGAGACAGTGGGTCACATTCTAGGGGTTGGGGTCATCAGGACACAAAACTTTTCTCTCTGAGCTATTAGTTTAAAGTTGGCCCATTCTCAGGACCCCATGGGGCCTCTAAGGCAGCTGGACAATGTTCAGTTTCAGATAGCCCTGCCCCTTCACCAACAGGATCCCAAGGACTTCTCATGCTCCTGAGAAAAGGGAACCTAGCTGATAAGCATCTTGGTCTTTGAAGTCAAGAGAAGCAGACTTTTCTCCACTGTTTGGCCAACACAGCAGGCTTCCCCTTTCATCTCTAAAGAGGGCAGGTTTTAACAGTCCCTTGGCCAACACAGCAGGCTTCCCCTTTCATCTCTAAAGAGGGCAGGTTTTAAGAGTCCCGCTCTCCCACTCCCCTCCCCCCCAAACTTAAAAAAAAAATACATCTTCCCGCCTTCTGCAGGAAGCAGAAGCCTCCCTTTTTAAAAAGACCCCAGCTCAAGACCCGGGCAGACATTTTCCCTGCCCGGAAGGGAATCTGTCCCATGTGTCCCTTTGCTAATAAACCCTATTTTGATGGAGTTTTAGCTGTGCCTCGGTGTCTCCTCCTCCATTCGCTCATTCTCCACCAACTTTTTACCTATCAGACAACACCTGTAACCAGCCTCTACTCCAGAGTAGGAGACAGCTTGTCTGGAGCCCAGACCAGTGCCAGGACTCAGATACTTGAGAGCACAGGCCTCTGGACACAGCAGGGCCTGCGGAGTGCTAGCAGTGACCCCCAGGGAGGGTTCCCTCCAGGATTGTGGGCAAACTGCTGCCCCCCTACTCTACCCTCTCCAGGCACCTTTGGTCCAACCTGGTGTATCTAATTCTGCAGGACTCACAATCCAGGTCTTAACAGGCTGTGCAATCTCCTCTGCCGCAGAGGAGGTGAGGGCCCACCCTCCTGACTGGAGGACCTGGAGCAATCACACCTACCCAGGAAGAGTGAGATGCCTTCTGTTACTGTAAGTTTACCTCATTAAAAAGTTTAACTTAGGCTAATGAGTTCTTGGGCTTTCTTTTTCCTTTTTTCAAATTTTATGTGTGTGAGTGTGCTGCCTGCATGTGTATAAGTACACCTGCATTGTGCAATGCCTGCAGAGATCAAAAGAGGGCGTCAGATTCCCCCTGGAACTGGAGTTCTAGATGGTTGTTGCTATGTGGGTGCTGGGAATAGAACCTGGGTCCTCTGCAAGAGCAGCCAGTGCTTTTAACTGCTGAGCCATCTCTCCAGCCCTTCTTGGGCTTTCTTAAACAGGGACGTCTGCCCTGGGTTCCGTCTGTTCTTCCTGTGAGAACTGGAGCCTGGAAAACACTAAGGGGCCTGAGGGGACTGTGCAGGACTTCCTGTGAGGGGGTGCGCCTGTTGGGAGGTGGGCCCACACCCATGTTGGCATGAGACACTCTCCCCTTTCCCTACCTGCCCTCCCAACACTCTGTACATGGTGGCAGTGACCTCATCCTTACTGTCCAGGTGTGTGTCCCAGAGGACTTCCATTTAACCAGGCAAATATATCTGCTACTCTCTTGCTCCAGTGCAGGCAATCACCCTGTGTCCTGGGGGCAGGGACGATGTGGCTCCTCTGTCCCCCTCTTCTGTCTATAGCCCCTAGGCCAGGCCTGGGTGTCCTTAGGGAGTCTTCTTGGTTATAGATGGAGCCTGTCAGGGCCCTCAGAGTCCACATCCCAGCATCCTCCACCTCCTTGACAGGGGACTGAGGCTTCTGCCTGGACGGACAGGTAGAAGTTAGCATGGACAGGTAGAAGTTAGCATGTCCCCAGTTAATGTGGCTCAGCTGGTAGAGTACTTGATTTGCATGTACAAAGCGCTGGATAGATCCCTATCACTTTGTGGTGTAGCATTGGGAGGTGGAAACAGGAGGATCAGGAGTTCAGGGTCATCCTCCACTACCTAGCAAGTTCTCAGCCAGCCTTACCTGAGAGCAGTCTCAAAACACATCCCACCACCACCACCATTACCACATCTACTACCAGCAGCAGCAGCAGCAACAGCAACTCCAAAACATGTCTTTGACTGAGGTTGTATGCCTGGAACCAGGGAATCAAGTATTTAAAGTAAGAAAGAAATGATTTCTCCATTGCTGTGACAAAACACTCTGACCTCTACCAACTTGGGGAGAAAAGGGTTTGTCTTACATCTCCTGGGTTGCAGTTCATCAGGGAGCCCAAGGTAGGCACTCAGGGCAGGAACCTGGAGGCAGGAGCTGGAGCACAGACGCTGCTTACTGGCTTGCTCCTCTGGCCCCTGCTCAGCCTGCTTTCTTATACAACACAGGCCCACCTGCCCAGGGGTGGCACCACCCACAGTGGGCTAG
>NW_008358189.1:255075-259986 GCF_000622305.1 Nannospalax galili | reverse complement strand
AGGCCCACCTGCCCAGGGGTGGCACCACCCACAGTGGGCTAGGCCCTCCCACATCGCTCAGTAATCAAGAAGATGCCCCTCAGACATGGCCACAGGCCAGTCCATTGGAGGCAATTCCCCAATTGAGGCTCCTTCAACCCAAGTGTGTCAAGTTGACACTAAAGCTATCCAGCACAGCCAGTGAAATGACTGTGGATAAAGATGTTTGCTGCTGAAATCGAGGACCTGAGTTCAATCCCTGCGACCCACAGGGTGGTGTGAGAGAAACAACTCCTGAGAGTTATCCTCTGACCTCCATAAGCACACTGTGGCACACAGTATCCCCCCCCCCCAACAAATGTAATAAAATAGGCATGAAGAGATAAAGTCCAGGGGGAGATGAGTGTAAGTAGATAAAGAAGGGTGGTGTTGATGAGAAGAAAAACAACAGAGAGAAAGAGACCTAGGGAGCCTAGGGAGCCCCAAGCGTGACAGATGTGACTGCTGGAGTCATGACACAGCCCTCGAGGGCAGTTACCAGGGCAGTTACGGCAGCAAGCTTCCAAACCACGAGAAGAACAAAAAAATCAGGTCACACTGGCTCTTCGCCCGCCCGCAGCAGGTGGGCAGAGGACTGCATCAGGGAACTGAAGAAAAGCATGTGACCCCAAAATGCCACCAATCAGTGCCAGAGTGAAGGAGGCATGTCAAGGCCAAAAATGTTGACCATATTTGGAAGCTTTTATTTAATCCTTAAAAGACTTTAGGGTTACCTCTTCAGAGGGAGGAATATTAGAGTACCCAAAAGCCCCATAAAAAAATAAATAAATAAAAGAAGAGGAAAGAGTACATGAAGTCATCAAAAAAAAAAAAAAGTGATGGGGAGATATGGAAGGAGTTGTAGGGGAGGGAGTGGGCGTGGATTTGATCAAAACACTTTATATGCATGTATGAAATTCTCAATAAATTATTTATTTAAAAAATATTAACTGAGCTGGGTGTGGTGGCGCACGCCTTTAATCCCAGCATTCGGGAGGCACAGGCAGGTGGAGCTCTGTGAGTTCAAGGCCAGCCTGGTCTACATAGTGAGTTCAGCCTGGCCTACATAGTGAGTTCCAGGACAGCTGGGGCTACAGGGAGACCCAGTCTCAAAAAGACCAAAAAAAAAAAAAAAAAAAAAAATTAACTGAGCTATTTCTGGTTTTTATGGGTTTTTATGGGGGTATTTTCTATAGTTAATACTTCCTGGACCTGCCGGCCGAGCCAGAGCAGGATCTGAGAATGCTTATCAAGATGGTGGTCTTATACAAAATGGAGGATCTCAGGCTACCAATAAATTAGACTTTTCTATGCCTTTGCTAACTTTATCCCAAACAATTGATTTCTTTTATAATTTAGTGCATTTGCAAACCGTATTCTGGAAGTGATAATGGAGTTTTAGGCAAAAGTCCCAACTGAGAATCCAAACAGGCTAGGCTCAGCCTTCTGAATCAATACTCAATGAGAGAGATGGTCAGTGGTACTGGGCAGCAAGCGGAGATTTAATCAATGTGGCCACATTAGGGAGATGAACAGATAAAGGTCTCTGGTGATGCTCAGTCCTCTGGTGTTGACATGAGCTTTAAGCTTAAATAGAGGGATAATTGGGGTGGGGAGGGGTTGGGGGGCAGGGTCTGCATGACTGAGCAGCCCTGGAAAGGTGTCATCTGCCTGATCATTGTCTCAGATCTGGTTCCACAGGGTGGTTCAGGAAGTGTTATCCCTGTCATCACTGGAAGGGGACTGGGTTCCTGCTCCAGAAGGCAGCTACTTCATCGTAGGAAACTGCCCTCATTTAGCTATTCTGTGAGCTATTCTGTGAGTATTTTGGTCCTTTGTCATAAAGATGTTTACTGGTCAGTACTTTGTTTGAGACAGGATCTCATGCAGCTCAGGTTGGCCATGAACTTGCTATGTGGCTGAAGCTGGCTTTAAGTTCCTGATTTTCCTGCCTCTTCCTCCTGACTGCTGGGATTATAGGCCTGTGCACCCATGCTCAGTTTATTGATCAGGTTCTGCTCCTAGGCTCAAGTCCTAGGGTTGCTGTCATACCTCTGTGACCTTAGCAAGTCTCTTCATGCCTCTGTGCCTCAGTTTCCCCATCTGTAAAAGACAGAAAAGGAAAGTCTCATTTTATATGGTTGCTGGGAGGCCATAACTACACACCCTACAAGCACCTGCCACAAGGTCAGTTCTGCACACAGAAGGACTTACTGTCACCACATTGCCCTGGTCAGGGAAGAAAACAGACCTCAGAATCCAATAGGGAGGGCCTCACCACCACCAAGACTTGTTAAGACCCAGCTCTGTGGTATTTGCAAAGAAAGCTATAAAATCAGTAGTTTAAAAATGAGAAGAGGGGACTGGGGAGGTGGCTCAGTGGGTAAAGTGTCCACAGTTCAAGTATGAGGACCTGAGTTTGATTCCCAGCACCAGTGTAAAAGCCAAGCACTGTGGAACACAGCCTGTAATCTCCACGCAGGAATTATAGAGACAGGAGGATCCTAGAGGGGTGGGGCTTGCCGGCCAGCCAGTTTAGCTGAATTGTTGAGCTCCAGGTTCAGTGAAAGACTCTGTCTTGAAAAATAAGGTGGAGAGATTGAGGAAGACACCTGAAGTTAACCTTGGTCTCCACACTCATCATACACACGCACAGACACAGTCACACAGACATATACACACAGACACACACACCATGTGAACATATAACATACACACACAAATTAAAGATGTACTCTAAACAGTGTTTATTTCATTATGTAAACCTGAAAACCTGTATGGCACGGATAAAGTCATTGAAAATATAAAGCACTAAAATCGGCTGCTGTGGTTTGGTTACGGCTTGCGTGTCCTCCATGTTTCATGTGTTGACATCTGATCCTCTCTGAGAGGTATTAAGAGTGTGGGAACACAATCCAACCTGCCTTGGGGAGAAGACTGGCATTAGATGAAGTCATAGAGATGAAGCCGTTGTGTGACCGTGTGACTAGTGGCTGGGAGAAGAGGACGTGACAGGAGACATGCAGCACGCACCCGGTGCAGCCTTAGATTGCCAACAAGATTCCCCTGTGCCATGGACCAAAACTGTGAGTGAAACAAGCCCATTTTCTGTGAGTTCCTGGTTTCCGGTACTTCATCTCAGCAACAAAAATGGACTAATACTGTCACAGGAGCAACAGAGGCCTTGAATAGAGCCCCAGTGGTAAGCAGATGGTCATCAAAGATGCCCCACCAAGGGGATGGTGATGGTAAAGTGTGTGTCTCAAAAGCAGAAGGACCTGAGTTTGATCCCCAGAACCCATGTTAAAAAAAAGAGTTGGGTATTTGCTTATAATCATAGTCCTGGGGGGTAGAGATGGGTCATCCCTGAGGCTCACCAGTCTAACCTACTTGGTGAGCTCTGGACCAGTGAGACACCCTGTCTCAAAAGGAGAGTGGTTCCTGAAAAATGACATTTGAGGTTGTCCCGTGACCTCCACATGCGTGTGTATACACATGCATGTGCACCTGTACACACACACAAGACATGCACGTAACCCTCCCCATACCCCAAAATGCATTCAAATCCAAATGTTGGATTTACAGGTAATTCTACCAAGTTTTAAAGAATAAACAACTTCTTTTTTTTTTTTTGTCTTTTTGAGACAGGGTCTCCCTATAGCCCTAGCTGGCCTGGAACTCACTATGTAGACCAGGCTGCCCAAGTGCTGGGATTAAAGGCATGTACCACCACTCCCAACTTGTAACTTCTTTTTTATACAAATTGATTTTGAAAAATAGGAGGCAGAAGAATCATATACACACACACCATACAACACATACCACATATATACCACACACCATACATACCACATACACCACACATACACCCCCACCACACCCCCTACTACACACACACCACACACACCACACATACACCAGTGTGCTGGATAGCTTTAGTGTCAACTTGACACACCTGGGTTGAGGGAGCCTCATGGGGAATTGCCTCCATTGGACTGGCCTGTGGCCATGTCTGAGGAGCATCTTCTTGATGAGTGATGTGGGAGGCACTCTGTGGTGGTGGGTGGTGCCATCCCTGGGCAGGTGGGCCTGTGGTGCATAAGAAAGCAGGCTGAGCAGGGACCAGGGGGTAAGCCAGTAAGCAGCGTTCCTCCATGGCCTGTGCTCCAGCTCCTGCTTCCAGGTTCCTGCCTGAGTCCCTACCTTGGGCTCCTGGATGAACTGTGACCTGGGAGATGTAAGACAAATAAACCCTTTCCTCCCCAAGTTGGTACTGGTCAGAGTGGTTTGTCACAGCAATGAAGAGAACACACTAGGACAACCAGATACCACACATATAGCACATATCACACATATACCCTCCACCATACACACCACACATATACCACATACCACACACATACCCCCCACTACACCCCCTACCACACATACCACATACCACATACACCACACCCCCACCACACACACCATACACCACACACACCACACATACACCACATATACATACACCCCCACCACACCCCCTACCACACACACACACACACACACCACACACACAGAATACCACACATATATCACACCACATACCCCCACACCTCCTCCCACACACACCACACACACTGCATCCTGTCACACATACACCACACATATACCACACCACATAAATGTGCCACACATACAACATACCATGTGTGATGGCTAATCCTGGGTGTCAACTTGATTGGATCTGGGATTAACTGAAATGAAAGCGATCTTCTTGAGTGGATCATCTGAAGCTGGAAGACACACCCTAAAAGACCAAGGCGAGGAGAACGCCAGGCTTCTTGCTGCTTGCCTTCTCTCTCGCTGGTGAGTTCGTCTTGCTGCTGTAGACTGAAGACTAGCTGATCTTTT
>NW_008358189.1:248941-254930 GCF_000622305.1 Nannospalax galili | reverse complement strand
GCGGAGCGTCCCCCCCACACTATCTATCTATCTCTCTCTCTCTCTCTCTCTCTCTCTCTCTCTCTCTCTCTCTCTGTATATATATATATATATATACATATATTCATTCTACCAGTTGTTTCTTTAGAGAACCCTGACTAATACACCATGCATACGCCATACCTCCTGCCACACATACATACTACACATCACACATACCACACACAACATACATACACCACAAACACATCATACACACATACCACATACCACTCACCACATCCCTGCCACACATACACACTACACTTAACACACACTACATACACCACACATACTACATACCATACATATACCATACACCACACACATCACATACCACACACCATACATACATCAGACCCTTGCCATACATATATACACCACATATACAACATATACCACATGTGTGGAGTCTTTCCCTCCCCTTGTGGGTCGTTGGCCACCGATCCACGAGGACAAAGGGAGCAGAAGTGATAAATGGGGTCAGGATGGCCAGTGAGCACTGATGGAAGAAAGCCCTTCCGGGGAGGCAGGTTCAGTGATACAAACAGCTCCAGACTCAGTGAAACAGCTCCGTTTATTCAGTGGGGGTCAGGGAAAATATAGTGTGGAGGCAGCAGCCAAAGCTTCAGCTGATAGGGCTCACAGTATGCTTTATTTACGTGTGGTAGGGGATCCTATCATCTGGCTATAGAGCAATGCCTAATTATCATATAGAAAAATCCTGGGGGCAGTTTTATTGGAGGTAACTATGCCAAAGGTCATGTTCTAAATAAGGTCGGGAGTGGGGGTCAGGGAAAATATAGTGTGGAGGCAGCAGCCAAAGCTTCAGCTGATAGGGCTCACAGTATGCTTTATTTACGTGTGGTAGGGGATCCTATCATCTGGCTATAGAGCAATGCCTAATTATCATATAGAAAAATCCTGGGGGCAGTTTTATTGGAGGTAACTATGCCAAAGGTCATGTTCTAAATAAGGTCCGGGCTTGGAGGCACTTTCCAGGTAAGTCAGGCAGGAAGCCCTTGCTGAGAAAGGAGCCGGCCTTAACAGCAGGGTTCCCACACACCACAAACATGTCATACCACAAATAAGCACACACCATACACACACACACACACACACACACACACACACACACGCGCACACACACACACGGCTGGCAGATTACTTCATGAGGCCAGAGCTAATCTTGAATTTGTGAAACCAGGAAAGTGTAACTTAAGATCTGTCCCTTTCATTCATGAGCTTATCCAAGAAATCTCTTTCCTCCTCTTCTTTTTTTCTAAGATGGGACGTCCTTGTGGGCACTGGTGGGTCAAAGTTTCAGCTCTCGTGTCCCCACAAGCTGGGCTTGGCGATTTGTCCTCAGTGTGCTAGTCAAAGAGACACCGATGGTGAAAGACGGAGAAAGGAGGTTTATTCCGCGTGGCCACATTGGGAGGACAGTAAAGAGGGGCAGTGGCCCCAAGTCCATCTTGGGGGAAGTGACAGGAGGCTTAAGTTTAAACAGAAGGCAGGCGGCATACAGAGCTATGCTTCCAGGTCAGATGCGGTCCCGCCCGTCACTGACCCATCTCTGTCTCGGCTCCAGTCTCCTGCAAGGTGGGGTGGCGAGCTGTCAGAACGGGCTGTCCTCTGGCTGCCGCTGGGCTGTGCCTACTGCCTTCCTCCAGTGTGGCACTCCTGGGGACACTGGTGTCTAGGCTCCAAACAGTCTGATAGTGGAACGGAGGGGCACAGGTGTCCCTAAGAATGTCTCCTCTCCTGCTGGGCTGGTCAAGGCCTCACTCTGTATCCCAGGCTTGCTATGTAAGCCAGACTGTTCTCAAATTCACAGTCCCCCTGCCTGGGCCTCCTGAGTGCTTGGAATGAAGGCCTGCCCAGTACTGGACTAAAAAGCTTAAGTAACATTGGTCCAGTGAGGCTGGGCTTGCTGTCTTCCCTTTTCCCTCCCACGATGCCCTCTGCCCTGGACCCTGTCCCTGGTGACTGGAACTTCCTAGGGAACTCCAGACTCTGCCTTCTCTCTGGGCTTAGCCCTGACCCAGAGGGATGCAGGAAGGGAGGGCAGCAGCTCCCCTCTGCAGGCTGTAGAGATGACTGTAAAAGTTCTATATTAAATGTACATAAAAACAGCTTACAGAGAAGACACAGGAATACTGCAGCTTACCTGTGTGCTTGGCACCCAGTGTCCGCTGATGCCACCTGTCACTGCTCAGGAGCCTGCTGACCTACTTTTAACTAAAGTCAGTCTTCATGCAAGTTTCCTTAGTTTGTGTCTGATGTCATTCAGGGTCCCAGGACCCCATCTAGGACCTCACAAGGTACTTAGTCATGTATCTTTAGGATTTCCTGGTGGTGTCAGTTTCTCTGACTTTTGTCCTGACTAGAGTTCAGAGACGTTCTGGTCAGTGGCATGTGCCCATGTCCCCACGGCATGTCTGCTGTTCTGCCCTCTGCCAGACTAGAGCTACAGCGTTAGAGTAGCGGGAGGGGCCTTGCGGTTTTCCCCACATCCTGGTGAGGGTGGGACCTGTGGATGAGGTCACAGTCTGCGTTGACCTTGATCAGGCTGGGAGAGGCGGGGTCAGGTGACTTCACCCTGCGATCACCCCAGCCCTCCCTTCATGCTGTCCTGTGTCTAGCCCTCACTCACCACTGGGAGGTGCACCCCACTTCCGGAGCTCAGAGCATCTTCCTGAATGATTTGGAATTCTTTGGCAGGGTGACTGGTCTCTTTTCTGTTTGAGAGAACACTTTTTAAAAAATTTTTAAAAATTTATTGTTTTTATTTTATGTGTATATTGACTGCATGTATGTAAGTGCACCCTTGTGGTGCAAGGCCCATGGAGGTCAGAAGAGAGTGTCTGAACTGGAGTTACAGACAATTGTTAGCCGCCATGTGGGCACTGGGAACTGAACCCATGTCTTCTGAAAGAGCAGCCAGTGCTCCTATCCATGGAGCCATCTCTCCAGGCCTGAGAGAAGCCTTTTAATAGGGTCTAATGTCAATGTCAGAGGACAACACAGGGGTTTCTCAACTACAGCCAGAGGGGGCGTGGCTAGTATGCCTACCCAATCATGGCAGTCCCTCATGCAAAGGAAGGACTGTGTTTGCACCAGTCATGGCAGAGTCCCTCCACACTTGCACCAATCCCACATGTCAGGGAAGTGCTCCTCCTCCAGTCTGGGTGAAAGGGCTGCAGGCTCATCTAGAGTCTCCAGGCTTTTGATGCCTGGGACAGAGCCTTCTGAAGCTGGAGCTGTGCAGCCGTAGTTGTTCGGAAGCTTCCTCAGGCATCTGTGGCGTGTTCCAAGCCGCAGCTGCTGGGATGAGGGCTGTGGCGCTGACAGCCTTTGGTTCTAGTTAGTCAGGGTTCCAGGGAAGGGCCTAGAACCTGTAATTAGGAGTGAAATGGCCCCGGGCACCAAGATCTCAGCTTGTTTAAAAGAAAGGCAAACATAAAGTGGGTGCTGACAATAAAGGCTTATGGCAAACTTTAACAGCGTCTTCACAGTACTGAACAGCGTTGAGCTCCTGTCCCAAGTGGGACAGGAGGGTCCCAGGCGGGACAGGAGGGTCCCTCCAGTCTGTCTCAGTCTGGCCAGGAACAGAGGTCATGGGCATTCATCGCTGTCAGCCCTGACAGTCTGGCCTGGAGTGGGGACCCCCCCCCCAGAAGCTGAAGACTGGGAGGAGACAGCAGCAGTAAGGGAGGCAGACTTTGAACCCAGATCCTTGTGAATCCAAACCTGGAGCCTTTGTAGTTGTAGCTGGTAGTGATTCTGGGCCTGGGGGACAGACAGGATCTGAGAGGACAGGGAGCAACCATTCCAGGGAGCATGGCGAGGTGGTGCAGCCTGGCGGGGAGGGAGGCCCAGTGGTGCTGCTGTGGCCTCCTGGCAGAAATAGATGTACTGGAGAGATGCGTGTGCCCCTGCCTTAGGCTGCAGATGGGGAACATGAGCCCTAAGAAACCGAAATGTTCTCAGCAACCTCTTGCTGTGAGAAGGCAGGGCTGAAGGTCTGGGGCAGCCAGAGGACCTTGTCTCCAGGAGAAAGCTTTAGTTTGTCAGTGGACCTCAGCGGACCTTGCTGGAACTATAGTGACGGGCAGGAGCACACCTTGACTGCACCGCTTAATGATGCATACCTCTTCTGTTTATTATTGCATTTTATTTGTCATTTTTTAAAGATTTGTTTTTAAAATTAATTTAAAAAATTTTAAATTATGTGTATGAGTGTTTTGTCTGCATGTATATGTGTACCACATGTGTGCAAGTCCTAAGGAGGCCAGAAGAGGGAGCTGGATGCCCTGGAACTGGAGTTATAGCTGATTGTTAGCCACCATGTGGATGCTGGGAACCCAGGTCCTCTGCAAGAGCAGCCAGTGCTCTTAACTGCTGAGCCATCTCCAGCCTTAATTTGTTTATTTATAAATTATGTTTATGTATGTCTGTGTGTGGGTGTGTACACATGAATACAGGTGCTCAGGGCCATCAAATCCCCTGGAGCTGGTTGTGAGCCACCTGATGTGGGTGCTGGGAAGTGAACTTGGGTCCTCTGCAAGAGCAGCAAACACCCTTAACTGCTGAGCCATCTCTCCATCCCCATATTTATTATTTGTGTGTGTGTGGGTGAGTGCAGGAAACCAGGATGCCAGGCCCTAGGGTGAGGTGAGCCTAAAACTTATAGGTCCAGGCTGCATTCTCTGCTAAAGGGAGGGCACTGAAAACAGTGGCTCTGATAATCCCTGCCTTGCAGAACACTGTTGGGCTGGCAGGAGGAAGGGGCCTGGTCATAAAAGTACAGGCTCCCTGCTCTGTGGGAAAGCATCTTCATCAACAACCCTTAGCTCATCTTCTTGTCCTGAACAAATAACTCAGCTATCTATCCCTGGCTAAAAGATTAGGCCAGGTTAAAGGTTTACTCCTGAGCTAAAAGTTCACCATGCTCTTAGCTCTAAGAAAGAAAACATTGTGGCCAATAAATTACTGGATGGGCATTAATAACCTTGAGTAAATGTTTAAGAATCCTTCTGGTGCCAACTAACAGACTAAATGTCCTGTTTCTTTGTGCCCTAAATCTTTGTATGGGATTGTCATATCCCACGTGACTGCTAGTTCCTTGGGATGTATAAAAACCATCTGAATTCTAAAATAAATCGTCCTGTTGGGAAGACACAGGTCCCAGAGTTTGACTCTGTCGCCCGCCGATCAGACCCTCTGCCCCGAAGCCAGCAGGCCCCTCCCCCTAAGCAAAGCAAACCTGAGTCCCCACAACTGGTGCCTGAAACAGGGACATTCTCGGACCTCTGCTTCGCTGCGGACAGAGCAATTCTCCCCCCTTCGGCTGATCAGATCCCCTTGTCACGCTGGTTCGTAGGTAAGGACCAATTGTAAATATGGGTAATTCTCTCTCTCTCCAGACCGGGTCTCACTTCCAATCTATTCTTAAATGCATGCTAAAATCTAGAGGAATTAAATGTACAGAAACTCAGAATAAGGCCTTTTTAGATATTACTATAGAATGTAATCCTTGGTTTCCTGCTACGGGAACTATTGACTTGGAATCTTGGAAAAGAGTAGGAGACAATGTACAGAATTATCAAAAGCAGGGAAAGACTGTTCCTGTCTTCTATTTCCCTCTCTGGTCTGCTCTTTGCCAGTGTCTCCAAATAGAAGAGAAACCCCTTCCCTCTGTGGCCCAGCCACCTCCACCTCTGTTCCCTCCCCCTGCCAGTCCTCCCTCCACAACAGCCAAATAACAGAAACCTTCTCAGGCTGCGACTCAGCTGTGGGAACCTCCTCTGGGTGCTGTGAAGCTGCCAGTGCTCCCTCCTGCTGTGGCACAGCCTCTGGGAATGCAACCATCTGCCTCTAATTCTATTATAAAGGGGGAGTTGGCCCCCACTGCCTCTAATTCTATTATAAAGGGGGAGTTGGCCCCCACTTTGGGCTATCTCCCCAT
>NW_008358189.1:246305-247762 GCF_000622305.1 Nannospalax galili | reverse complement strand
CCACTTTAAGATCCCACCTGACCCCAGTCAGACTGGGCGAGATCAAGAGAACGAAAGACTCCAAATGCTGGAGAGGGTGTGGAGAAAGAGGAATGTTCATTAGAATTTATTCACCTCCCCCATCATCTTAATAAAAAAACCAACTTATTATTCTATGATAATTCTTTTAATTCAGAAAGCCCATTTACGGACTCTTCATGTTTTTGGGAAAGACGCTGACAAAATAATTCTACCCCTTACTTGGAAAGAAATTGATTACGTAGCTTCAATTTCCCCTTCATGGCAACTTGCCTTTGCAAATTATGCTGGAGATATTGGCATTCATTATCCATCCTGGAAACTTTTAAAATTATTCAAATTAGTAAGTTTATCTTTCCCATTATTGCTTCACACTCTCCTCTCCCAGGGGCAGACATCCTGTTTACAGATGGGACGAACAAAGGAAAGGCCGCAGCTATTTTATACCGACTTCAAACAGAACAAAATGTTTCTCATACTTGGGAAATGCCTGTTGTTGCTTCTGCCCAGTATTCAGAACTTTATGCTATCCTCCAGAGCTTCATGCTTTTTCCTCAACCTTTAAATATCTACACAGATTCAGAATATGCTGCCCAGGCATTCCCAAAACTAGAAACAGCATTTCTATAACATAAACCAGGAGAACCTATTGGGATGTTATTCTTATCTCTGAGGACTAAAATTCGCCAAAGAGAACACTCATTTTTTGTAACTCATATACGCTCCCACACTGGATTACCTGGTCCGTTAGCCTTCTTAAATCAACAAAGAGATAACCTAACCAAACAAGTAAATGTTATGACTCCTTTATGCAGTCACCAACTACTTCATCAGACAGCAAAAATGTTAAAAGCTTTATATCCCAACTTTACTAAGGATCAAGCTAAAATTATAGTTAAACAATGTCCTCAGTGTGCTCCACTTCTTCCCTTAGGTCCCATGACTGGAGTCAATCCTCATGGCCTATGGCCTAATATAATCTGGCAAACTAATATAACTCATATAACTGAATTTGGAAAACTTAAATATGTCCACTGTACAGTAGATACTTATTCCTTGGCTTTAAATGCCACAGCTCATACAGGAGAAAAATCAAAAGATGTAATTAAACATCTTATTCAAACATTTTCAATTTTAGGAATACCTCATCAAATAAAAACAGATAATGGGCCCTCCTATACTAGTAAAATTTTTCAACAATTCTGCCAAACTTGGGGTATTTCACATACCACTGGCATTCCTTACAACCCCACAGGACAAGCAATAATAGAGAGACAACACAAATGCCTCAAAGATCAAATAACTAAAATAAAAACCAGGGAATCACCTATACCTGGGATAACAGTACAGAATCCTCATTTCTTATTACACAGGTCTCTACTAACTTTAAATGTTTTCACACTAAATGATCAAGGAATTTCTCCAATGGCCAAGCACTG
>NW_008358189.1:244802-245638 GCF_000622305.1 Nannospalax galili | reverse complement strand
CAAACATGGCGTGTTGATAAGATAGTCAAAGACTTACCTGTATCTCATGTTATTGTTAATCATAGTTTATGTTTTGATTGTAAGTTTATTCCCTTACATTGCAATACCACCTCTCATCATACCTTAAAGCATGGGAAACAATTGCCTGTAGGATGGGCCTTCTTTCGCAATAAAGAAACCTATGGAGCACTGCCTTATGGATATCAAGGATTATGTGCTATAGGATGCATAATGCCTTTGCTAATAACCCCTCCTGTAAAAAGAATGTGTAGATCTTTACCTGAAGACTGTGATGATTCTCTCAAGCTACTTGACCCAAAAGCTGTAGCTGTTAGTTCTGTCTTTTTACTCCCCATACCTGGTTTGGTAACTGGATTGCAAAATGAGATATCTAAACTTGCTTGTATAACTAGTAAAACAGCAAACATAACTGCAAAAATACTAGGAGAAATTAATCAGGAAATGGGAGAACTAAGAACTGCTGTGCTACAAAATAGAGCTACTATAGACTATCTGCTGTTAAAAAATCACATGGGATGTGAAGAATTTCCAGGAATGTGTTGTTTTAATTTGTCTGATTTTTCACATGCTATAGACCAACAGATTAATGATTTACAAAAGGAAATTAATAAGATGTCTGAATTTTCTATACCTTGGCCAAAATGGCTCCAATGGCTTACTCCATTCTTGGGCCCAATATTGATTGGCATACTTCTTCTTATGGGAGATCCAATAGCTATGCGCTGTATTATAATTTCGATTAATAATACTGTGGCCTCTATGACCACTTCCTTCTTACTTTTAAAAAACAAAAAGGGAGGAGATGCAGGAAACCA
>NW_008358189.1:212866-244518 GCF_000622305.1 Nannospalax galili | reverse complement strand
GGATGTATAAAAACCATCTGAATTCTAAAATAAATCATCCTGTTGGGAAGACACAGGTCCCAGAGTTTGACTCTGTCGCCGCCGATCAGACCCTC
The DNA here is from genome assembly GCF_000622305.1 of Nannospalax galili. Taxonomy (NCBI): domain Eukaryota; kingdom Metazoa; phylum Chordata; class Mammalia; order Rodentia; family Spalacidae; genus Nannospalax; species Nannospalax galili. The sequence continues at coordinate 244,423 of NW_008358189.1, read as the reverse complement.
TGCCCAGAAGCCAGCAGGCCCCCCGCTAAGCATAGCAAACCTGAGTCCCCACAGGTGAGTGCATACCAACGGTCATGTATGGAGGTCAGAGACAGCCTGTGGGAACCAGTTCTCAGCTTCTACCATATGGGCCCCAGGAATTGAACTCAGGTCACCAGGCATGGCAGTTTCAATGGACTCTGGGGCAGAGGACAGAGGACAGGTGAGACAGTCACTGGATCTGTGTCCTTCCCCTCCTCTTCCTCCTTCCCCTCCTCCTCCCTTTCCTCCTTCTGCCTCTGCTCCCTCCTCCCCTCCTCCCCCTCCTCCCCCCTCTTCTTTCTTTTTCTGGGACTGGATTCCATTCTCACACATGGTAGGCAAGCACACTACCATTGGGCTAAATCCCAGTCCTCCAATTCAATCCCACCCCCATTTTTCAGTTTAAAATTGCATGTCAGCAGGGCGTGGGGGCCCATGCCTCCAATCCCAGCACTCAGGAGGCAGAGGCAGGTGGATCTCTGTGAAATTGACCATCCTGGTCTACATAGCAAAGTTCCAGGCCAGCTGAGGTACAGGGAGCTCGAATGTTGCTTCATTATGGGTAGTACATGGCAAGGTTAGCCTCCCAAAGAGGCTCTCACAGGGAATTTGTTTTCTTTTGCTTAAGTATATTTTTTAAAATAATATTTTTATTAATTGAGAATTTCACAGAATGTATTTTGGTCATTCTCAGCCCCCTCTGCCATGGGTCTCACTAGTTCTCACTGGAACTCTTGAGGTAGACCAGGCTGGCCTCAGGTGATTGAGGCATGTGCTGCCACACCTCACCCTTTTACAGAGTAAGGAGCTAAATCATGTGTTGGGGGATCCCCACGCCCTTTTGAGGGTTAGCCGGCCCTCTTGTGGGGTGGTCCTAGGAGGACCCTCTATTTTGCAGAGAGGATGACCATGCCCCTGCCACCCAAACCAGGACATCATTGGGTGAAAAACAGGGCATACCCAGGGTGACACCAGGGTCCCTGCCACCCCCACAGAGGTGACGCCGTCCCCCTCCTCACCAGCTGATGGGCCACCTGGGTGACACCAGGGTCCCTGCCACCCCCCACAGAGGTGACGCCGTCCCCCTCCTCACCAGCTGACGGGCCACCTGGGTGACACCAGGGTCCCTGCCACCCTCACAGAGGTGACGCCGTCCCCCTCCTCACCAGCTGACGGGCCACCTGGGTGACACCAGGGTCCCTGCCACCCCCACAGAGGTGATGCCGTCCCCCTCCTCACCAGCTGATGGGCCACCTGGGTGACACCAGGGTCCCTGCCACCCTCACAGAGGTGACGTCGTCCCCCTCCTCACCAGCTGATGGGCTACCTGCAAATGTTTTCTTTTTCTTCTTTTTTTTTTTTTTTTTTTGGTCTTTCTGAGACAGGATCTCCCTGTAGCCCCAGCTGGCCTGGAACTCACTATGTAGACCAGGCTGGCCTTGAACTCACAGAGATCTGCCTGCCTCTGCCTCCCAAGTGCTGGAACTAAAGGCGGGCGCCACCACACCCTGTGCAAGTGTTTTCTTACTGCTTGGGAACCACCCCAAACCTTAGCACCATCATCTATTTTGCTCACAAACTGCACACTTAGTTTGGGCAGGCTCATAGAGGCCTCATGTCCATGAGACATTAGCCAGGGACCTAACTGGGGCTGGAGGATGCCCCTCTACATGCCCACTCATCTGCCTCTGTGAGTCCTGGTCCCTGTCCAGCAGTGGGGAAGAGGGGGTGAGCATTTCAGCAAGAGAGATGCAGCCCCGACTCTGATCTTTGGAGCCTAGCCTTGAAGGGCCCCACCTGCTTCCACCACACAAAAGCCTGGCCAGGGCAGCCTGGGGAGACAGAGAGTGGAGGGTATGAGGTCATAGCAGTGGGAGATGGCTCTGTAAGACAGCTGCGTCCCAGCGCTGTGTCCAAGTGCGTGTGTGTGCAATTGTGTGCACACACACACACACACACCAGGAAAACGCTCTTTCTGCAGGTTTCGGGCAGTGGCCACCTACACGACTCTGTTCCTTCCTCCTTGGGGCCCTCTCCTTTGTGGGTGCCATGCCCCCGCCATGCTCTCTGTTCACCTCTGTACCAGCCAGCTCAGGCTGTCATAACAGAGCAGCCCAGACTGGCTTAAACTCCACCACGTGCTGCCTCAGAGCTGCAGGCAGGTGCGGCGTCTCTTTCTCTCCTTACAAGGTCAGGGTGTTCTCTCACTTTACCCTTGTAGCCCCTAACGCTGTGTCTCCAGATACAGTCCATTGGAGGCTGGGCAGAAGGGGCTGACTCCACTATAGGGCATTGTTTTCTGAGCCCCAACAGCTTTGAAGTATGAATTTGGGGATCACAATTCAGGGCTGATGCCCTCCTACCTCCGTACGCTCCTGCTCACGTCCTGTTCCCCCCTCCACCCAGATCCCTTCTCCTTCCCAGGCATCTGCAGCTCCTGGTGTGACAGTATTCTGCCTGGGGCCACACTGCCCCAGTGCTGCAGCCCCCACTCAGGTGTGCCCTGCCCCATCCCCAGTCCCCTCCCCAGTCCATTCACCCTCTATGAGTCGGCGCTCTATAAACAAGTGCGCCCGAGCATGCAGTGGCCAGCAGTGGCCAGCAGTGAGGACTCTGCTGTTCTCCTGCTCCTGGCTGGGTTCCCACAGTGGGGGCTGGCCCCACTGCTCAGCTTGGACTCAAACCCAGCTGGGCTCCTGGTCACGCTGGACTCTGCCCACAGGCTTGGCACCCCATCCGATCTGCCTTGCAGCCCTCTGTTTCTCCCTGTCTGCCCTACCACTGCTCTAGTCCAAGGGCCTACATGGTTCTGCCTGTCCCTCCTTCAGCCCCAGCCTCCCACTGAGCATGTGCTCCCTTGGCAGCCAGCAAGATGGTTTCAAGGTCAGACACAGGCACGGCCACATCGCCGGCTCTGTGTTGTATGGTCTGGGGAGTGGTCTACGACAGCAATGCTCCCCGTTCTGAACGAGTTTATTAAATTTATAACAAGCCAAAGTAAAGAATAACCAGCAGAAGAGGGCTCGCTAGGTAGCTAGCAAACAACATCAAAGCAAGTGCTAAGAGAGACAGTCACAGTTGACAGAATTCCTTTCTAGGCAACTAGCCGAGTTCCCAGTAGACCGAACCCCAGGCCTAGCAGCGTCGCCTGCCTCGGGGCAAGGCTTCCAAGTGAAAGAACAAACAGTGACAGAGAGAGCTAACTTGATCAAACCCCGCATGCTCACAACATCCAGCAGAAACCCGCTGGGGAAGCGGAGGCAATCAGCGGAGTTCTGACTGAGTTTTTCCTGTGACTGAGCTTCTCAAGGCGGACCGTCCCAGGGTGGAACTTCTGACTTCTCTTTCCCATTGCTGACATTTTCCTATGAACCATAGTAACCTCCGAAGGAGATGATTTACCTTCTAGCTGATCTCAAGGGCACAGTGTCTTTATTTTGGACTTGTTTTGCAGTTCCCCTCCCTCCCTGTCACAGAGACAAGGAGGTCAGCCAGTCCCCAGACAGGGCCACAGTTGGAGACAATGTTGAGAGGGGTAACTCTGCTTCCAGAAGAGCTCGGCGAGCTCAGACAGCACATGCCAACTTACCAATATAACACACATTCCAGGCCCGCAGGAGAAAGGCATGAGGCGTTCCTTGGTCGGGAAGCTCTGCCTCACAGCCCTGTCTGGTCCGGCCACCTCCAGCCATATCTCCTTCCTGCTCCTGGGCCTTTGCACATGCCATTCTCTGCCTGGCATGCTCTTCCGTGACTGTTTCCAAGCCTGCCACTATTTTCCCTCACTGCCACACCCTCTATGCCACGGCTCTGTCAGCGCCCTGGGGAAGGGGTCAGCCACTCTGAAGCTGTTGCCCTGTCCTCCCAGCCTTCTGCCGCATCACCTTGCAGGAATCTGGGGGGAGGGGATTCATTTATCTGCTTTAGCTTATAGTACTTCTGGACACTGAGCTTTGACTATTTCATCAGTTCTGGAAGATTCCACCATGTCTTCTTGCCTGACACCTTTGCTGGTTGTGTCTCTTTCCCCCTTTTGATGTAGGTAGTGCCTTCCCACTCACCCAGACAGTTCCGGCCTCTGTGAACCACACGAGCACCCCCTTACCTCTGGTGCTGGCTCCCCAGGATCAGCCCAGCTCCCTCTTCTGATGTGACCCCCTCTTCATCGGCACAAAGTCCGCCGTCGAGCCTATCGGCTCAGTGTCGTTTCCAGGCACTGCACACCATCTTCGGGTGTACAGTGTGAGGCCAGGGGCACCTCCATATGCACCCTTCAGAGCCACCACATCATCCAGTTCCGGAACACCAACCTCCCACATGGAAGCTGAGATGTGAACAGGTGCTGCAGGTCCCTCAGCCGCGTAGACCCATCCTCTTTCCTGTCTCTGTGGGAATGCTGCGGAACTTCAGCTGTGTGGGCACTGTCCCCTGTGGCTGACCTTTCGTTCAGCATTTTGTGTCCAAGGTCTTCTATGCTGCAGCTTGTGACAGGATTTCCTTCCTTTCTAGGGCAGAGTGGCCTTACTGTGTGGACATTTCTGTCCACCTGGCCTTCTTGGACACGTAGGCCATTGCCACCTCATGGCTCCTGCTCTGAGACCCGCCCACAGTCCCTCAGTATGTCCGCTTGTTCCTGGGCTGACCTTTAACTCCCACTGCTTTCCTGAGGCTGCATCCCCGACTTTGCCACAAACAGGGCATGAGGCTCTGATTCCTCTAGGTCTTTACCATCATTTATTATTTTAGAATTATTTATTTATTTAAATATTTCATTTATTTTTATTTTATGTGTGTGCATGTATTGCCTGCATGTAGGTAAGTGCACCCATGTTGTGTAATGCCTGCAGAAGACAGAAGAGGCTGTCTGGAACTGGAGTTACGGACGGTTAGCTGCCATGTGGGTGCTGGGATTTGAACCCGGGTCTTCTGCAAGAACAGCCAGTGTTCTTGACTGCTGAGCCATCTCTCCAGCCCCTATTTATTTATTTTTACAATATTTTTTATTTTGGTTTTATGTGTATGAGTGTTATGCCTGTGTTGAGCAATGCCCTTGGAGGTCAGAAGAAGGTGTTGGATCTCCCTGGAACTGGAGTTATGGATGGTTGTTAGCCGCTGTGCGGGTGCTGGGAATCAAACCAGGATCCTCTGCAAGAGCAGCCAATGCTCTTAACTGCTGAGTCATCTCTCCAGTCCCAATTTTAGAATTACTATTTATTAGTTTGTAAACCACAATCATCCTAATGGTTATGACAACTTAGGTTTTGTCCTTATTTTATGACAACAGGCCCAGGCTGGCCTCAAACTTAAAATTCTCTTGCCTCAGTCTCCTAAGGGCTGGGATAATGGGTATGTGCTACCACCCCCAGCTGAGATTTTAATTTCAATGAAAATCTGTATTTTAAACACTTATTTACATATTATTGTGTGTGTATGTGTATATGTATGTGGTGCATACGCCCTGGTGGTGGATGGAGGCCAGAGGACAACTTTCTGGAGGCTGTTCTGACCTTCTGCCTTATTGAGATGGGATCTCTCGTGTTTCTACCATGCTGCGTACCCCAGGCTGGCTGACCTTTGAGATTCTGGGAGATCCTCCTCTCTCTACCTCCTACTTCACTGTGGGAGTGCTGGGATTACAGACACAAGCCACCACATCCAGCTTTTTATGTGGGTTCTGGAGTGTGCTGGATAGCTATAGTGTCAACCTGACACACCTGGGTTGAGGGAGCCTCAATTGGGGAACTGCCTCCATTGAACTGGCCTGTTGTCTGTGGGGCAACTTCTTGACTGTTGAGTGATGTGGGAGGGCCCAGCCCACCGTGGACAGTGCCACCCCTGGGCAGGAGGGCCTGTGTTGTATAAGAAAGCAGGCTGAGCCAGGCGTGGTGGCGCATGCCTTTAATCCCAGTACTTGGGAGGCAGAGGCAGGCAGATCTTTTTGAGTTCAAGGCCAGCCTGGTCTACATAGTAAGTTCCAGGACAGGCTAGCCTAGAATAAACAGAAAGACCCTGTCTTAAAAAAAAAAAAAAAAAAAAAAGAAAGTAGGCTGAGCAGGGGCCAGGGGAGCAAGCCAGTACGTAGCGGTCCTCCACGGTCTGTGCTCCTGTCCACCCAGAGAGCATTGAGGGTGCCTCCATCTTTCAGTGTGTCACAGCTGTTTATGCTTTTAAAACTTATTTCATTTGTTCTTAATGTGTATGTGTGAGTGCCTGCATGTATGTTCGTGCCTGTAGAGGCCAGAAGACTGAAGTTCCAGGTGGCTATGAGCTGCCATGTATGTGCTGAACTCAGCTCCTGGGCAAGAGCAGCAAGTGCTCTTAACCCTGAGCCAGGACTCCAGCTCTTCCTTTCTCCCTTTTGCTCCTATCCCTGGCTGCTTCCCTTCCCTCCTTCCCCTCCCCTCCCCCTCTCCCTCCCTGCCCCCTCCCTTCCCTTTCCCTCCCCCCCTCCCCCCCCCCCCTCCCTTTCCCCCCCCCCCCCAACTGTTCTCCTCCACCATGCCTCCCCTACCATGATGGACTGAGACCTGCATGAGCCCCCTCCCCCTCCCTCCCCTCCCTGCCCCTCCTTATTACCTGATTTCCTGGTTGCCTGGACTGGGAGCCGGAATGGGAGATGTGGCTCTGACCTGCCAACAAACCACATGGAGCCCAAGGGGGCAAGAGCAAAGACACCTCACACCAAGGGGGGCTGGAGGGTACCACTATGGATGCCAGAGCCTGGGACCTCTGAGGGGTGGGGGTGTGCGGTGGGACAGGGGTGGTCCAGGGACTCCCAGACTCCTCAGTTGCTCCCTGGGTCAGAGGGTATGAGGGGACTGAGAACAGGGCCAGAGCTTGAAGAGCAGTTGGCTGAGACGGAAGGGTGGGATGGAGGGAAGGAAGGGGGAAGAAGAGACACAACGGAGAAGCCCAGGGTCAGGAGCTGTGGGAATGTGGCAAGAGAGGCAACCCCAGTCCAGACTGGGGAAACTGGGCCAGCCAAGCTCTGTGACGGAAGACACTGCCTGTGAAGCCAGTGAGGAACAAGTTGTGGTCCAGGCCTGCACAGGTCCAGAAGTTGCTCAAAGGACGGGGCGGGCAGGCAAACCTCTCCCACCTCCTCTCCCACCGTGAGCCCTCAGGCAGATGGATGGATGAGTCTCCAGGGCTGCTGGGCAGGATACTTAGCACTGGTGGCTTTAGACAGTGCCCAGCTGTTTAATTCATGGTTTCTGTAAGGCTTAGAGGGGTTTGTGTGGAGCCCTGGTGTGGGGCTTCTGTGAGGCCACAAGGTGGCTGGGCCACTGTGACCCTAAGGCCGGACAGGACTACAGGCTTCTAGTGTTAATCTCCCGCTGGCTTCTCTTGGTGTGGCTTCTGTGAAGTGCTTGGTGTCGCTGTGATTTGATGGCTTCAGCTTGTGACTGCCCCTTTTCTGACCCGGCCCTAGATGTCAACCCTAGTAACATCCTACTGTGCTGGTCAGCTCAGGAGATGTGGGAGGTCAGCTATGACACAAGAAAACAGGACCTGGCGCTTCAAATCCACCTCAGAACATTAAGACAATTATGGGACATTGCTAGACTTGACAGCAGGTGACTAGTCTCATTCACTACCATTGCCCTCAGAGAACCCCCGGGGCCTTTTCCCACATAAATTCCAGCAACATTAAATGACAAAACCATCAGAGTCATATGCAAGGCTCACAGCTGACCCAGGCCCCAGGGTCCCAGGGGCGCACCTGGTGCTTCCATTACAGCTTAAACTAAACCAGGCACATTCTCGGCTGCATGGAGTCACTTTTGTCCTTACCACAGATTCACCCTTTCTCCCCAGATCATGGTAATACCTGGTTTTGCTGTTGCCCAGTGCAGTGCTTTAGTTTGTAAGTCCACGGTAAAGCACATGCTGCAATCCTGGACCTGCGTGCCTCTTTCCCGCCTCATGGTACCTCAGGGCACCTCACGCATTGTGGTGGGGTGAACTGGAGCAGTAATGACAGCATAGGTGACACCATCATATCAATGAGAATAAAACCCAGAAAGGAGGTGGGAGAGCTTAGAAAAGAAAATGAATTAAAAACAGCGTAGAAAGTAAACGAAGGAATCGCAGAATGAATAAACTGCTGGCAATGTGAATATCAAGAGAAACCTTTTAAAAATGGAAAAGTTTTGTGCTGTTCTCGATAGCGGTTAGAGAAGCCTCTCCCTGTGATGGAAAGTAGTTAATGCAGAGACTCAGGCTGGTCAGTGTCTTGAGAATAAGTGATTGTTGTGTGCTCAGCCTTAAATGGGACATCTATATCATCCTGTCCCCACGGCTCAGGGAACATGGAGGACGGTGTATGTGTGTGTGGTGAGGGGTGTAAGAGCCAGAGGATGGGGGAGTGCTATGAAATGCTGTGCTCTGGACACAACGTGGCCATTGCACTCATGAACTCGCAGCAGCTGTGGCTGCCCACACACTATCACACCAGCTGGAATTCTAATGTGGATGGGGGAGAAAATCATACCCTGCCCTCTGTGAGGAGCTGTTGGCAGCTGATGGCAGCTGGAGGAGGGGCAGCCATTTTCCTCAGTGGTGTAGCCACTGGGTAAGGTGCTCATGCTTCGGTAAACAACCTGCACCTATGCTCATGTGAGCAACCCTAATTAAACACCCTGTTTATTTAATGAATTAGAAAGTCCCTGAAAGCAGGAGGACGACTTCTTGGAGGAGGAGGAGGAGGAGGAAGGAGAGGAGGAGGAGGATGAGAGGAGGAAGGGGAGGAAGAGGAGGAGGATGAGAGGAGGAGGAGGAAGGGGAGGAGGAGGAGGAAGGGGAGGGGGAGTCTGGGTGCTGGGATTCGAACCCAGGTCTTCTGCAAGAACAACCAGTGTTCTTAACCACTGACCCATCTCTCCAGCCCAAGCCCAATGTTTCTTAACTGTGGACTCCTGAAAAAGAAAAGTTAACTACTTTCTTATTTCAGAAAGAAAAAACAGGGTACACTTAAGCTAACAGTCTTAAAACTTCAATTCCTGCAATTCTCATTAGGAAGAAAAGGAGGACTGTGGAGGGGGAGGAGGAAGGGGAGGAGGAGGAGGAAGGGGAGGAGGAGGAGGAAGGGGAGGAGGATGAGGAAGAGGAGGAGGAGGAGGAACAGCAGCAGCAGCAAAGATTTAAAGGATTTAAGAGAAAAATGGCCAGCAAAGAAAGTGGGCCAAGAAGACGGAGTGGACATTTCTCAGCAAACAGCCTGAGACTAGAAGACACGTTCAGCTTTCAGGAAGTGCAAATTAAAGCTATGATGAGATACGTCCATGTCACACCCAACAGGAAGGCTGGACTGAACTGAAACAGATGTTGGAGAGGATGGCGGACCCCCAGCCCCCACACATTGCTGGTGTGAATGCAGCTCTGATGGCCAGGGATCCTCAAAGTACCAAGCATAAGGTTGCCATGGGACCCATCCTGGGTCCTGGGACCCGAGCCCACAGGGTATCAGGGAGGACAAAGCATGAATGGCTTGTTGGAGGAGCTGGGTACCCCTGCTGAGTCCTGATCCTACTCCTCACTCCTGGCCTCCTGTTGCTAGTGGGCAGGACCATGCTGGCACCTCCCAGGGCTCCCGACTGCCACACATTGCACAATAACAGGCCAGAGTTGGAAGAAGCTGGATCCACCCACCAGACGCCCCGATGGCCTTGGCCGACCCTTGGGTCCTGTGGTCCCCAACTGCATCAAGAGATGCTGTAGAGCCGCCCAGTGTGTGTACAGTTGCTGCCTGGAGCCAAGGTCCTGGAGGCCCAGAAGCCTCTTCTCAGGTGAACTGAGGTCTCGGGTGCCAGTTCTCAGGGCTGCTCTGCTGGCCAGCTTCTATCCCACTCCACTATAGGGTCCTTCTGGCTGAGCTTGGGACCCAAAGATATGCCTGATCACCCAGATCAGGCCAGGGATATCCCTGACCCTGAATGATGCCAGGCTCCTATTCCTGATGGTGCCCAGAGGCCTACTAGTCTCCAAGCGAGCTCCCTTGTTCATACCGAGGCCTCTACAATGATTGCTCAGCTCAGCCCTGACAGCTGTCTCTTTGCCAGTTCCACCTGGGCTGGGGAGGAGCTGGGCCCAGCAGGCAGCCAGAACCAGCTCAGGAGCAGGAGGGAGGCCTGGGAAGGCCCCCAGCTAGTCCACAGGGCTAGGTTGACCTTCCCTGTTCCCACAGCTGGAGCTGACACAGCCAGGAGCCGCAAGCTGGGATATGGACAGGGTCTTGCTAAATGGTGGTCAAAAGACTGGCAATGCCATCACCAACAGAGCTGACACAGGGCCCACCCCTGCCTGGCATCCCAGGCTTGGGGTTGGAAGGAGGGTGCTGTATTCTGAGCACTTAGTCCAGGCCAGCCACTAAAACCCCTGCTCTGCACATGGGTAAACTGAAGCTTGAGGCAGTGGGGCAACCCCAGTCTTTCTGCACCTTGGGGAAGGGAGCCTGTTCAGCCTGAACCACCCACAGCCCTGAGTGCTGGGATTGCCACACCAAGTCTCCTCTCTCCAGACTTCCTGGCCAAGTCCTCATCTGTCAGAGGAGGGCTGGGGAGATAAGCACACCCCACTGTGGGTGTATGCTGGAGATGGGCCTATGGGCCTATCAAACTGCCTTTGACCCCACCTAGAATCCTACCGTGAAGCTGTGTGCTCAGCTCCTACTTGGCTTGTTTTGGCCTTGGGCAGCTCCAGGTGAGGCTGTGGACCAGCCCCCCACCCCCTCCCCGGGGTCGGTTTGGAACCCATGGTCTGTGCATCCTGGTCATCCCCTAAGGGGGATGGAGGCCATCCCCCAGGGCAGAGGCTCTGCACCATTCAGAAGGGGGAACTCGTGTGTACGGTGCCCTCTCATCGTGGGACCTGACTGGGGAAACGTCAAAGCAGGTCAGAACTTCAGGCATCCTGAAGCCACCACGCCCCCAGACTCAGGCTTTGCCCAGGTGAAGCCTGGCACAGGCACTCTGCAGGCTAGGCTGCTTTGGGAGGAAGCCTGGCTTGTTTTGGCCTTGGGCAGCTCCAGGTGAGGCTGTGGACCAGCCCCCCGCCCCCTCCCCGGGGGTTTGGAACCCATGGTCTGTGCATCCTGGTCATCCCCTAAGGGGGATGGAGGCCATCCCCCAGGGCAGAGGCTCTGCACCATTCAGAAGGGGGAACTCGTGTGTACGGTGCCCTCTCATCGCGGGACCTGACTGAGGAAACGTCAAAGCAGGTCAGAACTTCAGGCATCCTGAAGCCACCATGCCCCCAGACTCAGGCTTTGCCCAGGTGAAGTCTGGCACAGGCACTCTGCAGGCTAGGCTGCTTTGGGAGGAAGCGGCGCCATCTGGTGGCGAGATGTGGTATCGCCCTCCTTTGTTCAGGGCCACTCAGGTCAGTGAGGGTCTGCACAGGCCATCTCACCGACTGTGTCCAGGTTTGACACTTCCACAGGCCCCTCCGCCTCCAGCATCAGGATTCCCACCTGGAGCATCGTCCTCACCAGGGCGCAAAACAAAGCAGGCCTGGACAGAGGGAGGGGCAGTGTGGCACACCGCCAAGCTCGTCAGCTGACCACGACCATCCTTGCAGATAATGGAGCTCTGTGTGATTTGGGGAATTGCTGTGACAAAGCTCCCCTTGTCTCCGTGTGTTTATTTGTATGAACAAAGTTGCTTAGTGCTGACATCATTTAAACCCAAAAGTGGGAGTGGTAAATTGGGGCATTTTTTAAAGGACAAATGATACTCAACCCGGAACCAGGAGCTTGGAAGGAAAGGCCCCTCCTTCCACTCAGGGGTGACTTGGCTTTCAGCACAATCCTTTATCACTTAATTTTTTTTTTTTGAGACAGGCTTTTGCTATGCAGTCCCGACTAGTCTCAAACTTGGGATCCTCCTTGCCTCAGTCTCCCCAGGGCTGGCATTAGAGGCATGAGCCACACGGCTGGCTTTCTGCAGCAGTTTTTTTTTTTCTGTAATAAATCGCAAATTTTACTTAAAATATTTTACAACACTTTTTATCAAAATATTTTACAACACTTTTTATCAAAATATCTAACAAATAGCTTCTATCTGAAAGCAAGGTTCTGATGAGTTGAGTGATGAGGGCTGGGGATAGTTACCTAGCATGCCTGAGGCCCTAGATTCAATCCCTGATATAGCAAACCCCACCCCCAGCTAAACACTGAAATGGATGCTGGTGAGCTTGGGTGTGCATCTCTGTGGTAGAGAACTTGTCTGAGATGCAGAATCACCAGGACTGCAAAAAAGTTTAATCATCATATTTATTTAAAAATTGTTTTAAGACAAGGTCTCTTTGTAGCCCCAGCTGGCCCAGAACTTGCTATGTAGACCCTGTTGGCCTCAATCTCACAGAGATCTACCTGCCTTCTGTGTGCTGGATATGGCTTCAGTTGTTAACTTGACACACCTGGGAAGAGGGACCTTCAACTGGGGAGTTTCCTCCATTGCGTTGGCCTGTGGGAATGTCTATGAGGTATTTTCTTGATTGCTGAGTGATGTGGGAGGGTCCAGCCCACTGTGAGTGGTGCCACCCCTGGGCAAGTGGTCCAGGGTTGCATAAGAAAGCAGGCTGAGCACAGGCTGGAGGAGCAAGCCAGTAAGCAGCGATCCTCCGTGGTCTGTGCTGAGTTCCTGCCCTGACTTCCCTCCGCAATGAACTGTGACCTGGGAGATATAAGAAAAAAATAAACCCTTTCCTCCCTAAATTGGTTTTGGTCAGTGATTTATCTCGGCAACAAAACCAAATTAGGATACTACCTCCCAAGAGCTGGGATTAAAAGTGTGCGCTACCACGCCAGGCGTTATTTTAATTTAAAAATATTTTATTTGTCATTTTTAATTTATGTGTATGAATGTGTTGCCTGCATGTATGCAAGCGCATCCATGTCATGTGATGCCTGAGAAGGTCAGAAGAGAGCATCAGATCCCCTGGAACTGGAGTTATAGATGGTTGTTAGCCGCCATGGGGTGCTGGGAATCGAACCTGGGTCCTCTGCAAGAACAACCAGTGCTCTTGGGAACTGCTGAGCCATCTCTCCAGCCCCTTGCTATTTTAATTTCTAAAAAATATTTTATTTTTAATTATGTGTATGTGTGAATGGGTTTATGCACGAGTGTCAGTGCCCTCAAAGGCCAGAGTCCAACGTTGGATTCCCCCTAAAGCTGGAATTATAGGCAATTGTGAGCCACCTGATGTGGGTGTTGGGAACTCAGGTCCTTTATAAGCACACTACACGTTCTTTAACTGCTGATCCATCTCTCCAACCCTCACCACGACATTTAGATCTTGTTGGATCTGTTTAGAAGACAAATCCAATAGTTTTTTTAAAGCATGCCAATATTAACTACTGATACATGAATAAGTCTCAGAAACATGCCAATTGGGGAAGCATCACCTCCAATATGATACACTATATAATTCCTTTGATGTGTCATTTTAGAAAAACCAACATCAGTCTATGGATAAAGTTATATACAGTTGCCTTTGAGGTTGGTGGTAGATACTTACTGGGAGAAGGCAGGTAGATTGTTCTAGAATGCAGGCTGTGGTTTGCACAGGGATGGGTGGGTTTTGTTAGCACACATCCATTTGGTGCACTGACCACTAGCTCTGATGATCTGCTCTGACCCTGGTGGTCCCAAGGCCTCAGGGAGCTGCAAATCTGCTTTCTGTCTCTGTGGAGTGGTCCTCTTTGGACATATCATTGATGGACTCATATTTCCTTTCAGTGACTGGCTATTTCTGTGTCACAGTTTGGTCCTTTATTCCTGCTTGTGGCTAGCAGACATTCCCTCATCACATGTAAATTTTACTTTAAACGAAACATGTAAGCAGGGCAGGTGGCACAAGCCTTTAATCTCAGCACTCAGGAGGCAGAGACAGGTGGATCTCTGGAGTTCGAGGCCAGCCTGGTCTACACAGTGAATTCCAGGACAACTAGGCTACACAGTGAGACCCTGTCTTAAAAGAGAAAGAAACAGTAAGCAAATGGTGAATTGAATCGGAATCAGCTTGTAGTCTGCTTGCTGGGCTGGGTGTGGCGGGCAGGCAGATGACTTCTGTGACTTACCTTGAAATGTACTGAAAAGCAAGACAGCTATGGATGGATTGTTGGTGGGGAAGGGCGGACAGGGCAGGGTCGGGTCACAGGCATAAGGGCATGATGAGTGAGGCTGGGTAGGTGTGTTCACTGTTCAATTCTTTCAACTTTGATGTGTTTGAAAACGTTCCTAATAAAGGATGGAGAAAGTGCCAGGGAAGCACACTGCTGGGAGCCTGAGAGGCTGACAGGGTCCTGTTGCCTGGCCCAGGCTGGCTCTCCCTCCAGTGCCCCTGGACCTTGACTGGCATGAGGCCTCTAGTGAGTGTGGGCAGGAAAGAGCCTGAGCTGTGGAGCCGTGGAGGCCAGTGACTCCCAGTATGTGAAGCCTGTTCCTGCTCTTTTGGATTTTACAAGGAACAGGAGTTCTTTACAAAAACCCAGAAAATGAAGGGGTAGAGACAGAGAGCCGGAGTCTGGGTTTAAGTGTCCCTAAAACCTTTTTGGGCATTTTCTTTTTTCTTTCAGCTTCTTAAATGAAAGCATCCTTTCACTGTCAAGTGTTCTGAATGACTTAGGGCTGTGCGTGGTCCCCTGAGAGTCATTTGGACACGCGCACACAGGCACATATGCTTACTGTGGTGCTGCGGGGTGGGGCATCAACTAAGACCCTACACATGCTAGAAGCACTCTGCCATGAGCCACATCCCAGGCCTGTCCCATGCTTTTTGAGATGCAGTGCCCTCGTTAGAAAGTTAATAACAGCGGTGATTTGATGGGCCATTTCCTCTGCAAGTCCGAGTCATTCAGGACTGTTCCCTGTGCTAGTGCCGGCTGCCCTCGTTTACTGTGCTGCCTGTGTGTCAGGCTCTAAGGGCTCCACTGCCTTTAAAACTCAGAAGACTAATGCATAGGTGACGGGTCAGTCCTCATTCGGGGGGTGCAGAAGCGGACACAGCTGGCCCTCAAGGGTAGAGCAGTCAAGTATAGTCTCCATACCATGTCCCTAACTACTATGCTCAGTGGGCTGGAGGTTAGACCTTCAAGAAGCAACATCTGGGGCTAAGGGGATGGCTTCGTTGGTAAAATGCTTACCTTACAAATGCTAGGACCTGAGTTTGAGCCCCAGAACCCATGTTAAAAAAAGCTGGACTGTGTTGCACACTTGTAATCCTAGGGAGGTAGAAATGGAGGAGCTCTGGGGCTGGCCAAGCAGCCAGCATTTCTTACTTGGTGAGTTCTAGGCCAGTGAGGGACTCTGTCTCCAAAAAAGTTGATGATTCCCAAGAACAATATCCAAAGTTTTCCTCTGGCTTCCACGCTCATGTGCATGTACGTGCACACACACACACACAAACACACACACACACACACACACACACACACACACACAGTATCCTCTGTGGTTAGTTCTGTGATTTATTGCACTATGTTTGGAGATCACTGCTGGTCTGTCTCCCATTCTGAGTCTGCTCAGATTTTCCTGAAGGTTCTGGAAATGCTCTTTTGTGTGTTTGTTTAGTATTTGAAAGGAAGATTGCTTTCTTGGTTGGGCGGGAAGTCCTGCATCTGCTGACTTACGTGGCTAATTGTGCTGTCCGTACTCCCTTTTCCTTTACTCCTTTTTTTGGATCTGCCAATTACGGACGAGGTGTTCTGGAGCCTCCCACTGTGACTGTGGCTTAGGAAATTTCCTGTGTTTCCAGCAGCTTTTCTCCATATGTTCTGGAGCAAAAGGTTAATAACTGTGATGTGGTCTCCGCGGATGTGTCTGTTTCGCCCCGTTGGGGGCGCCTGAGGTCTCTGCCAAGCCTAATTCTGAATTCAATTTCCTCTAAGATTGTGTGGGATTTTGCTCCTTGAGGATTTTAGACAACAAAAGCAACCTCCTGGTTTCTTATACCAATGAAATTTGAAAAATAGGAAGTAACAAGGCCTGAGCTGCTCGCACCACGTCATGCTGGGGCTGGGCAGTCGGCCTGCTCTAAGGCCCGCTGTCCCCTGGCCCCTCCCAGAGGCTGCTTGACCGGTGAGAGAGGGAGGTTTGGATCTCTTCAGTGTTCATCCAGCACTTCTTGGGCCCAGTTCCCAAATCCTACAGGGCTGAGACTTCTGACCTGCTGGCTCCAAAGCCCATGGTTGCACCTGTGTCCCTACCATAAGAGAGTTTTGGGCCCCCTGTGAGGAACCTGGTTTGGGTTGGTCTTGGGTAGCCTCACAGATCAGGTGGTAGTCTCCATTTGAACACAGCAGAGTGAAGTACGTTGGGGTCCCCCCCATGTGGATGACACATCCAGTCAACTAAAGGCCAGAATGAGGCAAAGGAGATGGAAGACAGAAGCCCACTTGTTCGAGGTGGGTGGGACTTTGGGCCCCCTCCCCTCAGCTTGGCTCTGACCCCGTTGGCTCTCCTGGTTCAGACACTGTACAATGCTTCTGTTTCTCTGGAGAGTCTTGACTCTGGTCCTGATTCTGGCTGCCTACACCACTGCACTCTGGCTATTTTGTGCTCTGAGCTGCCTGCTCTGGCTTCCGGCTTGCAGACCTCCCCTCTTGAGGGGTGGGTTGGAGGCAGGTGGCTTATATTCCTGCACAATGTCTGTGCCTGTGCAAGGTATTACTGCTGGGTGAGAAGGGTCATGGGGCTTATTCTCTCCTGGGCACCCATATCTGAGGCACACCTGCCAGGGCTGGATAACAGGGTACACGCCCTCCCCCCAAGGAATCAGAATAGATCTTTTTACTCCATTGTTGTCCTTTCCCCAGAAACCTGCCTTGTCTGATATCCACATTAATTGAATAACAATATTTCTTTTCTTGTCTGGCAGAGCACCCTGGGGCCACGTGGGGCCCTGACTATGCCCTAGGTTAATTTTCCCTGCAGGGGTCAGGATCTGCTGGTGAGGGTCCTTCTTAGAAGGCTGGGGAGGGAAAGGTGTGTGGGGGCATGCCCCCTTCCATACTGCACCAAGCCCCTTTCCACCCGCCCTCCTGCCTACTGCCCTACACTGTCTTTGGGGGCCAGAACCTTCCCAGGGGCAGGGGGCAGGTTGAACACGGTGGTGAGGGGACTCTCCTGTGCCCTTCCTTAGGTCTTTAACAGTCTGAGGACTTCCCACAAAGCAGAGAGATTGTCTTTACCGTAGTGACAAGACTTCCTTGAACAGAGGAAAATCTAGCCACCAGGAGAGATGGCTTTGAGGAGAATCAATACTTGCCTTAGGAGTGCACTGCGACTCTTCCTGAGGGGGGTCAGGCCTCTTCTTGTCCTGGGGCCTCCAGGGCATAGGGCTGTTCTGGTCTGGCCCTCTCTAGCCTCAGCTCAAAGTACCCTTTGCTTTTAGCCCCAGCCAGTGGAATGGATGCGTGACTGGATGCCACCAGGCCACCCAGCCAATTGGAATGTCCTTTTCCTGTCCCACCCATTGGTCTTGCTTTCTGTTCCCTTGGGGACTGATCTGGCTGGGCCCATCCACCCCTTTAGAGCGACAGAAGTCATACCTAGACCAGGGCTGCCATGCAGAGAATTGCATATTGAGTTTTATACAGAGAGCTGTTCTCAGCACAGATGAAGCCTGATTTCTTTTTTCCCCAGAAGCCTCTGTGGGCTCTGCCCAGCCCCACCATCTTGCTTGTCATGTCTCAGGAAACTGCCCAGGCCACGTAGGGATCCACTGGGCTTCCTGGGGGCCTGAATTGTGTGGGATTCCATTGGAGGGCTTTGTGTGACGAATGCCACCCTGAAGCAGACAGGTGTGGGGAGAAAACAGACATGGGCAGGAAAGGGCAGCCGGGGCAGTAGGACTCTGAGCCAGCCCTGGGCCCTCTCGGGAACCCACAGAAGGGCCTGTGAGGTGTGCTGCTTCACACGTCATCAGGGACATGGGACCCATGGGGACCAGGGCCAGGAGTGCCATTCCTTATGGTCAGCCTGGCCCACCTCCTGGCCCAGTGCTGGTTGAGCTACAGCAGTCCTGAGTGAGGAGGGCAGTTCTATAATGGTACTCTTGAAGGGGTTTGCAAGGGGCTTCATGGGAGCTTGGTACGTGGTCCTCAAGGGCTGAGGTCATCTTTGTGCTGGATGAGAGACAAGAAGCACAGGACCACCTGCCCAGGGCTGAGCTGAATAGAGGATGCCAGGTAGGAATATAGGATCCCATCGCATCTCATTCCTGAGGTTCCAGCTCAGGCCCTTCACACTACAGAGTTGGGTGGTGCATTTGAACAAGCCCCATCCCAGGCAGGATGTCTCCCAGGCTAGAAGAAACAGGCTCTCACACCATAGGGGCAAATGGTGTGAGAGGCCCATGGCCGAGAGGGCCTTTCCAGGAGCCCTGAAACCCACTGCTCCTGGGTCCTGAATTAGTTTTCCTGGACGTGTCTATCTGTGCCCCTAGCTGCAGCCTCCTGGAGATGCTAGGTCTGGGATGCGGGCAGTGAGGATGGGGAAAGGGATGTGGCCTCCCACTCACTGGAGTCTGTGCTAAGTTCCACCTCTAGGAAGCACCCTGGCCCTAGGTGCCTTCCCTCCTTCACCCTCTGCTCACCTCCATCCAAGGCCCTTGTCTGTCTCCCTTCACAGCCCTCGGTAGGGAAGGAACCCTGTGAACGGAGCCCTTCTGGGAGAGCTGACCTTCGGCTCCTGTGTAGAGGACTGCGGGTTGTCTGACAAGCTCTCCTTCCTGCCTTCCCGACCTCGTAGGCATTGGTGTGGGCATTGGTGGGGCCTGGAGGTGACTTAGGTGGTTGGCAGGGACGAGTGGGCAAAGAAGCCCCATGCCTGGCCTCCAGGTAGGCTTTGTATCCCCCAAGCAAGCGCTTTGTGGGGGTGCACATGCATCCTGACTGACCAGTAAAGGTGCTGCTGCGGAGGGCAGCGTGGGGCTCTGCTCCCAACTCAGCAGGCCAATCTATATGACCTGGACCAGGAAGAAAACTGGTGGCCATGAGTGTTCCATGCCCCAAAGTGAGTGCAAGTGAGCCAACCCACTGTAGGGGGGCAGACCAGGTCCTCAGTCCTCCCAGGCCCAGAGTGACCACACGGGGGCGCCAGAGCTCCGCCCATGGCCCCAGCCAGACAAGGGCGTCAGGTGATGCTGGTTGTCCTGGAGCTCTGGAGTAGCTACCGTGGCCAAACTGGTGGCCATGAGTGTTCCATGCCCCAAAGTGAGTGCAAGTGAGCCAACCCACTGTAGGGGGGCAGACCAGGTCCTCAGTCCTCCCAGGCCCAGAGTGACCACACGGGGGCGCCAGAGCTCCGCCCATGGCCCCATCCAGACAAGGGCGTCCGGTGATGCTGGTTGTCCTGGAGCTCTGGAGTAGCTACCGTGGCTAGGCCAGATCTCCAGGCCCAGGTGACTCCATGTCCTTGCAGACTGCAATGACTTCTTGGGGGCAGAGGACATGTCTGGCAGGAACCTGGATGTGGGAAGTTGCCTGTACGCCAGTGGTGGTGGTAGTGTTTGTATTAAGTGGGGACAAGGGAGGGAGGCCAGGGTCCCTGCTGCCAGCAGGCCTCCCTCAGGAGCCTGGGATCAAGAAGTAGGTGCCACCTCAGGGCTCCGACCTGAATAATGCATGCTGAGCAAACAGAGGTATCAACACCAAGTGAGGGGGAGGGGAGGCTCAGGCCACGTTAATATTTATTAAACCCACAGCCTGTCATTCAAGAGCCTCATAAATATTAATTCCCAATTAAACATTTATATGAACAAGATTGCCTCTCCTCCCCCCAAAAGAACCTTTTTGAAGCTGGTGGTTGTGGTGGCCTTGGGGGAAGTGGGGTCTCCAGGGATGGGGGGCTGGAACCAGTCATCTGGGCTTCTTCACAGCCCCTGGCCCCAGCCAGCACCTACCTGCTCTCTGCACCCAAGTTCCAGAACAGTCCTTGGTGACCCTCAGGACACCTGCAAAGTCCTTATTGCCTCCAGCTATAAAATCACTTCCAGAAGTTAGCCTCTGAATCTATCGGCCATTTACATTTCAGCAAGATTTAGTTGACAGAGGAGGTGAGAGTCTGGGAGAAGGGGTCAGGATGTGGTGCCATTGGGTGGGCTCCAGGCAGCTGGCCCCCAGCAGGCTTGGTACAGACTTTTGGAGGCAACAGCAGCAGTGTCCTCTGGCTGTGAACCCAGCTGCCTTAGTCCTGTGGCCGGCAGCACCTTTGTTTTGCTGACTTTGGGTGTTGAAATGGTGGTGGTGGGGTCCCTAAGCCTAATGTCCATCATCATGTACAGAGAACACCTCTTCCCAGTATCCCCTGTCCCTTACACATTTTGTTTGGCCTGTGCAGCTTTAATCTGGCTGCAGCCAACTTTTGAGATGGTGTAATGTGGGGCTCTAACTTGATTTCCCTCTATACAAGTCACCTACACCACCACTGTGCTCCCCCGTGACTGGCGGGGTCCTCTCTGACCTACATGAGCTCTCGTGTGTCTGCTCAGTCAGGGTACTGCTTGGCAGTCCTCTCCGGCTTTCTGTCATTTTGTTTTCAGTTGCCATGGCTATGCAGCTTGTCGCTGTCCTGTTGGAGTACGCCCTTTCCTGTCTCCAATCAGCTTCCCTGTCCACAGGCTTTTATTCTTCCACAGCGGGCAGAGAATGGGGCTGTCGAGTTTCCTAAAAGAGCCTGCAGGAACTGTAGTTTGCATGGCATTAATAGAGAGACTAATTTGGGGACGATTGTTGGTGGGGCTGTCCAGAGTCACCCCCGTCTGACCGTGGCACCTCCTTTTAGTCGCTTGGCTGAGTCCTTTCAAAGGTTCCAGCCCATTCTTTGGTACTTTAACTCCCAGCTACTTAATTGCTTCGGCTGCTGTCTTAAGCACATCTTATTTGCTGGCTGGGTCCTGTGGCGTGGAGGAATATTATTGATCTTGGCGGCTTTATCTTGTAGCTGTGGCTCGTTCCAGCAGTTTGTTGATCCGGTTACATTTCCTACAGAGGTGCCTCGTTATCCGCAAGTCCTGGCAGTTTTATCGCTCGCTTCTCTCAGTCTTACGCCTCGTGTTCCTTTTATGTGGCTTGGGGTGATGCCTGGGACTTTCAGGATTATGTCAGGCTGTGGGGCGATAAGGGACACCCTTCTGTGACTTGTGATCCTGTAGAGATGGGAGCTGGGAGACCTCTCTTGTGTCTGACATTTTCTGAGGGCTTGGAAGATGGGGACTACCAAGGGAAGGAGGGGCTCTTTAATTACAGCCTTCTGGGAGTCTTTAGAAATTATGAAAAGGCATTGAGATTTATGGACCCTTTCCTGTGTCCACTGTGGCTCTTCAAATTTTTTTTCTGATTTTTAAAAGCATTTTATTTTTTTACTATCTTTAAAAATATTTTATGTTTTAATTTTATGTGTATGAGTGCATTGCCTGCATGTATCTAAGTGCACCTGTGTCGTGCAGTACCCAAGGTGACCAAGGAGGTCAGAAGAGGGCGTTGGATCCCCCGGAACTAGAGTTACAGGTGGTTTTTAGTTGCCATGTGGGTGCTGGGAATCAAACCCAGGTCCTCTGCAAGAGCAGTCAGTGCCACTGAGCCAGCTCTCCAGCCCCCTGATTTATTTATTTTTATTTTATGTGTATGAGTGTTTTGCCTGCATGTATACAGATGTATCATATGTATGCAATGCTCATCGAGGCCAGAAGAGGGCGTTGGAGTCCCTGGACTGGAGTTACAGATGGTTATTAGCTTCCACGTGGGTGCTGGGAACTGAACCCGGGTCCTCTGCGAGAGCAGCCAGTGCTCTTAACCGCTGAGCCATCTCTCCAGCCCCCTTTTATTTTTATTTTTTTTTAAATTTTCACTCTGATCCTTTCTGTGGAGTCTTGGCCCCTCAGTTCTTCAGGTGAATTTGGTAAGTCCCACTGCTGGGCTCTGGCCACTCTTGCTTCCCTCGGATGGACCATGCATTGTTATTTTTAATCACTTTGTTGAAGGTTGCTGATGGAAGGTGGGCCATTGTTTTATGAACCTCTAAGAAAGAAAAAGCACTGCCTATAAAGCGGTGGTACAATGCTTCATCACACAGAGGTCCTGCTTCATATTCACTGAGGAACCTTTGGACTTATTTAATCATAGATTTTATCATAGTTCACTGCTCTGCGTACATGAAAAGGAAGACATAAACATGTTACAGTGGTCCTGAGGTGTCTGAGCACCCAGAACTGGGCTCCTTTGAATCAAATTCCACTCCGGCTGACTCTGAGGTCCTGGTGGAGCATGTACGGGGTGCTGCACTTAGGAGGTGAACCGTGTCTCTCAGGACTCCTTGTGGAGCTGCTGGCACCGGCCTGAAGGCTGGCACTTTTCCATCTGACTGGCGTGTCCAGAAAGCTTGCACACAATTGCAGAGTTCTGCCTGGGTGCTTTGTCAACAGGCCATCCTGGTTGCATAGGCCTCTGGAGATCCTGGGTCTGGTGTCAGTGCTGCCCAGCAGACGTGTTCACTCAGGCTGCTGTCTGACCACTCAGGGTGAGGACCCACCTGTGTGGCACAGACTGTTGCAGTGAAGCTATTGCTCCCCAGACCTGACATGACCGTTGACCATGATGGAGCATGTTGAAGATCTAGGGTCTATGACACAGCAATGAAGACGTTAACATTCCACAGAGGAGGAGGGGGAGGGACATTAGACCCTCCCCTGAGACTCCAGCTCCATCCCTTCTGTCCCCTGGCAGCATGTGGTCTTGGTGTGTGTGTGTGTACATACGCACGCACTAGCGTATAGGACAGGTGGAAAGTTCACTGAGGGTGTCACTCAACTGATTCAGCGTCATGAGTTGTCACCTATGCTGTGGTGCCATGAGGGAGCGGCCTGTGGATCACCCATGCTCCTGGAAAGAACCCCAAGAAGCTCATTGGTTCACCAAGATGAAGTTAAATGAAACTGCTTGCTCTCTTTTTTTTTCGGTCTTTTTGAGACAGGGTCTCCCTGTAGCCCCAGCCGACCTGGAACTCACTATGCAGACCAGGCTGGCCTCGAACTCACAGAGATCCGCCTGCCTCTGCCTCCCGAGTGCTGGGATTAAAGGCGTGCGCCACCACGCCTGGAGAAATTGCTCTCTTTTTTAAAGGATGTTTTTATTTTATGCTTATGCGTGAGTGCTGCATGTATGTAAGTGACCCACCTGTGTGCCTGGTGCCCGCAGAGGCCAGAAGAGGGAGCTGGTCCCCTGGAACCGAAGTTATAGATAGTTGTGAGCCATTTGATGTGGGTGCTGTGACCTGAACCTGGGTCCTCAGGAAGAGCAGCAAGTACTCTTAACCACTGAGCCAGCTATTCAGCCCTGGAATTGTTCTCTTTAGAAATTTTAATTAAATTAACTAATTTGGATGGAAGTAATTCTCCAGTCTGTTTCCGCCCTCTCTGGGTGAGGAGATGTTTCTTCATGTTTCCCAGGTATAGTAAAGCAGTAGTTGGTGCCCAAACAGGAACCTGACAGAACCAACGGGGGGAGCAGCTGCGTGGCTCCTGTTGTGGGCAGCACTGCACGTGACAGGCTTCCCCTCTGAAGGTGGAGCATCTGTGGAGGCCAGGCCCAATATGGCCATCCTTCCTTATGTGGTATGGAGCGTTGAGTCTTTTTGCTGTAAGAGTAGCCCATGGCCCCAGCTACGGGTGATAAGGCATGTAACGGAGGTATCTGGAAGAAAAGTAAAAGCAATAATGAATTGGAATGAAGGCCCCTTACATGGATGAGAAAAAACACACCCAGAAGGAATAGGTCATCCAATGAACATTCCAGTGCGAGGTGGGTTACATCCCTGAGTTGTTGGTGAAGGAGACCCCTGAATCTCTGCTAACATCATACAGGTTGTTGCCGCTGCTGTTGGTGGTATACTAGAATTAAGCGGTAAGTTGCTATTGCTAAAGATCCCATGTGCTCTGGTTCTAAGGCATGGAGAGGTCAAGGCGAGACTGAGCAAGAGGCTTCCTCTCCATTGATCTCTATTGATTAGCATTCGGAATGCCAGCAGGTGATGAGGCCACTGAGGGAGGGAGATTGTCACCAAGAGTTCTGATTGGCTATAGACTCTGCATGTTATCAGTATCCCAGGCAAGATGTGCCTGCTGTTATATGTGTAAACAGCTACTTTCTGCTTGGGTGTAAGGCCTGATTCATAGACGGGAACTCATGTTTGGTACTGTAAGGTAACGCAAAAACCTGTGGTTATGGAGTCTTGAGGGGGAGTCAGGGAAACATAGGCTGATCAAGAAAGCAGGGATGGGCTGTTTTACCAGGGGCTGCTTCTTGTTCCCAGTGCTCCTGTTCCTAAGTATTATGCAGCTGTTCCAACACACAAGAAGATAAGAGCCACCCAAAGGATGATATCCTGAGTGGCACCAATGAGGGAGAAGGAGAGGGAGCCAGGAAAGGGACGGGCCCTGGATCCTGTAAAAGGTCTGACCTGGAGTCCCTTTGGCAGAGTCCTAGCTCTGGGAGCCTCCCATCCAGGGAGCTGTCTGTCTGATCTCCACAGTTTGCTGTTTTTGTTTTCCTTTCTTTTCTGTGACTGTCGCCTCAGTGCTGACCATTCTTCCTTTGCCCGACAGATTGATCTTGGTGCATCTCCTCGATGACTACCCCTCACCCCAAGACAGTCTCGCTCTGAGACCCTGGCCTCTGGTAGGCAGCACCGGGCCTCTCTACCTCCACACCCTACTTGCAAAACAAAGTACCAGAACTTCTCCACAGAGCTGTGACAAAGCCCCTGAAGGAAAGTTCTAGCTGCTTTGCCTATGAGACTGGGGCTCTGGGGCTGGGCTTGATAGTGCTCTGAAATACACCAGCTACACCCCCTGGCATTCAGCAGGGGGTTTACGGTGGGGTTCAGCTAGTATGGGCTGGAGCTTGGGCAGTCAGCCCCTCTCAGCTCCACCTCCTGGTGTTGAGCACTATGCCTGAATTACCTGTCTCGTTATTTTCAGTGCTCTGCAAAGAGCCAGGTGGTCTTCAGAGGCAGTGGGATGGGTGAATGGAGGGAGGGAGAGGAGGTCAGAATATGAGAGTGAAGGGTGGAAGATGGTGCAGGAGTGGAGGGACAGAGGGAAAGATACAGAGACATGGAGAAGGGGTGATGGGAAGATGGAGGGATAGAGGGAAGCAGGGAGGGATGGATGATGGAAGGGACAAGGGAAAGAACAATGGATTTGAGGGGCACATGGAGGGGTGGAGGAGTGGCTAGAGGGGTGGAGGGAAGGAGGAACAGTTGGAGGAGTGGAGGAGTAAACAGAGAGAAGGAGGGTCAGCAGAATGGATAAGGGGTAGAGGAAAGAGGGAATGGATAAAGGGGTATATGGAGAGGTGGATGGAGGGATGGATAAAAGGGTGGGTGGATGGGTGGGTGGAAGACGGTGGGGTGGAGGATGGAGGGTGGAGGATGGAGAGTGGACAGAGGGTGGAGGGATGGAGATGGACTGGAGGGCTGGAGAGTGTAAGATAGCTCTCCAGGGCCCTGTGGATTTCCTCACTAGTGGGAGGCTCTGCTCCCACCTTCTTTTCTGTTGCCTACGGAGCCTCCACAGCCTCTACTAGTCTCTTGAGATAGAGGGGAGGGGCCTTAGAAGTCCAGTCAAGGGTCAGAGTGGGGCTAACTCAGACCAGATCACAGACAGGTGGTCAAATCCTAGCTGCCTAGGTCCTACAGAGCCTGCTGCTCCTTCAAGGGTGGGGATCATGCATGCTGACAGTCCTCAGTCAGGACCCTGGGGTGCCAACCCCTTTCCCTTGGAGGGAGCTGTGGAGCTTTGGAGGTGGGACTTGGTCTGGTTAATTATTCAATGATTTAAATGAGATAGCAAAGGGCTTTTTAACGATTTGCATATAAAAGTTATGAAACCCAACATATTCTGAACATGGCTGAATTAGTGGGCCATAAAAGCCCAAGAATGGTGATTTTCAGGTGGCCAGGAGCACTGGACTGGGTAAAGGTCAGCAGGAAAGACGGATGGACTCGGCCTGTTAATGGCCCGGAGATGGTGTGTGTAAAAATTTATCCCTTCCCATGCGGTGATCACTCCTCTCTGGCGGCATCTTAAACGTGCTCTTGTGTATATAACGTTAATTTAGTCATAAAATAGAGGCAGCAGCTCAGGGACCTGCTGAAGCATTAAATCCACAGACTGGAAGTGCTTGCTGCTCTGGTTGCCTGGTCAGGGAGGGGAAGGACATCCAGGTTGAGCCTCCCCACTGCAAGCTGCCAGAAACCTCCCTCCCTGACCATACAGCCACCCAGCCTGGGACACCTCCTTGGAGCTGCCTTATGACTGGGCTGCAGCCTGCTCAGGACAGGATGGCCTGGACCTGCCTGGTCTTGTGTGTGGCACATGTAGGCTGTGTCTCCTGACTGGGCCAAGAAGCAGGAGAAAAAAGAAGAAAAAGTCACAGGAGCAGTCATTCCTACTCCACAGCCTCCTGCCCTGTTCCTGCAGGGCCCACTGACAGCTCTAACCAGAGAGAGAGGTGGAAAGGTGGCCCAGATGGAGAAACAGGCACTGGAAGGCACAGTCACTCAGCGGTCACAGACATCCAGGTGCTGGAAGGCACAGTCACTCAGCGGTCACAGACATCCAGGTGCTGGAAGGCACAGTCACTCAGCGGTCACAGACATCCAGGTGCTGGAAGGCACAGTCACTCAGCGGTCACAGACATCCAGGTGCAGACTTGATCCTCTGTGCACTGGGGTGTCCTTGCCCTCAGGGAGGTAGTGCCTCACAGTCCTGCAGCTGCTGCGGTGTGCATCGTGCTGCCTATGGCAGGGGAGAACCAGCCCAGAAGCTCTCCCCTGGCCTCTGGTGCCATACCCAGCTGGCCCCAGCAGGAATCTCCAGAGGCTCCCTGGCACTGGGTGCTGTGGACTTGTGTGGATTGGGTCCCTTCCTGCCGCAGCGGCACCTCATCGGCCCCTGGGGTGCTCTCACTTTGCCTCCCTGCCAGCAGGTGTATGTGTGTGTGTAAGTGTGCGTGTGTGCTTGAGTATGTGAGAGTGTGTGTGAGCATATGAACATGCATGTGTGTGTGTATGTGTGAGTGTAGGTGAGTTGTGTGAGTTTGTGTATGTGTGTATGTGTGCACAGTCTCCACTGGGCTCTACATGGCTGCATTGTGAACAGTAGGCAGGACCTTCATCCGAATGTGTTGATCCTGTGCTGAGGACTCAGCCTCAGTGTAACCACCTCAGGTTAAAGGAGGTTGCCCGGGGCCTTGTGAGGGGATTGGTGCTCTTTGGAGTAGAGACCAGGCAGCTCCTTCTGTCCCTGGTATGGGGACACAGCCAGACATGGCCCCACTAGAGCTACCTGCGGTCCCCAGGTCTCACCCCTCCAGCCTGCAGTGTCTGGTTCAAGCCTCAGGAGAGGTGCATCCCTGTGGTGGCCGAGCAGGGGCAGACAGGGAAGGCTGGGGAGAAAAGAGGGTGGGTCTGGAGAAGTGGAGGAAAGTCCTGGTCAACACGAGGGGTGCTGATTGGGCATCTAGGGTAGCAAGGGTAGGTCCTCAGTGGCTGGAGTCCGTTATCCTGGGCTGGGAGCTTCTATCCGCTACTTTCCTGTTGCTGTGATAAAACACCATGACCAAGGCAACTTACAGGAGGAAGAGCTTATTTGGCTTACGGTTTGTGATGGTTTGGATGAATGTCCCCTATAGGCTCCAAATATTTGTACATTCTGTCGCCAGATGGTGGTGCTGTTTTGGGAGGTTTTAGAAGGTGCAGCTGTCCTGGAGGAAGCACGTCACTGGGGGTGGGCTTACAGAGTTCTCAAACCTTGCCGGACCTCCAGTCGCTCTCTTGCTTCCTGTGCTTGGTGGAATACGTGGAGCTTAGATTCTGCTCCTCTTCTCCAGCCACCTCTGCAGAAAAGTAAGACACGGTTCCAGGGGGTAAGAGTCCACCATGGTGGGGGAGGCATGACAGGAGGTGGCCTCGGGCAGAAAGCTGAGCTCACATCTTCAAGCATGCACAGGAAGCAGAGAGAGTGATGCCAGGCCATGAGCTCTTCCTTCACCATAGCCACACCTCCTAAAGGGTACATGACCTCCCTACCAAACAGCACCACCAACTGGAGCCAAGTGTTCAAGTACTTGGAGGCTGTGGGGTGCACTTCTCATCCAAACTGCCTCAGGGCTTCCCACCCTACACTTGTTGGCTCTAGACCATGTTGACTTACTTGTCTAAGCCTCAGTTTCCCCCTCTGTAACATGGAGACAGTGGTCCTGGGGACCGTTGGGGACTTGGAGCTGGCTACATGTCTCTCCAGTTGGGTGCTGGCCAAGGTGGGCAGCAGGAACTGGGAAACCAGGCACTAGCCTCTGTTCCCCCAGACAGGATGCTGGGTCAGTCCAGGTCCTGGGAGGAGCTGGGGGGAATGGACCAGATCGCTGTTCAGGCTGGGATCT
Organism: Nannospalax galili; assembly: GCF_000622305.1. Classification (NCBI taxonomy): domain Eukaryota; kingdom Metazoa; phylum Chordata; class Mammalia; order Rodentia; family Spalacidae; genus Nannospalax; species Nannospalax galili. The sequence goes on along the minus strand of NW_008358189.1, from coordinate 215,958 downwards.
GGGGACATGTTGTGGGGGAGAGGAAGGCATGGAACCACTTTCAGAGCCCAGCCCCTTGTCACAGTGTGGTTGGGTTGGCAGAAGCGTGGACGGGGCTCCCCAGCCCTCCTCACTTGTCTCCACCTCCCAGTCCTATTTAGGAGACGCCAAGCCAGGGGCTGGTGGGCTCCGTCCTGGCCATGTGGGTCCCCCTGACCACTGGAAGAGCCTGACGGGACAATTTGCAGCAGTGACTTTTCACCTGACAGCTGATGGATGTTGTCTATTACAGTCATTTAATCAGTGACAGTGTCCCCAGGGCCTCTAACAGGCTGTGTGAGAGAAGATGGATTGAGCTAAATTTGTCAAGAGCAGGGCAGGGGCTGGAGGGGGCGGCATTCCAAGCAGGGCCTGCCAGCCTCAGTGAGATGGGGTCCTGGAGTCGGGGGTGGGAAGGAGGCTGTGCCCACCACTTGCTGAGGAGCCCATGAGGTTGCCATTGGAGCATGAGGCCTGGGGTCTTCCGGGACCTGGCTCTGGGGGCGTGGCAGCCTCACATTGGGGAGTTCTTACTTTTGGCTCCTGCCAGCTTCTCTCTCTTTTCTTATTTTTCTTTCTTCTTCTTTTTTTTTTTTTTCTTTTGAGACAGAATCTCCCTGCAGCCTCAGCTGGAACTCGATACTAGACCAGGCTGGCCTCCATCTCACAGAGACCTACCTCCTTTTGCCTCCCGAGTGCTGGGATTAAAGACGTTTGCCACCATGCCTGGCTTGCCATTTTCTTGAGGGCCTGGCACTGCAGGGGCCGAGCGGGGCAGGACAAGTCAGCTCTGTTCTGGACCTTGTGTTTTCAACAGCAGACACGTCACCTCCAGGGCAGGAAGCCGGCTTGGAGCGAGTCACGGCACCCCTCACGTGGCTGAAATCAGAGTGCGGGAACCTGCAGGTAGGTGAGCAGACCGGGGGCACAGCACCGGGAGACACGGTTAGATGCAGCTGAGAAGCCCAGTGAGGTCGCTCCGGAGGAACGCTCTGATGCCGGCATCCTCGGGACACAGGCAAGGTGGGCATTTTTGCCTCGTTTACTTGTGGATGCTTCCTGTAGAAGTCAAGCGTGGCAGATCCTGCCCGTGGCCCCCACCTCTGGATACTGCAGGAGTCTGTGTCCTCACCGCCTCCCCCTGATGTCCTGGGGCCCTCTGAGGCCGTAAAGGTGACAGTTTCTGGCTGGTTTTTCCCTCACTGGAGCAGTGGAGAAAGAGTGCTCCATCCTGAGGAAGGTTTAGGAGATGAACCAAATCTTGTCTCCTTTGAGCAAGACCGAGGCCCTGCCCCCATCCTCATCCCCACCCGCACTGCGCAGAGAAGGTACAGGGCGGGGTTATGCACACGTGTGGGTAGGAGTCTGTGTCCTCACCGCCTCCCCCTGATGTCCTGGGGCCCTCTGAGGCTGTAAAGGTGACAGTTTCTGGCTGGCTTTTCCCTCACTGGAGCAGTGGAGAAAGAGGGCTCCATCCTGAGGAAGGTTTAGGAGATGAACCAAATCTTGTCTCCTTTGAGCAAGACCGAGGCCCTGCCCCCATCCTCATCCCCACCCCCACTGCGCAGAGAAGGTACAGGGCGGGGTTATGCACACTGTGGTCACTCTGTGGTCATGTCAGCCCTTCCTCGGAGCCTCCCAGGGGCTGCTGGGAGATGTGGCTGACAGCTTTGGGAAAGACCTGTTCTAGCTCTAAGAGGTGAGCAACCGCCCTCACCTGGCCCACCCTGTGTCGGAAGGTCTTCAGAGGGGTCAGAGGTGGAGAGAGCGTCTGGAGTGGAGGTGCCCTTTGGAGGTGACCCTCCTGTGGAAGGGTTGGGACGCGATGCCTCTGTGGCATCTTCTTTCCCAGCTGGGTTGTACATCTTTTCTTTTTAAATCAACTGTTATAGCAGTTTTAAAAACTATATTCTGGGTTCTAATTCTTTATTAACACACACATTGCAAAGACTGTACCACACGGCCAAGCGTAGTGGTGCATGACGTTAATCTCAGCACTTGGGAGGCAGAGGCAGGTGGATCTCTGAGTTCCAGGCCATCACCGACTGCACAGTAAGACCTTGTCTCAGAAACTAAAACAGAAACAAACAACTCTCACTCAAAACAACCAAAAAACAAACAACTTCTTTGCAGTCTTTTCTGTTTGTCTTTTCATTTGTGTGGTGCATTTTTGACATTCTGACACCTTGTAGTTCAGGCTGGACTTACTCACTGTGTCCCTTCAATACTGGAGGATTTTGCGGCTGGATTAAGACATTGCTATTTAGGTGTCATAAGCCCACTTTCCTGTGATTTCTTTTGCAGGTGGTGCTGTGTGGTTTTCCGAAATTCTTTAATGTACTCAGGCTCGATGTACCCAGGGTATTAGACAGGAACTGAATTGAATCCTTCCCACGCCAAGCCGCAACCAAGGCCATTTGCTAAACAAGCCAAGCTTGCGCCTGCTCTGTGCAGTTAGCACTCATGAGCCGCCTGCAGCTATTTAGCTTTAAATTAATTTAATTAAGTACAATGTAAAATTCCATACCTGGAATTAGACCAGTCACATTTCAAGTCACATAAACCATTATAATGCTAAGGACAGGAATGACGGGAAAGCACAATTAGGCAGCTCAGTGGAATGGTGACATGGGTGGCTGCCTCAATTACGGCCGGAAGGGGACAGTTGGGGAAACTGACCACATGTCAAAAATACCAACTGCAGGTCACAGGGGCCACTGCTGAGCAGACTGCAGTTGATTTAGGAACACAGCTGAGCAAAAACAGAACTGTGGGTGTGAATGGACTCATGGGCGTGAATGGATGGGCACACAGAAGTGATTCACCTTCAAAGAGGAAATCCTGCAGGAAACTCGCATAGGTTTAGGTCTGAGTGACAGCTGCTTGTCCACGCCTGGCGGAGGGCTGGAGGGCTGGACTGCTCTTGCCATCTTCTTTCTTTTCTTTCGTTCTTTTTTTTTTTTTTTGAGACGGTCTCCCTGTAGCCTCAGCTGGAACTCGCTATGTAGACCAGGCTGGCCTTGAACTCACAGAGATCCGCCTGCCTCTGCCTTCTGAGTGCTGGGATTAAAGGC
>NW_008358189.1:202908-211855 GCF_000622305.1 Nannospalax galili | reverse complement strand
GTAAGACATAGAATTCTATGGGGTTTGTTTTTGTTTTTTGTTTTTTTTTTTTTTTTGAGACAGGGTCTCCCTGTAGCCTGAGCTGTCCTCTAATTCACTATGTAAACCAGGCTGACCTTGAACTCACAGAGATCTGCCTGCCTCTGCTCCCGAGTGCTGGGATTAAAGGCACACGCCACCACGTCCGGCTGTCATTCTTTTTTAAATATCTTATTTATTATTTTTATTTTATGTGTATGCATGTATTGCCTGCATGTAGGTAAGTGCACCTGTGTCATGCAATGCCTGCAGAAGACAGAAGAGGCTGTGGGATCCCTGGAACTGGAGTCACAGACAGTTGTTAGCTCCCATGTAGGTGCTGGGATTCGAACCCGGGTCTTCTGCAGGAATAGTCAGTGTTCTTAACCACTGAGCTATCTCTCTAGCGGTTTTGTCATTCTTTAAAAATTTTATTTTAATTTATGTTTATTTTATGTGTATGACTGCGTGTATGTAAGTGCACCTATGCATACTGTATTAGTTACTTTTCTGTTGCTGTGATAGAAAGACTGATCAAAACAACTTATGAAAGGAAGAGTTTATTTGAGCTTACAGTTCCAAAGGGGCAGGAATCCACTTGGTGGGGAGGCTTGGCAGCAGAGGTGGCTGGAGGAGGAGTGGAAGCTAGGTTCTACATCTTCAAGCAGGCACAGGAAGCAAGAGAGCAACTGGCAATCCAGCAAGGTTTAAGAATTCTCTAAGCCCACCGACATCAAAGATGAGCCTTTATTAAGCCTGTGGTTCACCATGGTGGAAAAAGCACTGCATTTAAATTTATTTTTATTTTATGTATATGAGTGTTTTGCTTGAATGTATGAAAGTAACCACCATGCATACAATGCCCACAGAGGCCAGAAAAGGGCATCAGATCCCCCTGAAACTGGAGTTTTGGATTGTTAGCTGCCATGTGGGTGCTGGGAACCAAATTCAGGTCTTCTCCAAGAGCAGTCAGTGCTTCTAACCACTGAGTCATCTCTCCAGCCCCTTGCCTTTCCTTTTGAATCTCATTTTTTTGTTCCTTTTGAATTATGTCTGTGTGTGTGTGTGTGTCCGTGTATGAGTATGTGCATATCAGTGCAGGTGCCCAAGAAATCCAGAGGCACTGGATCTTCCTGGAGCAGCTGGAGTTATAGGCAGTTGTGAGTCACCAGACATGGGTGCTGGGATCTGAACCTGGGTCCTCTGCCAGAGTGAATACATACTTAACCACCAAGGTATCTCTCTATCATGTGGGTGCTGGGAACCAAATTCAGGTCTTCTCCAAGAGCAGTCAGTGCTCCTAACCACTGAGCCATCTCTCCAGCCCCTTGCCTTTCCTTTTGAATCTCATTTTTTTGTGCCTTTTGAATTATGTCTCTGTGTGTGTGTCCGTGTATGAGTATGTGCGTATCAGTGCAGGTGCTCAAGAAATCCAGAGGCACTGGATCTTCCTGGAGCAGCTGGAGTTATAGGCAGTTGTGAGTCACCAGACATGGGTGCTGGGATCTGAACCTAGGTCCTCTGCCAGAGTGAATACATGCTTAACCACCAAGGTATCTCTCTACGCCCCTTCTTTTTCTTTTGAGGTGAGTTTTTGTGTGTTGACCAGGCCGGTCTCGAATTCCTGGACTCAGCAAGAAATCCTCTTGCTCTAACCTTTCGAGTACTGTGACTGCATGTGTGTGCCAGCATGCTTGGCTCCGTGTTCTTATATCTTATGAAAGTGTGTGTCGAGTTGGTTTTGCAACCCTCTGCTTTTAGCCTGCAAGTTCAGTTCCTATCTGTCCATTGACGCGTGGTTTGCCCCACAGCTCTGTGCTGTGACTCCGGCTGTCTGCACTCTTTGTTCCTTTTCTCCCTGTGATTTCTCTTGAATTGAGCTGAACTCTTTCATCTCGGAGTGTGCATATTTTAAGTGCTATTTCTCTTCTTATACGAGCTAAACAGCTCAGGCTGGTCTTGAACTTGTGATCCTGCTGTCTTAGTCTCCCAAGTGCTGGGGTTACATGCGTGCAGTAACACCCAGCAGTAGTTAATTTTAATTTTAATTTTTTTTGGTCTTTTTGAGACAGGGTCTCCCTGTAGTCGCAGCAGGCCTGGAACTCACTGTGTAGACCAGACTAGCTTCAATCCGCCTGTGTCTGCCTCCTGAGTGCTGGGATTAAAGGCGTGCACCACCACACATAACTGGCTTGATGGAGCATCTGGGCAAACTTTCCACAGCCTGCCGCAACACTGAGTGGACCTGAGAATGTTCTGACTGCAGCGAGACCATCTGTTCCCGCGCTGTTCTGAGCGGCCCTTTTAGTTTGACCTTTTTATGTCACACGTTGGTTGTTTTTATTCGGTAAAGATCAGTCCACGGTGATCATTATTATCGGTAATAATAACCAATCCCACTTGGACTTGTTTGCATGCTTCCTCCCCACGAGGGAGGTATAGCTGGGTCTAAAACTGTAAGTGGACAACGAGATATTTTCTCTGCATTGTGAAGATGTCTTCCCGCTACCCTCTGCCTTGTGCGGCTGCTAAGACTTTGCTGTCAGCTGAGTTACAGCGCCACTGCCGGCTGCCTGCTCTTATCGACTGGACTGTGACTCACCCCATCCTTGTGATGGAGTCCCCTTCCCAGGCCTTTGTGCTTGAAAAAGGTTTTGCAGGAGGGATTGACCCGAGTGGCCCCAGTCCCATCTGACGGATGCCCGTGCAGGGAGAGGAGGAGACGTGGAAGAAAGACCGAGTCGATGTTTGCTGGACAGGTGGCTGACTGCAAGCAAGAGGCCACAGGAGTCGGACCTGCTGGTGCTGCCACTTCACCTTTAGACTCGCAGCTTTCAGAACCCTGGGAAGATGAGCTGGTGTTGCTGTGTTCTGTTACGGCTGCCCGACAGGACCGATTTTCTGTTTTCCTTTATTCTTTATGCAGTCTCCCTGTGACGTTCCGCAGTTTTACTGGGGTGCATTTAGCCCTGTGGTTAGTTTTGCCACTCTTCTTAGAACCTGTTATGAGCTGGGATCCTGGGAACTCGCCTCTACCATCTCTCAGCACTGTCTGTGCAGACAAGAGCCAGGTGTCAGGTCCAAGAAAGCTTGACAAGGACTGTCCTGGGCTGACCTCCAGAACGCTATGCTGGGAGGTACCCAGCACTCCTGGAACTGACCAGAGTGGCTCCTGGTCCCTCTCGGGGTGTGGGGAAGGTGTGGCTTATTCTGAATACAGGCTAGTGGCCCCTCCTGGGAGTCTGGAATTTTGTCAGGTGGTGAGCAGTGGCTGTCTGTATGACCAGCCCCCCAAAAGAACCCCAGGTACAGAGAATACCGAGCCAGCTCCACCTGTGCACACAACACAGCTGCTTCCTGGAGGAATTATACCTGTGAACTGCATGGGGAAGTTTGTGCCTCATCTCCTCTGGATGTTACTTGTGTGCTTGTTTCTTGTGCTGAGAGCCATTTGGACAGTTCACATCCTCATCAGTCACATGTGAGTGACCGTGTCCTCACAGCCTGGCGTTGTGTGCTCTCATTCTCCCTGGTAGAAGATGGCATTTTAGTGGGTATAAGAGATATAAGATGTATTAATAGCCAAAATTATAACCTCCCCCCCTTTTTTTTGAGGCAAGGTCTGACCCCTGTAGCTCCAGCTGGCCTGGAACACACCATGTAGACCAGCTGGCCCTGATCTTACAGAGATCTGCCTCCTGAGTGCTGAGGTTAAAGTTGTGTGATACCAGCAAAATTTATGATCTTAAATGAATGTGGAAACCTGTACGTAACACTTACAGTAGTCTTATTTGTAATATGTTCCTCAATGAGTGAATGTTGAGCAAACCGTGGGGCCTGAGAGGCACAGAATTCTATGGAGCAGTGGAAGGAGAACCACTGGTACGAGCCTGGGAATTATGCTGCAGGATGACGCCACTAAAGGGGCTGCTGCTGGGTGAGTCCGTCCACGCAGATTCCCGAGACAAGGCCATCACCGAGGTGGACCACGGTGTAGTGGCCCTCTCCGGCAAAGGTTTGGAGTGGCTGGAGTTATGGGCAGCTGTAAAGGCGTTCTGTCTCTGATGGAGCTCAGTTCTGCAGAAGGTGAGTCAGGGACAAGACAGAGTCCAGCTGTCCTTGAAAACAAGAGAATATTTGGACGTTGGTGGAACTCCGCCTCCCAGAGTCAAGGGCAGAACAGTGCCTTGGGATAGTGAGAATGATAGTGGACGGCTTGTGTTTTCCTTTCTCATGCAAGGCCAGCTTCTACCCGAGGCCACCTTCTACCCGAGTCAAGCTTCTACCCGAGGCCAGGTTTATGAACCAGTGAGTTTCTTACAGGAGCATGGGTGAATAGCAAATGTTCCTCCCTGGTCTCTGCTTCAGTTCCTGCCTCCAGGCTCCTGCCTTGAGTTCCTGCCTTGACTTCCCCTGATGGATGGTGTGATAATCAAGCAAACCAGGGGAGCAAGCCAGTAAGCAATGTTCCTCCCTGGTCTCTGCTTCAGTTCCTGCCTCCAGGCTCCTGCCTTGTTTGAGTTCCTGCCTTGACTTCCCCTGATGGATGGTGTGATTGGGACATGCAAACCAAATAAACCTTTTCCTCCCCAAGTAGCTTTAGGTCAGTGTTCTATCAGAGTAACAGAAAGCAAACTAGGACAGATACCAATTAAACAACCTGGGTATTTTCCTTTATCTCTGAAGATACTGCAACCGTTGAAGGTTGAGTTGTTCTTCCTAGGGAAACCAACCTGACCTGGGGCAACTTTGGTGGGAAAGCTCCTGGACAGCTCTGTTTATTACCTAAAAATAATCCTGTTTTTGTTTTGTCTCTAATTATTAGGACAGTTTGGATAATAGGTATTTTTTTCTAGGAATTTCTCTCTCTCTCTTTCTCTCTCTCTCTCTCTCTCTCTCTCTCTCTTTTTGGTCTTTTTGAGACAGGGTCTCCCTGTAGCCCCAGCTGTCCTGGAACTCACTATGTAGACCAGGCTGGCCTTGAACTCACAAGAGATCCACCTGCTTCTGCCTCCGAGTGCTGGGATTAAAGGTGTGTGCCACCATGCCTGGCTCATCAAAGCATTGGTTTCCTGGGGCTTTGGTAACACAGTTCCATACAGTGGGTGGCTTAAAGCAAGAGAGGTGTTTGTCTCACAGCTCTGGAGGCTGTGTGTCCAAAATAAGGTGATCCTGGACTGTGTTCGCTAGAGATCCAGTGTCATGTGTCTTTTCCTTGGGGGATGTGAGCAAGTGTCTGCTCACCCCAGATAGGACACTGACAACAGACCAAAGAAACAGTTCTACCCAAGCCTAGCTCTGTGAACCAGTGAGTTTCTGGGGTTACTTACAGGATCACGAGTGACTCAAAGGCAGCTGCACCCCTGAACAGCCCACCTCAGTGTGGATGACTCAGGAAAGCTGCACCCGTGACATTCCCTGCACATCTTGCAGGCAGTTCCACCAGAGGCTTCTCTCTTATACAACTTTTGGGAATGGTCTTGTGAATCTTGTAACTTCCAGAGCTCCCTGAGCATGGTACATTTGATAGTTTCCAGTCTCAAGACCCTCCTCTCTCTGCCCTCTGCGAGGGGGTGTTTCAGTTATGAGGAAAAAGCCACACGAGGCTGTGAGGTGATCCATCTCTCCTCTGCCTGCTTCTGTGACTTGCTGGCAATCTTCGGTTTCTCCCTGTTGTAGATGCATCACTTCTGTCTCCATTCTGTCTTTGGTGTCGTTGTGCTACTTGAGTGTCTATGTCCTAATGAGATTAGACTAGGGGCTCAGTGTCTCTCCACCTCCCCAGCTCTGCCCACCTCAACTAATTAAATAGAGATTCCACTTCCAGGTCAAGGTGCTGGAGGCAGGGACTTCAGCCCAGCATCTCCACCATATTTACAGGTTACTCACAGCACTGGGTTTTCAGATTGTCAGGTGCGGGTGCCTGAGAAGCTGCAGATGGCTGGGAGCAGCTCTTCCTCCTCCCAACCGTTTCTGTTTCCTGCCCTTTCTCCCTCCTGTGATAAGGAAACCCGTGTTTGCTGGCTCTCCTAGCTTAAATTCAGAATTTGGTTTAGGAACTGGTCCATGTGCTCTGGTCAGTAAGGACTTGCCCAGGAGGGAGTTAGGGGAACCTATCCTCTTTCATGTCCTCTTTTTTTTTTTCTCTCCTGGCTCTTGATGTGACTTGTTTTCCTCCACCATGTGTCCCTGTCACCGTGGGCTGCCTCATCACAGGCAAAGTGATGGGGCCAGTTGACCATGGACTAGAACCACCAAACCTGTGAGCCCAAACAAACCTTCTCTCTCTATAAGCTATCTCAGGAACTCTGTTATAGTACTAGCAGACTGACTAACACAGGCCCCTGGTTTATAGCCTTTGGGGTATAAAGAATGGCTCTGGGTTTTAGGGGTAACCCTGTAAACCTCACCTTCCAGTCATCTTTCCATCCAGAACTTTCCAGGCTTTTTTGACTTTCAAGTGTCATTTAACGCAGGTTACCTCTAATTTTTGCTCAGGTAGCCATGACCTTGCAGACATGAAAAGCATCACAGACATGTCTGGGGTACAAATTTCACCAATACTCTGAGAATGCAGTGCTGAGCTTGCCTTGCTCTGAGGGGCTGGTGCCAGGCTGGTTCTTGTGCTCAGATGAGAGTATTTTTTAAAAAATATTTTATTTAGTATTTTTTATTTTATGTGTATAAGTGTATTTCCAGCATGTGGGTAAGCGCACCCATGTCGTGCAATGCCTGTGGAGGTCAGAAGAGAATGTTGGAGCCCCTGGAGCTGGAGTTACAGATGGTGGTTAGCCTCCATGTGGGTGCTGGGAACTGACCTGGGTCCTTTGTAAGAGCAGCCAGGGCTCTTAACCACTGAACCACCTGTCCAGCTCAGATGAAAGCATTTTTACTTGTCTGTAGAACAAGAGTTTCCTGGGGAGTCTCCTCAGAGTCCCTCTTCGTGACCAGCGATGGGCTCACTGCTGCTGACTGCAGCCTTGCTTTGGGACACCCTGTTGGATTGTGGTCTGACTCGCCCACCCGCTGCCCTGTTCTCACCTTTAGGGCTCACAGCGTGGCCCCTCTGCTGCTTTCTCTCCTCGTGATCTGGTTGCTGTCTTCCCGACTCAATGCCTGTCTTTATCGAAGTCTATGCTTTCTTACCCATTTCTAACTTAGTCTTCATTGCCGAATGGTTTTGTCCTTTTCTGATTGGAACCGACTCTTCAATTCTTTCTGCCTCTGTCCGGCCTCTCAGAGTTTTCTGGAAGGCTTTGTGCTTTCCTGTCTTGGCTTGTTTTCTCCTGGGACCTCACATTCGTGCCCCATTTTCTTTGTACTGGTTTGTGTTTTCACAGCTCTGGTGCCATGCCTTGCACCTGGCCTTAAGTGCCCCTCCACAGCGAGTGCTGAGCTGTTGGGACATAGTTCTCTATTTCTGGGCTTCTGACTGGGGCACACCATACTGGCTTTCAGTTTTTCTTTCCCAAACCGTTCTGCCTCTGCTTCCATCAGGCCTGGGCAGTAGCCTGTGGCGTGCCTTTGCTCTTTCTCTTAAGGTTGCTTTGTGCCTGGGTGTTCTGTCTCTGGTCCTATCTGAGGAGTGGTCTCTGTACCGTACGTCCTCCCTCCTGCCATGTCCTGTGGTAGACATGGGGTGCAGCACAGCCGGGAAGCCTCTGGTCTCTTTTGTGGCCCTGATGTTTTCTTGTGATTGTTGGAATGACTTCAGAATCCTTCTGTGTGAGATCAGTTCTGTTCTGCTGGTAAGTGGGCATTGTTCCATTGGCTTCTAGAAAGTCTCTGTACCCACTGGGAAGGGTGATGGACCTGACGGACATTTGCCCAGTCCTGCATTTCCCACAGGCTTTTCTGGAACTGAATGCCGTGAGCTCTGCCGCGAGTGGATGGTTCGGCCCTGGCATCCACTGGAGGTCTGGAGAGTTGGGGTCAAGCCCTTCACGTGGGACGGAGGGCAGGGACTTGTAGCTCCCTTCGTGTGGTGCTGCAGGGCAGAGGCCATGGGGAGAGGTGTGGAGAAGGCCGGGAGAGAGCCCCGCGGGTGTCCAGAGAAGAGTGCACACGGCAGGCGCTGCAGCCTGCAGCATCCACAGATCAAAGGAGGACTGGTGACCAGTGTCGTAATGTGCACAGCTTGGCAGAGCACAGGATCATCTGCATAAATATTGTTTGCAAAAAGCAATTAGCAGTTCATTTACATGCAGCAAGGTATTAATTTCCTCTTTTCAGGACAATTTCTTTGCCTCTGTGCACAAATTCAATGCCTTGAAATTGGCTGTCTGATAATAAGGCATCATCATTTATTATTTATAGAATTTAAAAATTATTTATTTTAATATTATGTATGAGTGTTTTGACTGCATGTATGTAAGGACACCCATGTGTGAGATGCCCGTGGAGGCCAGAGGAGGGCATTGGAGTCCCTGGAACTGGAGTTACTGATGGTTGTTAGCTACCATGTGGGTCCTGGGAACTGAACCTGGGTCCTCTGGAAGACCAGTAAGTGCTCTTAACCGCTGAGCCACCTCTCCACCCCAACATTTAATATTTAAAACATTTTTTTGGTTCTCATTTCGGTTTCCTAAGATTTAGAAAATTTATCTTAAAAAAGGAAGTGCAATGTTCAAAATTCATTATATAGTTGCATGAAATTGTTGAAGAATTAAAAAGTACAGTGGATGTGGTAGTGCAGGGCTACGATCTAAGCCCTGAGGAGGCTGAGGCAGGAGGACTGTGAATTGGAGGTAAGCTTGGTCTACACAGGGACCATCTCCAAAAAAGAAAAAGGAGAAGAGGAGAGGAGGAGGAGGAGGAGGAGGAGGAGGAGGGGGAGGAGGAGGAGGAGGAGAAGAAGAAGGAGGAGAAGGAGGAGGAGGAGGAGAAGGTAGATGTCTGTTAGGTCCATTTGATATATGGTATTTTTTAA
>NW_008358189.1:198584-202787 GCF_000622305.1 Nannospalax galili | reverse complement strand
GGAGGAGGAGGAGGAGGAGGAGGAGGAGGAGGAGGTGGTAAGGATACTTCTTTAAGGGCAAAAGTTCTACAGACTTCTGTTCTCTGTCTTCGCCTGTCACAGAGCCCAGGTCAGGAAGCTCATCCTGCAGGAAAACCCAAGATCTAGGAGATGAGTGTTGGGAATATGGAGAGGCTGGACTCAGTGTCTAGAGGATGGGGAAGAAGGAGCTTTGCTTCTCCACTCCAGGGCTGAGAGTTAGCTGGGACAGGGCCATGCTGGTCACGGGGACAGAGATGACTGATAGCAGCACTCCCGTCTTCTGCGAAGGGGCGGAGATCTCCCAGGAACCCTGTGCTACCACTTTTTGTCCCTTTGCAGTTTCACGTCCCCGTGCCTCAGAGGGGAAGGAAGGACCACAGGCAAGAGCAGGTCAGGTTGATCTATGTTGTACTTCCTCACCAGACTGTTCTTTATGACCAGCATGTCCACATGAAGAGCTGGGTGGGAACTGTCCCCAAGGCAGCAAAGGGGACAGACAGGACGTGAAGACCGAGACACCAAGCCTCACCCCATTCCAGCCACCTGTTGGACATCTTGCAAATGTGGCCTTCAGGTCCCTGAGAAAAACCCAGGCAACTTATCACAAACCATAGCAAGTGCCCCCTACAGCAAGGCCTGAGGGCAGCCCAGCCATGTGGTCTGTGAGGGGCAGGCAGGAGGCAGTGCCAGTACCCCAGTAAGATGTGGCCCAAGAACAAAGCGCTTGGAAACTTCACAGGCCAGCTGAGATGCAGAGGGCAGATGCAGGGATTTCCAGGGCCATGAGACAAGGGCAAGGAGAGGGGCAGTTGCACAAGCAAGTTTTTGCAGATTTTGCCCATTAAAAACCATCTCTGTGCCTCTGTGTCTGTGTCCCTGTCTCCTGTTTCCATATCTCTGTCTGTCTGTCTATACCTGGGTCCTTTTGTTTCTGTCTGTCTCTGTGTCTTGGTCTCTGTCTTCATGTCTCTGTCTTTGTGCCTCTGTGCGACTGTCTGCCTTTCTTGGCATATGAATCCCTCCTCCATGTTCTCACGTAGCGAGCAGGGCCTTCAACCACAGACTTCACAGCATCCAGAACTGTGAGAAATAAATTTCTATTCTTTAGATTCTCCAGCCTGTGTTTTCTGTTACAGCAGCAGAACACAGACTAAGCTAGCCTCGCCACAGTACTGTGGGCCAGGAGCTCTTAACAGTCCATGGGTGGGGAACTTGGGGCACAACAATGTTGTGTATTGCTGGGTTCAAATAGACATTCATTACAGAACATGTTAGCATACAACGGGAACTCCATGTAGGACAAACACAGTAGGCTTATGGGGGTGCGGAGAATGGAAAGAAATTACATGATGGTCCGTGACTGGTTGCTATCTCAACCTAGCTCTCTACAATCAGAAAATACAAGTGTACATTTGTATTTTCCACATTCACAGATAGTCAAGAGAAATTTGGAAGCAGAATATAAAGATTTCAAAGCTAGTTGAGAAAACAGAATAGAATAAAGCCTTTCTCTAAAATAAGGTGAGAAAGGGGGAAAGCAAACAGAAAAAGTAAGATTTTATTTCACCAGAAATCACAATAAACATCAATGGCTTAAATACATGTCTTGAGAAGAGAGATTCTTAGAGGGAGTGGGATAAACACATTCCACTCAAAACATTTGTACAGAGGATGTACATCTAGAAAACTAGAAATTAAAGAAATGGGAAAAATAGCAAGAATGTCAACATGGAAATCCCTGGCTTCATCCCCACTAATGAAAAGCAAGCAGGCCTAACCCTATGGGCATTGTATAGAATGAATTTGGAAGCAAAGTATTTATAAGGGAAAGCGAGGGCGGTAGTTGGTATTGACAAATAGAACGACTCATGAACAATAGGTGAGTGTATTAAGCTGAAACATATCACTAGACTATATAAAAAGCAAAGGGAACCTGGGGAGTTCCTAGTCATGGTGGGAGGTCTTCCCCAGAAACCAATGAAATGAACAAGCACGTACAGGATTTGAGAAGCTGAAGGAGAAGATGTACAGGAAGACATCCCAAGGCAGAACGCACTTTAAATACGGCAGAAAAGACTGCGTGCTGCTTGACAGAGGGAATCGTAACAAAGGAAAACATCGCAGTTCATAGGCTGCACTCGGTAATCACAGTGCAATGAAATTGGAAATCAAAAGTAAAAGGAAAGTCCTGCAACATGTGCACAGCTGGAAATGTCGTTAATTATTTCAGCAGATGCTAAAATCTAAATAGAAACTTTAAACTGTAATTGAATGGCGATGAGGATATTTAACGTCAAGACTTATGGGATTGGCTAAAGTGTTACTGAGATGAAAATGTATGGTCTTAAATCTATTTATAATGGCTTATTTTTTAAAAATATTTTTATTTTATGTGCATGAGTGCATTATCTGTATGCAGGTAAGTGCGACCATGTCATGCAATGCCCGTGGAGGACAGAAGAAGCCATCTGATCCCCTGGAACTGGAGTTACAGACAGTTGTTAGCTGCCATGTGGGTGCTGGGATTTGAACCCGGGTCTTCTGCAAGAGCAGCCAGTGTTCTCAACCACTGAGCCATCTCTCCAGCCCCCTACAATGGCTTTTTAAAATGTGTATGTGTGTGTGTGTGTGTGTGTGTACAGAGGCCAGAATGAGCATTGGGAGTTGGAGCTGGAGTTATAGGTGGTTATGAGCCACATGACATGGGTTCTAGGAACCAAATTTGGGTCTTAACTACTGAGTCATCTCTCTAGCCCCTGGCCTTAAATTTATTTAATAAAATTGGAAGCTATTTGATTAAGATTATTTTTCTGGTGCTGAGGCCTGAATACACGGACTCTTGTGGTCTAGGTCTATACTCTACATTATGTTACACCACCAGCTCCAATAAACTAAGATTTTAACTTACAAAACTAGCAAAAGAACAAATTTAGTTAAGAATATGTTAATAAAAATGGTAGTCATGGCCATGCGTGGTGGCGCACGCCTTTAATCCTAGCACTCCGGAGGCAGAGGCAGGTGGATCTCTGTGAGATTGAGGCCAGCCTGGTCTACATAGTGAGTTCCAGGCCAGCTGGGGCTGCAGGGAGACCATGGCCAACACCGGGCGTTGAGTTTTCCTTACACTGACTCCATAGCTACCATTTCGTTGTTTTGCTTTTCTATTTTATTTTTTTCTTTTGAGACAGAGACATAGAGATGGTTTTTATGGGCAAAACCTGCAAAAACTTGCTTGTGCAACTGCCCCTCTCCTTGCCCTTGTCTCATGGCCCTGGAAACCCTTGCATCCGCCCTCTGTATCTCAGCTGGCCTGTGGAGTTTCCAAGTTCTTCGTTCTTGGGCCACATCTTACTGGGATACTGGGCTGCCTCCTGCCTGCCCCTCTGTGTACCCATCTGCCACCAGTCCACCTGTGGAGGGCTTTTTGTTTATTCTCAGCTTTCTCGCTCCAGGTCCCCTCACTGGCAGAGGCACCTGCAAGCTCGTTTCCCTCAGAGGATGTGAGGCTACTGGACGCGCAAGCACCAGGTCCTCCTGCCTAAGCTCACGGTCCTTTGGCAGATCTGTTCTCCAAGTGCCTTCTGATGATGCCTTTCCAGGTGGCTCTGCTGGCGGGAGCAGGTACACTCTCTGCATGGATGCCTGGTGTTCTACTTACCTCTCAAATGGAAAATCAAGACTCTGGGTGGTACCATCCCTGGACATGTGGATTGTATAAGAAAGATAGCCTAGCAAGCCAGGGGAAGCCAGACAGCAAGTGGTGGTTTCTGCTTCAAGCTCTTGCCTTGAGTTCCTGCCCTGGCCTCCCTCGATGATGGACTGTAACCTGTAGATGGAATAAATCCCTCTCCAAGTTGCTTTTCGTCATGGTGTTTATCGGCATCAGAAAAGCAAACCAGAGCAGCTGGGCAGTTACGTTACTCAGCTCCTCTGCTTCCACAGCAGGTGGAGCCTGTCCCTCCCATGCCCCCAGCAGGCTCTCATTTCCTATTTAAAAGGCTTTCCCAGTCCAAGCCGTTCACAGGCAGAGAGTTCCCTTATTCTCACGGTTTCTTGTAGGGAACATTATTCGGGCCCCTGTGTATGCCGAGTCATGGCTTTTTCCCTCCCACTGTGTTAAAGGTCAGACTTGTGGAGTCTTCCCTCACTCCCTTGCCCGCTGCCTCTCCCTTCCCACCTTTC
>NW_008358189.1:103138-197752 GCF_000622305.1 Nannospalax galili | reverse complement strand
GCTCAGTGGTTAAGGGCACTGGCTGCTCTTGCAGAGGACCTGGGTTTGATTTCCAGGAGTTAGCTTCCAGTTCCAAGGAATCTGACACCCTCTTCTGACCTCACAGGCATTGCATGACATGGGTGCACTTACATACATGTAGGCAATGCACTCATACACATAAAATAAAAATAAAAATATGTAAAATATAAAATAAAAATAATTAAATAAATAGAAAAAATAATATAAAAGAAAGGTAGCTGAGCAAACCAGGAGGTGGAGGGGAAGCAAGCTAGTAAGAGTGTTCCTCCATAGCTCCTGCCTTGAGTTCCTGCCTTGGCTGCTCTCAAGGATGGACTGTGTTCTGGTTTGTTTTTTCATTGCTGTGACAAAATACTCTGACCACTATCAACTTGGGGAAGAAAAGGTTTATTTAGCTTACATATTCCGGCTCACAGTTCATCTGGGAGCCCAAGGTAGGAACTCAGGGCAGGAACCTGGAGTCAGGAGCTGGAGCACAGGCCATGGAGGAATGCTGCGTACTGGTTTGTGCCCCTGGCCCCTGCTCAGCCTGCTTTCTTATGCAACACAGACCCACCTGCCCAGGGGTGGCACCACCCACAGTGGGCTGGGCCCTCCCGCATCACTCATCAAGAAGATGACCCTCAGACATGGCCACAGGCCAGTCCAATGGAGGCAATTCCCCAGATGAGGCTCCCTCAACCCAGGTGTGTCAAGGTGACACTAAAGCATCCAGCACAGACTGTAACTTGTTGCTTTTGGTCACGGTGGGTGTTTATCACTGCAAAAGAGAAGAAAGCTAAGACAGTCACATCGGTCACCCTCATAGAACATCCACCAGACAGCACAGCTTGAGTCACCCTCACGGAAAATCCACCAGACAGCACAGCTTGAGTTGCACGTCTGATCACTTACGGGGGGGGCGGGGGGAGATGTAACTGCTCCTTCCCAACCCATATTTGGGTCTGTTAGGTTCCTGTTCAGTGTCATGTTGTGTGAGTTTTCCTGGGGAGTTTATTTCTAGTCACCGCAGACAGAGAGGGCAACAACAGACCAAAGAGACAATTCAGCCCAAGTCTAGCTTGATGAACCAATGAGTTTAATTGGGGTTACTTACAGGAGTATGGACAACTTATGGGCAGCTACACCCGGGAGGAATCTTCCTCCCCCAGCAATCGTCAACCACTTATATATCCTCAGGGAGGGTAGAGGACTTTGAGCCCACCAAGCCCATGAGCTTTCTCTACCTTCCATGAGCAAATGTTAGTCACTCCATCTTGTAAGGGTCTTGTGTGGGTGACTACAACTGGTTGGATTCAAGATGGCAATGGCCATGTCATACCCAGAGGACAGTGTTCCAAAATACCTCTCACTAGTTGAATCTACCAGAACAAAGTCTTTAACACATGTCTAAACCTTATGAGGGACCCTGTAGATGTGACAGAGGCTCTGAAAGGGCTCTGGGTAGAGCTCAGTAGTAAAACACTTGCCTATTTCCACAAGGAAGCTAAGGACCTTGAGACTAGGATGCATCCTGGTGACCCAGAGGACAGTGTTCCAAAATACCTCTCACTAGTTGAATCTACCAGAACAAAGTCTTTAACACATGTCTAAACCTTATGAGGGACCCTGTAGATGTGACAGAGGCTCTGAAAGGGCTCTGGGTAGAGCTCAGTAGTAGAACACTTGCCTATTTCCACAAGGAATCTAAGGACCTTGAGACTAGGATGCATCCTGGTGGGCCTAATGTCAGTACAGGTTGCCTTTTCACCTGCCTGGTGGAACCGTAGAGGAACCTGAGCAGTCACCACTGACTTTCGAGGATGGAGCTATAGGGTTGGGAACCAAGGACTTCAGAAGCATCTAGAAACTTGGAAAGGTGAGGAAGACCCTCCCCTGGGAGCCCTATAAGGAAGGCATATACTGAGTTTAGATTCTGTGCCCCCAGAAGTGTCAGAGGATAGGTTTGTTCTGTTCAAGCTCCTGGGTCTGGGGTAATTTGCCTCAGCAGCACAAAGAAATGCATATCACTTACTGTCTCTAGGAAGTTTGGAAAACAGAGTCTACCCTAAGAATGGTGAAAATGCCAAAATGACCAAAGCAGACTGGGAAAGGGGGACCAAGGGCTCAGGCACACGGATGGGTGTGCTGTGGTGTTCCAAACACCCACCTGAGGCCTGTGTCCCAAGAGGGTGGCTGTAGAGACTCCATTTACCAGAGCTGTGTGACTGTACCAGGGAGAGACAGCTGCATCACGGAGCAGCCCAATGGTGCCTCCGGTAGGTGCAGAGTGGGAGCATCTGCTCCTCACAGGCAAGGTGGGCTCAGGTACCACAAGGAGCGGGCAAGTCAAAGGGGGAAGTAGGGGAACAACACAGGGTACAGCAGAGATGGTCTGGATAGCAGCATTCTCCAGAGAAGACATGGATACTGCTGCTCTTACTTTTCTTTCATTGGAAGAGCATGACCCCAAGAACACCCCCGTCCCAGTTAAACATCGTGATCCCTTGCCTAGCTTCTGAGCCTAAGTCAACTTCAGACTCAGAACCACTGGTTAGAGAACAGCCAGGGCCAGGAGAAAAGATAGTGCAGCGCCCACATATGCCTGTTACAACTGCCTCCCAATCGAGTCCTCTGGCCAGGTCTGCACCACGTGCCACCGCACTGCTGCTGCTTGTAAACCTCAGACTGTTTCCCAGGAAACAAGACCAACTTGTTCCTTTAGAGAAGGGCTATTGAATTTCGTATGTTTGCCTTGTATCCAAGCATCTTACAAAATCTTCTTACAAATTCTAATTATTCTGATAGAGCAGCTTGAGTGTTTAGTATAAAGTCGTATTATCCTCCAATAGAGATAATTTCACTTGTTTCCATGGAGACGCTGTGGATCTTCTTGTCTCTGTTCATTAGGAAGACTCCAAACAGTCAACAGTAACTGTGACAGTGAGCTTCCTGTCTTGATTTTGATCTAAACAAGTACAAACTTTTGATGTCTTAAAGGTAGACTCTATCATATTCTTTTCTATAGTTTTCTTCCGGTTTTACACAGAGTTAAAAAACCAGAAAGGGTTACTTAATAGTACAAAATGCCTTTTAGCTATGCCTTGACATAAGAAAAATATAATCTCCCTTTATTTGTTGATAAATTTCCTGAAGCTAAGCTCCTTTCATATTTATGGGATGAATTATATTTATTCATATTTTCTTATTAATCCATTGGGTTCAATGTACTATTATTTAAAAAGTTGGCATCAATATTTGTTTTTCTACCTATCACTTTTAAAATTTTTATTTATTATTTTTATTTTATGTATATGTGTGTATTGCCTGCATGTAGGTAAGTGCACCCATGTCGTGCAATGCCCGAGGAGGTCAGAAGAGGCTGTTGGATCCCCTGGGACTGGAGTTACGGACAGTTGTCAGCTGCCATGTGGGTGCTGGGATTCGAACTTGGGTCTTCTGCAAGAACAACCAGTGTTCTTAACTGCTGAGCCATCTCTCCAGCCCTGGCATCAATATTTGTGAGTGCGATTTCTTTCCCTCACAATGTTGATAAGGTTTTTCCATTTCTGTAATGTTGGCATTTAAAAACAAATTGTGAAGTTTTTCATATTTTCTATAGATTGAAATTATTTCAATAATAAAATGGTTCATTTTATGGGTTAACTTAGTTGGACAAGGAGCACAGATAAATGGTTAAACATTATTCTGGAAGTTCCTGTGGGAATATTTTTGGATGAGATAAATATTTAACTCAGTTGAGTAAGCTGGTTTCCCTCCATAAAGTGAGTGGGCCTCACTGTACCCATTCTATCAGTTAAAGATCTGGATAGAACAAAGCCTGACCTCCTTGGGGCAGTGGGGGGGCTTGTGCAGCAGAAGCCCTTGAACTTGAACCAAAGCATCAGCTCCCTCCTGGCTCTCCAATCAACCCTGCAAATTTGGACTTGCCAGTCTCTATCATTATGTACCCAATTTCTAAAACAGTGCCTCTCTCTCCTCCCCTCCCTCTCTTTTTCTCTCCATAGAAATAGGATATTGACATCCCATTACACACACACACACACACACACACACACACACACACACATATCCTATTGACTCTTTCTCTGGAGAGTCTTGGCTAATACAAATATCAAAGGCAATCTCTGATTTTTTTTAAAGATCAGGGGGAACTCATATGTAGGAGTGACATTTTTGGTCTTTTTGAGACAGGGTCTCCCTGTAGCTCCAGCTGGCCTGGAACTCACAGAGATCTGCATACCTCTGCCTCTCAGGTGCTGGGATTAAAAGTGTGCTCTACCATACCTGGCCCAGGAGTACCTTTTCAAATGGTGATATTCAGTCACCCCTCTGACTTCACCGGTTTCTCTGTTAATTGTCAGGATCTTTTTCACTTTCGCCAAAGCTACACTATACACTCCCCATCCCCAGGGAGCTGTTCAAATCAGTCGAACCAGGGCTGATGAATGAGTTGGATTTTCACACTTTTCTGGGCTGGGGCTGGTTGAATGTCCTGAGTGATCCCTTCTGTTTGAAGGACTCCGTGGCAGCAGAAACTTGGGTGAATTCTTTGAGGAAAGAGTAGTTGCTGCAGACACGGCCTTCCACGAACATAGTCAAGGGAATGCAAAACAAATTTTCCATTTGCAGAAGACAGGTGACAAATGGTGATGAGAGTAAGGAGAGAGATTTGACCTCCTGGTGAAAAACAAAACAGCTTAGGCATTGATGAGCTCTGCTCCATCTAAAACTGATCACATTGAAATTCTTGTTTGGAGAAGGGTTTGCAAGATGGGCAGTTTCCTAGAGATCTGTGTGTGGTCTGCAGGAGCACACAGACACTAGGATACTAAACAATATAGTTTGAAACTTAAAAGCCTGGAGATATTATGCCCCCATAGGGAGACAGTTATATGTACATATTGTGGAATGCTGCATGGCTACTAAGAGGAAACCATAACCTGTTTGTGCAGACAGGGAATGATGTCCGTGGCACTGCTGAATGAATGAATGATCTGTAGACGTAGGTATATGAGGTGAAGCCGTTTTGTAAATTGTGTAAAATGTCTAGAGAATTAGACATCCGATTGTGGAAATGTCACTCTGATGGTGTGACAGGGTCAGGGGAAGAGGAGAAGACTTGATATTTTTTCATTATACACACTTCTTGCTGAAATAAAAAAAATATATATACTTCAGCAAGAACACAGAAGTCTTTAGTGCTTGCAGCAAAAATGCTGACGTAATTTTCATCCAAAAGAAGCAGCTCAAGGGCTTGTTCGCTCTGGGAATTGGACTAACTTGTGACTTAGTCTTAAGGCAAACTAGAAAAAGCATTAGTTCTGTTAATTAATGTGCCAGGAGTTTCATCTCAGCAAAGACGTCTTAATGAGGTGCCACGGACATCCATTATTTATCTTACAAACGCGGACTGGAAGGACCTACTGTGTCAGGCTGAGGGCATGGCTCCCAGGGAACAAACGCTCACAGGCCACGCCACTCTGTCCAAGGGACACCCCCCCAACCCACCCCCACTCTCTGTCCTCTTCCTCTGTACCCTGGATTGTCCAGCCTGGACTACAAATTCATCTCTATCCTTCTCTTCCCTAGCTGCTAGCCGATGATACCCTTAGTAGCAGACTCAGGTCTCCACAAACTGGCCCTGCCTGGTTTCTGTGGAGCATCTCCATCAATGCAGGACGGCCTGGTCCAGCGTGGTGTGCATCCAGGTAACCCTGCGGCCGCGGGAGCTGTCCGCGGTGCTGACCACAGCTGCGCCCGGCGGCGGGAGCTGTCCGCGGTTCTGACCGCAGGCGCGCCCGGAGCCCGGCCGATGCGCACGCGTCTGCGCGCAGCGCGCTAGACCTGCGGGCGCAGCCACTGCGCAGCCTCCCACGCGGCTCGGGCCAGGCCTGCGCGGCGCCGGTGACTCCCAAGCCCCGCTCCCGGCCCCCCGCCCGGTGGTCCCGTCCCCGGTCCGCGGCCCGCGCCCCTGCCCCTCTCTCCCGGGCCGGGCCATGGCGCTCAACAATTTCCTCTTTGCGCAGTGCGTCTGCTACTTTCTGGCCTTCCTGTTCAGCTTCGTGGTGGTGGTTCCCCTGTCCGAGAACGGCCACGATTTCCGCGGCCGCTGCCTGCTCTTCACCGAGGGCATGTGGCTGAGCGCCAACATGACGGTGCAGGGCCGCGAGCGCTTCACCGTGCAGGAGTGGGGCCCGCCGGCCGCCTGCCGCTTCAGCCTGCTCGCCAGCCTCCTGTCGCTGCTGCTGGCCGCTGCGCACGCCTGGCGCACGCTCTTCTTCCTCTGCAAGGGACACGAGGGGTAAGTGGGGGACTCTCAACAGCCCTGCACAGACACATGCGGCACTCACGTGGCGCCGGTTGCCCCAGGCCCTCCTGTCCCAGAGGCCTAAGCCCCTCCATGTTCTGCTGCAGAGGCCTCACCGCCTCCAGAGAGACTGCCCTTTGTCTACACACAGGCACAGAGGCCATTAGGAAGTCCTTCCTCCATGTACGGCCCCCTTTTCCTCCAGGAGTGCACTGTCCAGCTTCTGGGGCCCTGACCCCTTGAGGTGCAGATGTTGCACTGTCATGGTCACAGGCCTGGGCCCTCTGCTGGCTCAGCTGGGACCTGGGATGGCTCCCAACAGTTTTGGGCCTGCTTCCCCCCCCCCCCCCCCCCCCCGCCGTGGATGGGAGAAGGGATCAGGCTTTGGGAAGAAGGGACACTCTTGTATCTGCCCCCTCATTTGGGGACAGGATGACAGGGGGTATTTAGGGGGAGCCCCTTGATTTCCTCCCCTGACTCTCAGGCCTTGACTGGAGTGATGCAGTGTGTGTGTGTGTGTGTGTGTGTGTGTGTGCGCTCTGTGATCCCGGTCCCTCTGTTTTCCTCTTCACCTTTTCCTGCTTTGTCACCCCACTGGAGCAGTGAGACGCAGTTCACTGGGGTCTCAGTCAGTGGCAACCAAGAGCCCATGCTCTCAGTGGGCCAGAATTGCTGGACCCTGGAGTGGTATTGCCCCTTCAGGGAGGGGAGAGTACTCCCAGATCCAACCCTTTACCCACCTCTGCCCCACCCTACCCATGTTTTCTTTTCTTTCTTTCTTTTTTTTTTTTTTTTGGGTTTTTTGAGACAGGGTCTTCCTGTAGCCCCAGCTGTCCTGGATTCACTATGTCCTGGACCAGGCTGGCTTCAAACTCACAGAGATCCACCTGCCTCTGCCTCCCGAGTGCTGGGATTAAAGGTGTGTGCCACCACACCTGGCCTTCTACCCATGTTTTTAATAGCCCCTCACCCCTTGCAGGGAGGTGGGAAGTGAACAAGGGGTTCTGAGGATGTAAAGGTTGTGGGAGGTGGGATAATGGGGACTCCTGCTAGAGCACCCCAAGAGCTCTCAGTTTGGCTTTGGCATGGAAAGAGAGTCCACAGGGGGGAGGTGAATAGGGACCCTGGGAGCAGAGAGGGTCAGCAGGGCTGTGGAACCAGGAGGAGGGGTTTGAACCTGAGGACTCCAGGTGTGAGTGTCCTGGGGCTTCTCTAACAAAGTACCGCAAACGAGGACCTTGAAACAAACAATTACACTTTCACAGTACCAGAGGCTGGAAGTCCAGAATCATGGTATCCTCGGAGTTGGTCCCTGGGAGGGTCCTTCCTATATCTCTTCCACCCTGGTAGCCCAAACTCTCCTCATGTTTCTTGGCTTGGGGCAGGATCACTCCAGTCTACACCTGTGTCCTTGAATGGCCTCTTGTCTGGTTCCTTCGCACCTTCACATGAGGGCAGTTCAGACAGCCATGTTTAGAGATACTAAGGGTAGGACTTGGATGTGGATTTTGGGGAGATACAGTTCAACTCATCGTGTTAAGGCTTGGGATGGGAGTTCTGTGGTAAACCAGGTCAGTCCCAAGAGGCCTCCAAGTGGTATGGGCCAAACTCTGGGCTGTGAGGTTGGGACTTGCTCTAGGGTGAGCCCATCGGCCCTAAGGCAGTATCCTGCCCTTCCTTGGGACTTCTCTGCCATCAGTCCCTCAGTGTCCAGATGAGCTTGAGAGCTCATCCACACTAATGCCACCAAACTGGGAGTCACCTCAGTCAGGGCTCTGAGTGCAGGTCAGGGCGTATGGAAGCACCCTGACTTCTGTGCAGGAGACAAGCCTGCACGAGGACATGGAGTGGCCAGAGGCAACTACAGGGCCTGAAGTCCCAGTTGTCTGGGGTGCTGGGCAGATAGGGCCATCGGTTGGTTATTGCTCACGCACATGCTCTGACCTTCTTGGTGTCCCTGGAAGAGAGGTGGCCTCACAGTGCTCATGGTCTAGCCAGGCCAACCTGAGGGAGCTCTCTAGATAGGACCCAGCTGTGTGGACAGGAGATTTCAGTGTGCGTGGGGGTGGGGTGGGGGATCCAGAGGCTAGGCTGGGGCACAGGGTGAGGAGGTAAAGAGCACCAGAGCTTGCAAGGTGGGAATCTTGGACACATAGCAGCCTGTTCGGCACTGGTTAGGCAGCAAACCCAGAGACACCAGCTTCTTTGTCCTTTGTCATGTGTAGGTGTCCATCTGCCCAATAAGGTGGCCATCACTTAAAGCCCATCTTAAAGATGGAAAACTGAGGCCTGGAGTTGCCAGCCGCCCAAGCTTCCTTTGTTGTTCTTGTGCTCCTGAGGAGTGGTACAGGCTGAGGTGCAAGCAGCTCTCTCACCTCTGGGTACATGCTGGCTGAAGCCTACCATGAGACTTGGAAACTATAGAGGACTTGGTATGTCATGGCACGTCCAGGAGGACTACTATGGACCTGACTGCACCAGAGACAAGGTCTGGGCAATTCATGCTTTCCACGGTGGAGCAGTTGGAGGTCCCTGTCCCTCTGCTCCAGTTCTTGGGGCTCACCCATCCTATCACAAATGGCCTCTATCCAGGCTTGTCTTCTCTAAGGATGTCTCTAGGGATCATCCTGCTTGATTACTTGGTGTTGTTGGCAAGGGCCACAGGGCTGGCTGTCTGCTACCCTTGCCCTGTCCCCTGTTCAATGCAGGTAGCTGTCAGCCAACGGTGCTGACAGCCAACTGTGCTTACCAGAGTCTAGTTTGTGGGCTTGGGCCAAGCTCTGGTGAGTCATCCTGGGCTGTGGGATGAGCCCAGGGCAGGTGCATCTTCTTAGTCTGTGTCCTCAAGCCAAGCATGGGACCTGGGGTATAGGAGTCATCGCACAATGAAGGACAGAGGTGTCTGGACCATGAGTTTTACCATTTTTGTGGCCACACAGCTGGCCCTCATATATTTTCAGACTCAGGACCTGGTGAAGAAGTCAACCCTCACTGTGCCAGGTAGTTCTGGCCACCTGGGAAGGTTGGGTCTACAGAGGCCAGCAGTGGGCAAGGGGCTCAGTGCAGTGCAATTGCTGGTTAGGTTGTGTAGACATGGTAAGCAAGTCGTAGGTCATGGGGATTTAGGAAAGCAAAGAGGGCATTTACAGTGAGCTCATATGATGTAAAGGGCCTTGCAGGTCTGCTGGACATGTAGCTGTGGAGGATACCAGCTTGTTGGGTCCTGGATTCAGGGGCTGACCAGTTATTGTCAGCACGTGCTCTGATTCCGAGACTAGCAACCCGTCCAAAGGTTGCTATTGGAGATGCCTTTCCAGCAGTGCCAAGGCAGAGCACTGCCCTTTGGCCTGCTCAGGGACTCTCTTGGTTGGCACTAAGCTTATGGACCTTATGCTATGTCAGAAGAGCCAGCTTCTCCTTATATAGGGTATGTCTGCTGTGCTAAGCAGGTTCAGGCTGCTCAGGCCTTATAGGGACAGAGGGACAGAGTCCAGGGCAGCATTCCAGTGAATGAATGAACAGGCTGGATTCCTGGCACCTGAATCTTCAAGGGGATGTCCACAGGGAAATGGGAGGGCCTGGGTGAGCCATGTGCCTAGGGCTTTGCTCCAGAGCAGCCCTCTGAGCTGAGCTGAGGTTGGTACCAGTGTGTGAGTGATGGACTAGGGAGCATTGACTTAACACAACCCATCTGCCTGCTCACACCTGTCGCTCAGCCTTCAAATTGCTCCCAGGCCTTCCCAGGATAGCTGTTGCCATGGAGATAGCACATCTGAGGCTGGGCACCCTGAGACGAAGTGAGAGGAAGACGGGTTAACCCTGTGTGTGCTGTGCTTCTCCTTCCACCTATGGTCCTGTCTGGCTGGCCCTTAGTGTATGCTTTCAGGGACAGGAAGGTGGTTTATAAACTCAGGAAATGATTCAGGTTTAGCTTTGAGCACATCTGGAGGACCCAGCAGGTTTTATCAAAAATGACCAGAGTGGAGAGAAGAGCCAGAGACTGCTGACCAGCTCGGTGGACTTCTCCTACCTTGTGGGGAGCATCCTGATCCAGGCATGGGAAGAGCTGTTCATGCCAGCTTTATGGTGTGGTTGGAGTGTCTGGAGTCTGCAGGAAATCAGGTTTTCTGGCTGTCCACATTTGTGCTGTGAGTATCCTCGGGGCAAGAAGGGGTGTTTGGGCCCAGAGCTGCTGTTTGTCTCAGGTCTGCTTACTACAGGGACATGGGCTACCAGAAGGCCTTCCCTGAAGGGGCTCTAGCTGTTCAGAAATTGCAGACTGTGCACTCCCTGCCCCATCTGGAAGTTTCAGAACTCTGCCGCATCCCCCTGGAGAGGGACAGGATGTGATGCTAGATTATGGTCTGTTTGGCCTTGCTCTCTGCACCATGGTCAGCTCGGTCCTCAGAAAGCTGCATCACGGGAATGCTCTGTTCGGGAAGCTGAGATCGCCAGGCATGCATGGTACTGCTGCTGGACAGGATCCTTGGGAGGGCTGCAGGAGACTGTCCAGCTGGTGAAGGGACATGTGTGCCCTCGGAGTGGCTGTCTGAAGTCCCCATTCCTCAGTGGTCCATCTCACTGGATTTGTGTACCAAGGACAGGCCCATATCCTTGCCTCTGCCTGTGGA
Source organism: Nannospalax galili (assembly GCF_000622305.1). NCBI lineage: Eukaryota > Metazoa > Chordata > Mammalia > Rodentia > Spalacidae > Nannospalax > Nannospalax galili. The sequence goes on along the minus strand of NW_008358189.1, from coordinate 186,790 downwards.
GACCTGGTCCATAGCTGCCCTTGGCCACCCCATTCCCCTTGGCAGGGCAGAGCAGCCAGCCTAGGTCTGAGTTGTGGGGCATAGGCCCTGGGTGAGTGCCCTGTTATCCTCTACTCGTGGGCCACTGGGGAGGAGGGTTCCAGTGGGCTGGGCAGGCCCTTTCTCTTTGTGGGTGGGCCTAGCCTCAGCCTCCAGGTGTCTGGTTCCCCACTTCCTACATCCCGGGTTCCTAGCAACACCACCAGCTTTGGGTATGGGTACAGGTACAGCTGAGCTCATTAAGGGTCTGGGAGGGTAGTGGACCCTTCTCAGTCTTGAGACAGTGTAGAGTGGTCAGTGAGCACTCAGGAGATAATAGGCCATATCCTCTCAGTCCTTCACTTGCATGAACGTCCCCAGTTTCCACAGTGACCCCTGGGAGACCCAATTCTCAGGAGAAACTGAAGCTCAGCGGGGTATGACCTGCTTAGGGTCATGCAGCTGACAAGGGGCAGGGATGGGCCTGATGCCTGGTTTGTGGGAGACTCGGAGGTGGAATAGCTCTGATCCCATTATTCTAACTGGGGCTCCTAGGCTAGGTGGGGTTTAGTTTAGTCACAGCATCAGGTCCTGCAGGAAGGAGGTGTTCATTTTAGGGAGGGCAAATTCAGCAGATAGCTGGGCTGGATGAGAAGGAAAGAGTGGGGTCTCCTAGGGGCTCCATAGTGTCCCTGTAGCCATCTCTGGCCAGAGGGGCCTAGGGAGTTCTCTGGAAGGAGCAGGCCTTCCTGGAAGAGCATGTGAGCCTGAAACAGCTCCCGGAGGACCAGGAGTAAGTCTCCTCATCCATTCTCCTTTCCCTGCCTGGAGTAGAGGGCACTGCATCCTTGTCCGAGTCCATACTGGGAGGAGGAAGGCACCGAGTCCCTGTCCTGGTCCTTATGGGAGCAGAGGGCATCAGGTCCCTACCTTGGTCCTTGAATCAACTTCTGGGCAAGAATGGGGAGGGGCCTGAGGAGCTAACAGAGGAGCTCGTGCAGGGTGTTAGGTGGGGCAGGGCCCAGAACTGTCCTATGTACCATGAGGAGCCATGGACAGTCACAGCACTGTCAGCCTAGGATGGTGGACAGTGCACATGGGTGCTCTCAGGCAGTGTGGAGGCACCTGCCACGGACATCTGGTCTTCAGAGCCCTGGGTTGTACTGCTGTTGCAGGGGACTACTCCTTGCCTGCCCTTGCTTCTGTGACTACCCTGTCACAGCTCAGGCCTTTGAGAGCAGCCTCATGTCCTCACCCTCCCCTAGGTCTCCCCAGTGATAGGGTTCAAGCTTCCCATTCCTGGGGGTTTCTACTGTTGGTCTAGCTGTTCCCAAGAGTGTGTGGCCTTGACTGGCAGCCCTGTACAAAGCTAAGATGTCAGGTGGTGACCTGGGTTTACTCTTAGCATGTCAGCCTTGAGGGGTTGGGACTGCACTGTTCCTGCATCTTGATCCTCTGAGTCCAGTGTGGGGCTGGCAGATAGATGCTCAGAACAGTGTGGATGAATGCACAGGTGAACGAGCCCACAGTATGCACATGGCTCTGCCTGCTTACACCTACCACTGTTTTCTGAAAATCTTGTCTGTTAGTTGCCTACCACGGAACAGTTTTTAGGTCACTTTGCTTATATTGTGAGTGCAGCTGGCCTGGACCCAGTATCAGATCCATCACAGGCTGGAGGCAGGCAAGCTCCTTTATTGACTATTCTGCATTGTGGTACCAAACTCTGACAGTTTGGGTGATCCCCGAGAGTCTGGTGGGTGGTACCCCCCTCTGCCCCTGTGGAGTGTTTGAGCTGTGGCCAGTGCAGGCCTCCCTGAACTGGCTCCCCTGGGCTCCTGATTCCAGGCCTGGTCATGTAGGACCATGCCAACCGTGCACAGTGTGGCCTTCTAGGTTTAAATGAATCAGAGCAGGTCCCTGACGCAGGTTCCAGCTTCGTGGTAGTTCAGGTAAATGTCTTCCTTAATGTCTTAGCCTGTTCAGGGTGTTAGAATATCCCAGACTCGGTGACTAAGAAAAGAAGTGTGCTGTCCTCGGTTCTGGAGGCCGGATAGCTAAGGTCAAGGTTCAGGCATTTCCTGGCTCATGGATGGCTTTCGGTACCTTCAGTTGGTGGGAGCTCCCTGGTTTCTTTTTTCTTTTTTTTTCTTTTTTTTTCGGTCTTTTTGAGACAGGGTCTCCCTGTAGCCCCAGCTGACCTGGAACTTGCTATGTAGACCAGACTGGCCTTGAACTAAGAGACCCGCCTGTCCCTGCCTCCCGAGTGCTGGGATCTAAGGCGTGTGCCACCACGCCCGGCTTTTTTTTTTTTGGTTCCCTTTTGTAAGGACACTAATCCCACTCATGAGGGCTCTGCCCCTGACCCAGTCATCTCTCAAAGGCCTCCCTGCTATACATTCACTGTTAGGTTTTAGGGAGGAAGAGGGGAAAGTGGGGTTTGAAAGAAAGGCGTTGAGTGGAATCGTCCTTCAGGTAAGAGCTTTACTTACACAGCAGCAGGTGGTGTGGCGAGGGATCTGAAGAAGAGATTCAGCCCCTCAAGACAGAGCAAGGTGTCCACTGTTAATGTTTCCAGGGGGAAGAGGAGGTCCTGCGCTGTGAAGAAACAGCCCTAGTTAATGTGTGGAGGGCGTGCATGACTCAGGCTGTGACAAAAGTCTCTCTCTGGGTAGGGAGGTGGGGCTGGGCTAATGCGTGGACTGGAGTTATGCTGCCTCTGGAGCCTAGGCAGCAGGGAGGATGGGGAAGGGTGTTCTCACTGTGCTTAGAGCCTTCTCTGCATAGGGCTTAGAGGGCCTGGCACTGTCAGTTACTTTGGGGGTTAGGATTTCAGCCTATGAATTTGAGGGTCACAAACCCATTACCATCGTCGACTGTGTGAGTGGATGGTGTTGGAAGGACATCTTGCATTTTCAGTGTGTGTGCTGGCTCCTGGGCTTTGGAACTAGCGGTCTTAGGTTCTGGGCTTGGCCCTGCCTCCCTGGTATGGCAGCAACAGCAAAGATCAAACTCTGGATCTGTTCTAGTTCACTTTTATGTTGCTGTTATAGACTCCGTGGCCAAAAGCAAGTTGGGGATGGGATGGGGGTGACTTGGCTCACACGTCCAGGTCGAGGTCCACCACTGAGGGGAGTTAGGAGAGGAAGGCTGCTCACTGGTTTGCTCTTGGACTCATGGCCAGCTACCTTTCACACACTGCTCAGGCCCACCTGCATAGGGGTGGTGCCAACCACAGTGGGCTGGACCCTCCTACCTCAATTAGCAATAAAAAAAATGCCCCACAGACATGATCACAGGCCAGCCTGATGGAGAAAATTCTTTACTTGAGGTTCCCTCTTCCAAGTGACTCTAGCTTGTGTCAAGGTGACAGTAACAACAAACCAGGTAGGGTCTGTGAGAGAGCACTGGAAGCTTAGAGGGTCAGGATATGAGGGCAGAAGCAGACAAAGGGGAAGCAGGCTTTTGAAGCCCCGTCCAGTCCCATTGGGGCCCTAGGTGCCTACTAGGAAACCCAGAAGGTTGACCTCCCCCATGTCAGGGAGTGTTGCTGGGGGGTCCTGAGTGGTTCCCTCCCTTAAAATCTCTCCCTTGGCCACGGCTACAGCTCCTTTTTCTACGCATTCCTGAATCTCCTGGTCAGCGCCTTTGTGGTCTTCCTGGTCTTCATCGCCAGCACCATCGTGAGCGTGGGCTTCACCATGTGGTGTGACACCATCACCGAGAAGGGCACCTTTTCCCAGAGGTGCGTCTGGGACCTACCCCCCTGCCCCCCAGCTGCCTCCCTAGAAGACCCACTTACTGTCTGGGTCTCAGGATGTTTTCTTTCCTGAGTCTGAGGCTTTGCCCACTTGTGCCCCCACCTGTGCTCCATCCCTGAGACCAGCACCTCTTGCCCTGCTCTAGGAGCCTGCAGTGTTACACAGCTCCATCCGTCTTCCCTTGTCACCAGGGATTGGAGGGCAGGGTTCCAGACAGCTTCCTGGGGTCTGCTGTATGCTGTGGGCTAGAGGTGAAGGCCCCAGGGTGGGTATTGGGGCTGGGGCTTTGGCCCCAATGGGGTTTGGATGACAAGTAGTGGGCATCATGTAGGGCTTTGAGCTTGGCAAGGCCTGCATCATTGGTTAGTTTTAGCCCCTGTCGCCACCGTGTGGCAGTGGGATTTGGTCTGTGCTTGGTGGGTCTGCTGTGCCCACTGCTCCCTGACACTTGTGCAGGGCTGCTATGCAGACTGTCTCGGGGACTGAGGGCCTGGGTAGGGCACCTGTGATAACAGAGCATCAGACTGACAGTGGGGACCAGGGGCGCAGTGACCAGACAGCTGAGGCTGATCCTTGTTCTCGGGGGGCTCAGGGTCTGTTGGAAAAGTCTATAACTTCCCTTCCTTGACACCTGTCCTGTTCCATCCATTGAGGGAGGGGGTCAAAGTTGACCTCCAGTGGAGTCCCCGCAGTCTTTCCCTTCTGTCCCCCTGGGGATTGTCCCCTCTCTGTTTGGGAGTGATGTTCTCTGCACCTGGCTGAAAGGCCCAGAAGTCACCAGCCACTTGGCATCTTGCTGTTTAGCTGCAAGGACCTCCAGGACAGGAACTTGGAGCTGAACGTGGACAACTCTGCCTTCTACTGTCAATTTGCCATTGCCCAGGTAGGTGGGGCTTTGGGTAGGAAAGGAAGTGGTGGTGTTGGGACTCCAGTTTTCACCAAAGGAGGAGGCAGACTCGGGCATGGTGCGGCCCCCCCGGGAGGTGCAGACTGTGGGAGCAGTGAGGTGACTTCCTGGGGGCAGGGCTGGAGATCTGGGGTTTGGAGGCTGAACGGGGCTTTTGTGGGGGCAACGGAGAGCAGGCAAGGGCAGGCATGCAGGAGCTGGAAGTTGCCCAGGGTCTGGTATGCAGGAAGTGCTGGGTGGCTGGGAGGGGAGAGGAAGGGCATGGGCTCTGGCATTGCCAGTGGGACAGAGTTTAGATTCTGGTCTGACTCCAAGTGAGCTGTGTTCAGAAAATGATGGAGGGTCAGGGTTGTTCCCTGAGCTACCCGATGCAGTCTGAGGGTGAGTGTCCACTGGAAGACCCCTGTCCTACCCTGCCCTGCCTTCGAGGTGACTTCCAGGCTATGGGGACACATCAGTAGTCAAGGGAGCTGGGGAAAACTTTGAGATTTTACTGTCCAGTGAAGTCCACATCTGTGCTCCAGACAGGTGATATGATACAGGCCAGGGGCAACTGAGTGGGGCTGAGCATGGATGCCTGTCCCTTCCCACAATACATAGGGCCGTCACCCTGCACAGCTTCTTCTAGGCCCTGTCTAGTCTCTGGGGGCTCAGGTTGGCCCGAGAACTCTTGTCAATGCCCAAAGCCCTGGGAAGTCTGAAAGTTCTTTTCCCAGATGAACTGAAATGGTCAAAGACACCTTCACGCAAATTTAGTGGAAGGTGCTTTAGAACTAATTTGCGCCAATTAGATGGAGGCATGTGCAGGCTGAGGACAAACACATTCAAACGAGAATCAGTTTGATGCGGTTCAGGCCTGGAGCTGATTAAATTTTTCTCCTTCAACTGTTTGGAAACAGCAGTTAAAGGTCAATTTATTCCACTTGGCTGGAGGGGCTCCCTGATTTACAGGTGCTCCTTAGAGCTGAGTGGGCTGGGTTGGGAAGAGAGAGCACTACCCGGGCCCGCAGGGCACCAGTGAGAATGGCCAAGTAGCCTGGCTTTTACACAAACCTGGGGCATATTGGGCACGACAATCACTACATAGAGGAAGCCAAAGGTAGGGTTCACATGGGCTCTCAGGTCCCCCAACCACCTCCGCCCTCTCTGCACCCTTTCCTGCAGAGCTAAAGCTATAGATAGGTACAGGGCACGGTGGGTGACAGCCCACTGGTCCCTGACACTGCCCTACCTTTTGTACAGTTTGGCCTCTGGGCCTCATGGCTAGCCTGGATGGCCATCACCACCCTGGCATTCCTGAAAGTCTACCACAACTACCGCCAGGAGGACCTGCTGGACAGCCTGGTCCATGAGAAGGAGCTGCTGCTGGCCAGGCCAGCCTCCCGTGCCTCCTTCCACGGGGAGAAAAGCGCCGTCATCTAGACTGTGTGAGGGTCTAGGGAGCCTCCCCAGACCCCTATCTGGAAGGCCTGTGCTGAGGGGTGGCTGGGGCCCCACCCAGGCTGGCCAAGGCAGCCCTGCATCTGGCTCCCAGTCCTGTCCACCGTGAGCAGAGCACCCAGGTTCCCATGAAGAGTCTAATAGCGCCGGCACATAGAGAGACCTAGGGACCCAGGGGGGGGCACGCTCCTGACTTTGTATGTAAGCCAGGGCCTCTCTCAGACATCCTCTGGCCGTGGTTGATGTGGTCCATATGATGCCTCTGACCTATCTGGAAGGCCTGTGCTGAGGGGTGGCTGGGGCCCCACCCAGGCTGGCCCAGGCAGCCCTGCATCTGGCTCCCAGTCCTGTCCACCGTGAGCAGAGCACCCAGGTTCCCATGAAGAGTCTAATAGCGCCGGCACATAGAGAGACCTAGGGACCCAGGGGGGGGCACGCTCCTGACTTTGTATGTAAGCCAGGGCCTCTCTCAGACATCCTCTGGCCGTGGTTGATGTGGTCCATATGATGCCTCTGACCTATCTGGAAGGCCTGTGCTGAGGGGTGGCTGGGGCCCCACCCAGGCTGGCCCAGGCAGCCCTGCATCTGGCTCCCAGTCCTGTCCACCGTGAGCAGAGCACCCAGGTTCCCATGAAGAGTCTAATAGCGCCGGCACATAGAGAGACCTAGGGACCCAGGGGGGGGCACGCTCCTGACTTTGTATGTAAGCCAGGGCCTCTCTCAGACATCCTCTGGCCGTGGTTGATGTGGTCCATATGATGCCTCTGACCTATCTGGAAGGCCTGTGCTGAGGGGTGGCTGGGGCCCCACCCAGGCTGGCCCAGGCAGCCCTGCATCTGGCTCCCAGTCCTGTCCACCGTGAGCAGAGCACCCAGGTTCCCATGAAGAGTCTAATAGCGCCGGCACATAGAGAGACCTAGGGACCCAGGGGGGGGCACGCTCCTGACTTTGTATGTAAGCCAGGTCCTCTCTCAGACATCCTCTGGCCGTGGTTGATGTGGTCCATATGATGCCTCTGTGTGACTGTGTGCCCGTGTATGTGCATGCGTGCGAGCATGTTGTGTGGATGGCAGTGTGCCTGCAGGGGAGGTGAGGGTACTGGTAGCTGCCCTTCCACAGGCTCCACTATGTCCCTGGCCCTGGCCCTGTCTTCCTGTCCCACGGTGTTTCCAGCCTAGGTCCCCAGAAGGCACTCCCCACAACAGCAGCAGGCGGAGGAACCTGGCAGGAGTATGGAACCCTGGGCTGAGCGCTGTCTTCTGCCCTGTGAGGACACTTGGGGCTGCTTGGCTGTGGTCCCCTGCAGGAGAGCCCCACCCTTCTCCCCTTGAGCTCCCTGGCTGGCATATTCCTGTGTTCCAGAAGAGGCAGCCCCATGGGAAGGGCCCATCCCACCCAGGTCTCAGTGAGTGTATTCAGTGTTCCTGTCCCTAGTCTGAAGTTGTGCCCCACTGCTGCCCCTTCACTTCTAGGGAAGGTGAACCTGTGTCTGTGCTCACTGTCCACCCAGCTGCTGGTGTGCTTCTAGGTGGGAAGCTCTGGCTTCCCAGAGGTGTGGGACTTGTGGGGCATGTGAGGTGTTCAGCTTGGCCGTAGGAGTAAGAGCCAGCAGGGATGGTCAGCATGCTGTGCAGGTAGGGTGACTGTCAGGGCCAGGTGGATCCACACCACTCCAGCCTTCTCTGAGGGCATTGGCTTGAGGCCTGGCTGAGTTCCCAGCAGGGAAGCTGAGTGTTGGAGGAGTGCTTCCACAGAGCCTGAGGTCCCCAGACTATAGTCGACAGGACATGGGACCCTGTCTAGCCCTCAGACCCCTTCATCTTGTGTCCCCAGGGTTGACTCTTCCCTCATTTTCTGCTCTGCATTCCCATTCGGGCTGTGGCCATCTGGAACCTGGAGGAGGATGGGGCAGGCTGGGGGCTTCTGGGACCCAGGGTCTGTTCCAGATGTGGGCTTGTCCTTGGAAGCAGCCTCAAGAATTTCAGGGAGTTGGTCTGGGGCTGGTCAGGCCTAGAGAGCCCTGCATCTGCTACAGATGCACAGACCTGTCCCCCAGATGTCCCTGGGAAAGAGCCACTGTCAGGACCTATTGGCTGTGGCCATGGGCCTGGCGTGTCTGTCCAGGACAGGGGCCTCCCTGGATGAATGACAAGAGGCAAGCAGAGACAGCAGGCTCCAGAGGAGTCCCCAGCTGACCCCCCCAAGATGCCTCTCTTTCTCTGCAGCTTGTCACTGGGAAACCCTTGTTTCAATCTGCCTGGTGAAGCTGACAGTGGCAAGTCCTAAGTCTTCATGTATTTGATTTTCAAGTCAAAATAACTAAATAAAGATGAACACCCGAGAAGCTATGTCTGTGTCTTTGCTGGGTCCCCTGCTGTTCTTAGCTTTAGCTGTTCATTTATGATTTATAGTCTCCTCCTGCTCAGTTCCCGAAGCTTTCAGGAGGGCCCTGCATGCCTGTGCATTTTAAGGAGTTTGACGCCTGTGGTTGCCCATGTGACCCCCTTCCCGCCACGCACGAGGATGGGACTTGTGTACATCTTTGAACAGTATTTATTCAGAGACAAAAGGGGTTTGGGAATGTAGCTCATAGTTCTTGCCTAGCATGGTGAAACCCTGGGTTTAATCCTTGCACTGTAAAAACAAACTGACAAATACCCCCCCCCAAAAAAAAAATCAAAACCAGCTGGTTTGGGAATTTATCTCAGTGTTCTTTCCTAACATGGTGAAACCCTGGGTTTAAACCCTGCACTGTAAAAACAAACTTACAAATACCCCCCCCCCCAAAAAAAAATCGAAACCAGCTGGGGCACAGTTTTATGACCCCCTGCAGAGCTGGGCACATTTTTCTGTGGCCTTTGTAGTGGACATTGGCTGAGGTTCAGGACGGAAGCCCTAGCCCCCTGCTGAACATGGGCTGGCCGACTTCTTTCCTGGAGGGTCCATCCACCCCCTGCCCCAAAGTAGGGTGGGAGGGATGGCCTTAAGGCCTGTGACCTCATCTCTTTGTGTCTGTTTCCTTATCTGCATTTGGGCCAGTAGTGAGCCTGCCCTGTCCCAGGGTGGGGGGAGATGGAATTGGTCTTGGGGATGGCTAGGGTGGTGTAGGGGGCAGCAACCATGGTGATGGTGGATCTTAGGGAATGTGCTCTCCAGCTGGTCCTTTCTAGGCCACTCCTAGAAGCAGAACCTTTCTCTACTGGTCTCCTCCACACTATGCCTCCCAAATTCTGTAGCTGGAGACCACCATGTGGGGTCCCTGAGGGCCAGAGGAGGGCATACAGCAGCCTAGTAAGCTGGGAATCCAGGCAAGTCTTGTGGGGGATGTGGTCCTGGAGGAACGGTGGGTCCCCCAAATTCACATGAGTGACAGTTACAAGGACCCATGGGCTGTAAAGGGTAGAGCGGAGGTGCTCCAGTGTCTAGACAAGTGCACTGGCCCCGGAGGGATTCCTGAGCAGCCATTCTGTAAAGATCTGGGGACTGAAGAGGCTGCAGGTATTTTCATACAGAATATTTTCCGTTCACATAAGTAGTGGGGACACATTAAGAGAACAACTACCTGTGCTCTCAAGTCTCACACTGGCCCCCAAACACTCATCACATGTTTATTCCAGGGTGGCACACGCTCCCCCTGGTGGTTCCTCCTGGTGTCTGACTGTGGGCCTCTTTGCTGTGCTCGGGGCTCCCCTTCCATGTGGGTCTAGGGAGCCCTGAAGTTTGTTGTCATGCGCTTCCCTTGGCCCTGCAACATAAGTGACAGGCTGTGCCTATGCAAGGTTGGGACAGCCACAGGCCCTGCAGCTGGTGGTAGTCCTGGTAGCCTTGGGCTTGGTCGAGGCTCTGGTAATAGGGCCCAGGTACCATATGTGTTCTGAGAGCAAGTGGGTCCGGATCTAGGCTGTGTTCCCACACTACTGGGCTGTGTCCCCTCCCCTCCCCCACTACAGTGGCAACCATAGATCCTAGTAGGGGGAATCAGACCTGGCCTTAGAGGATGGGATCCTGGTACCCACAGGGCTCCATGAACTGCAGAGAGACAGTGTGGCAAGGGTTGGCCCTCAGAGCAGTAGGAAGCTGGGGCTTGCCTTCCCAAGCTGCCCCTCAGATGCGGGTGGCACTCGTCCTCAAAAGGCTGCTCATGGTGACATCCAGGTGAGGGAGGGCTGGACAGAAGCACAGGAGTCCCCAGCCACAATGGATAAAGAATCTTGGGATCCCAAGACCCCAGCCTGTACTGACTGGAGCAGGGGAGGGTACCTGCTGTGCCAAGCCAGAGATGTCCCCGTTTCTCACTTGTCCCGTGGCAGCAGCCCCCTAGGGCTTCTGGGTTTGCGAATCATTGACCAGCTGGGCTCTGCCCTGGGGTTAGCCTCCGTGCCTGGGCACACAACCATGTGCAAACCCAAAGGTCACTGTGGGCCCCCAGAGCTCTGCCCTCCAGGGCTGTCCAAAGGCAACATTGCTATCCAGCCATGGTTCAGAGCTGCAGGAGGCAGTGCCAGCAGGCAAGGACCACATGCCACAGACGCAGGATGAGGACGCGGAGCCAAGCCCGGAGGTCCTCCAGGGCCACCGTGACAGGCTTCCCTTTGCCACAGTACAGGCCCAGCACGGCTCCAAGCAGGACACACACAGTCAGCCACAAGAATAGGGAGCCATTTCGAGGTGCCAGCTGGAGCAGGGGGCCACCACGGGAAGTTGACCGGCTGGGCACTGTAGGCGGGAGGACGGCAGGTCAGTCCGGGCCGGTGTACACCAACCCTCCCCAGTGAGGCTCTGTGAGGCATGCCTCCTGCTGGCAGGGCTGGGATGGAGAAAGATATATGATGCCTGACTGTTGACATGCCTTTGGTCATCATGGTGGTGGTAAGTTGGGGGCCTAGATAAGTCCTGTGGAGCGAATTGGACATAGACTCCTGCCCCACCTACCTAAGGCAGACTGCACCCACATGGGGGTGTTGCTGTCCTGCATGCCAGTGACCTAGGGAATGGACCTGTGGGAATAGGGTCCTTTCAGGGCAGTCAGGGTCTAGAATGACTGGGGGTATGTGGGCGGGGAGGGGCTGAGGCTGCCTCTAGTTCTGCCCTGTGGGGGTGGAGGCCCAGGACCCCCTGGGAAGATGGAGTTTCGTCCAGAACTCACCCTTGACAGTAGCCTTGGTGTCCCTGTGGGTGATGTCTGGGAAGGAGACCACAGATGACTGAGTTGGCAAAATGTCCCCTGCCCCTCCCACGCCACCACACCTGGCTCTGCAGGTCGGATGCCCAGCTCCTGCAGGAAGCGGACCCCTCCCTCGAGGGTAGTGGTGATAGGGAAACTGTGGCTGTGTTTTCTCCTGCAGGCCACCGTCCCACTGACCGCAGCCTGTTCCCATGACCCCACAGTCTAGGTTTACTGGGGCTCTGTCTGGGAAGGTGGAACAGGGACAGGCCTCTCCAAATGGCACCAGACTCTACCAGAGCTGCATGGACACTGCCAACATCTCCATCCCACCCGGACCCTTGCCTCAGGGTCCCAGTCCCTCTTACAATGGACGGCCACCTCCAAGGGCTCTCTGAACCGCACGTGTCTCGAGGTTCTCCGTGACTCATTATCATGGCACCCACGATCTGGTCGGCTGGGTCTCAGGATAGAGGGGGGGTACTTCCTGTTACCCTCCTAGGGTAGGGTTGGGGAATGAATGGCCATGAGTCCCTCCTGCTGGAGACCCTCAGTTCTGGCAGGTCCCACCTGCCTCCACTGGGCTTTGTACAGATGGCCCACTGTGGAGGACCAAAATAGGTCAGGGAGACCTCAGGACCAGCCATCTACCCGCCCTAGACCTTACTCTGCTGCTCTGTGGGAAGGGATGAGGTCAGTGCGTGGCAGGCCCATGCTTCAGGCCAGGCTGTGTCCCCTGCTAATCCAGGGGCTCTGAGGGAAGATCTCCAGGTCAGAAGGAATGGCCAGAGTAGCCCAAGGGTGCTGAGGATAACCACCACCAACTGATGGCTGCCTGAACACAGTCACACTGACCCCTGACAACACTATCAGTGACCAGAGAACATGCAGGGCAAGGACTTAATCTTAGCAACTGTCCAGCACCATGGACCTGGCTTGAGACATCTTGAGCTTCTGTCTGTCACATTCCCTTGGACAGGGGTTGCCAGGCAACTCAGACCTCACCTTGGGGCCTCAGGAAGATATGAGGAACTGCACCTCTGCCCTCCAACTCCTCTGCATTGCTTCGATGCCAGGCTGCTGTTCAGTCCACAGTAGGGACTGTGAGGGGAGCCCTGGGACATGGAGGAGGGGTGGCGAATGGTGGGGAGGGGCCCTGGTTTAGGGATCAGAGCCTGCAATCTCCCTGAAGTGGGGGCCGAGCCAGGGCGGGGGCCTGAACTGAATGGTGGCTGTGGCCAGCTGACTGGGTGGGGAGGGGTCTGTCCCCAAAAGACCTCTCTCTACCTTCACTCGTGCTGTATTTCGGGCTGCCTGGCAGATGGAGATAGGCAGCTCATGCCCGGGGGACACCTTCCTGCCATACTCCAGGTCAACATGGGGCACCAGTGCCTGTGAACCTGTGTTTTAGTCTGTGGGTCAGAGCACATTGGAGGCCATCTCCAGGTGGCTTTTGGTGGGGCACTGGACTGTGCACAGCCTGCTACAAAGCCTGGAGAGGCTGCCCTGCTCACCTATATCCTCCTGTGATGAGGCTCTTCTGTTACTGCCCTTCCCTTGGCCTGGCACTGAGCTCAGTCTCCATTAGCCTCAGGGTCTGAGGTCCGGGTACCTCCTACTTGGAACGTCATGTCTGCTTCCTGTGTCACTCCCCTCTCCTGCCTCTTCCCTGATTAGACCTGGACTGAGCGATGACAGCCTTTGCCTGTGCTGTCTCTACCCTCCCCCTTGCTCTGACACCCTCTTCCTCCAGCTAACCAGCTCTCTAGCCTCCCATGGCTCCCACTTCTCTGCCCATGTCCAGCTTCCCTCCCTGTCCCTCTGACTTCTTCAGTCTGACCTCCATCAAGCCCTGTCCTTGCATGTCCTTGCATGGACCCTGACCTGGGGCAGTGCAGAGCCTCCCTCCAAAGCCCTGAGCTTGATCCCCTCTACCCAATTTGGTCACACTGTGTGAACCTGGTGTCTTGGCCAAACCAAACGCTTCAAAGTGGCGCTACTACCCTATCCCCAACCCAACCCCTGGTCTTCTCCCCTCCCAGAATGCCTGGGTGGAGGACAACTTGATGGCAAGGACAGGGATCCTGCCTGTCCTTCCTGAACTCCTGCCCCTCCCTGCTCACAGTGGTGGCTTGTGTCTGAGGCACAGTGTAACCTTACCGTCTCAGCCCTGGCTGGCTGTGAGCCCTGAGTGAGCTCCTCATTCTCTCTGGTTGGATGCTGTGTCTGTGGTTGGGAGCTGGGGTGCGAGGCTCGAGCTGCAGACCTCATTTACTGGAGCATGGTCCTAAGATAAGAAAGATGTTATTTATTGCACAAGCAGTGCTTACAGAGATAAAGATAAAAGGACAAGAGAATGCCTCCCTGGAAACTGGACTGTCTTTCCTGGCTCCCATCGTTCTCGTAGGTGCGAGCTTTCCTTTGTGGAACTCCGGGTGCAGATAAATCCTGCTCCCTGCCAGCTCAAAAGCCTTACTGTCAGCAATTTCCTCTGCAGCCACAGTCTTCATAATTATCACCTTTGACGGCTGTGTAATATTCCTTTGGGCTGATATCCTGAGATTATAGCCACCCACTGTCATGGTCTGATCAGGAAGTATGCAGTTTATTACAGTTATTTGCAGTGTTCTGTGCACACAGTTAGCCACAGTGAACCTCTGTGCTGCCCTCTGTCTGCATGGGAGGCCCCGAGACTTGATGCTGGGAGCAGATGACGGCAGGATCTTCTGTCAGAGATCCCCCACAAGAAAGGCTCTTCTAGAAGGTGTGCTGTGCCTTCTGGATGACCCTGTGCTCCTGGGCCTCCAGCATGGCCCCTGTGTTTCTTCTCTCTCTCTCTCAGAGAGTCTGCTAGATAGTCTGCTGTGTCTTCTGTGTGTCCCTGTGTGCGTGGGCCTCCCGCATGGCCCCTGTGTTTCTTCTCTCTCTCTCTCTCTCTCTCTCTCTCTCTCTCTCTCTCTCTCTCTCTCTCTCTTCCTCCCTCCCTCCCTCCCTCCCTCTCTCTCTGTCTTTGCATATATGCATATCTCTTGGTGTCTCTGTCTTTCTGCTTGTCTCTCTATCTCTATGTCTGTCTCTCTATCTGCCTCTCTGTCTCTGATTCCATCTCTTTCCCATATCACATCATGCGTGTTTAGGTTGTTAAGACGTTCTGCCTGCCCAGAGCCATGCCCTTTGTCAGTCTCCCACTCCCTTTGGCAGCCTGCAGGTGTGACTGTTCTGCTCACGGAGCAGATTCTGTTGGGCGCCTGGGCAGGGAAGCCAGGGACCAGACCCTCCTTCTTAGCTTGTGGGGAATTGAGGCCAGAGAGAAAGGAGATGCCCCTGGGGACTCCTGCAGGCTGAGATACCCCTGGGACTCCTGCAGGCTGAGATACCCCTGGGAATCCTGCAGGCTGGTCCTCCTGTCTTCCTCAGCTGGGTGGGGAAGTGTGGTAGTGTTCCTCCTCCACCTCATCTAGGTTCTCCCAGTTCTCTGCACCAGAGCCCTTTTGAACATTGCTGTGTGCCCCAGGCTTCTGTGGACTCTCTGTGGGCCTTCTCCTGGAGGGCTGAGAGTGGGTAAGAATAAGGGGCTTGCTCTGACTCCAAGGAGGACAGCCTCAGGGTCCCTCCGGGAACGGCTACCTTGCTGGCCCAGAGGCCTCTAGGTTGTCTTCCGTGGGAGATAACGGATTGGCTGTGTCTGGATGCTCGGCAGGCATAAATATTTCGTGTGGGCCAAGGCCCTATTAATGATGTCTGCCCAGCCCTGCTCTGTGTGTCTCAATTACCTCAGAAGGGAGTACACTCTCCTCTCAGAACATTGGGTTTTACTGCGGTAGGGTCAAGAAGGGGCCAGCCATGGGGAGCAGATAATACAGAAGCGGAGGGAAGAGGGGGAGGGGGGACGGGAGGAGGGACGGGGACGGGAGGAGGGATAGCTTATCTCCAGGCTGGTGGGAAGGTGCAGCCTCCCACATCTCCACTTTACTGCTAATGGCCACCTCGTGGTGGGGGTTTTGGGGACTGTTGGGATTGTGGGTCAAAGTGAGTTGAGGGGTGCTTGTATCTAGGCCTGGATTCCCCACTCCCACGAGCTCATTGTCCCTTGCTGGTCTTTGGGTTAGAGGAGCTGAGCCTTAGCACTAAGGGGGACAGCCATGGGGCTGTTTCCCAGGATAAGGGGCCTAATCCTAGGTGCCAGGCCCTCCCCTAGCCATCATGGTGTGGCTATGACACTCTGCAGGCCCCAGGTCCTGGAACTATTTTCTGCCCTTTATCACCCATCTGTCATGAGCCAGCCTCTGAGCAAATACACTCAGATTACGGCCTGTCCCTGCTGGGGCCAGGCCTGTGCTTGGGGCAGGTGGGAGGGGAAACCAGCAGCCTTGCCTGCTTCCACTAAGTGTGCCAGAGCTCTTCCCCTCTGCCATACTAGACTGGTGTGTGAGCCCCAGGGAGCACTCTCCACTTGACAGAGGCCAAGTCAGACTTGGGGGACAAGGGACAACGGAAGCCCCATTCCCACCTCAGAAAGGAATATGGGTGCACACACACACACACACAAACACACCTCCATGCACACAGACATGTGTGAATAAGGCAGTCACATGTGTGCAAACATGCCTCTGTGTGTCTGTGAACACACTTATATGTAAAGTCTCACATGCTAGCACAGGCAAGCCTCAAGGCTATACTTATATACATACATGGACTCTCCACAGGTCAACACTCACACGCTCACACAAACGTGTGCCCGCTACTACTTCACACACTCCTAAGTGTGCATGCTCAGGCATGCACACTCATGAACACACAGCAGGTCTCAGAGCAAGGACTGGATGCTGCACCTGAAGCCCAGGCAGCTGGATGTGGTGTGTGTGTCCTGCTGGACACAGACAGCCCCAGGGAGAAAGGGCTTTCCCCAGAAGTCAGCCCTGAGGGCCTGAACTGGAGGGTCTAGGCACTCCTGTCTGTTTCCTGATCCTAAATCTTGCCAAAGTCTTAGCTTGAAGACCTTCCAGAATGTCTTCTGGGATCTGACGAAGGCCTTCCTTCCTTCACTTTGTCTTGAAGCCTCTGGGAGTCAGCAGTGACCATAATGCCATGTCTCTCCATCTGCTGTCCTACCTCATGCCCTGGTCTCTCCCTCAAGACTGACTGGCCACACCGTTGTGCCTACCACCCATCTGTCACACACTGCCGCATCTGTGATATGTCACTGAGTGTCCCTGGTGGTAGACAGGATGCCAAGTGCAGCAGCTGGCACATCAGTAATTTCAGTACCCCACACGCCCTGCCTGCCCCACACAGGTCCTTTCTCAGTTTCAACTAGTGACTGGCATCAAGCTTTGCAGTCATGGCTTCTCCCCTCCCTGCCTGTGTTATGCTGGGGATCTTCTGTGGGCTGTCCCTTGAGGAATGGAGGTGGGCCAGGCTCTTGGGAAGTCAGAGTCTCTGTGGGGCCCTCCTCATGAGCACACATGGGACACACAGACAGGCAGACAGACAGACACAGAGACACAGACACAGACACACAGACACACAGACACACACACAGACACACACTCGCATGCTCACACAAGGCCTGGCCCACCTGTGCTCCTGTGGTATTGTACTGTTCCTGTGTGTGCTTTCCCACCTGCCTTGTCCTGCGATCTGCTGCGGATCAGAGCCACACGGGGCAGGAACCGGAGCTGGTGCTCACAGAGCAGTCGAGAAGTTTCCATTACAACAACATAGGGCGGTGGCCTCAGCAGTCTTGGGGGATGACCTGCTTGTTGGCCTCCGGGCAGCTGGATCTGAGGGGCTGTTACATGCAGGGCCTGGTGGTCCCAGGTAGAGCTGACTCCTGTCCCAGGCACCTAAGCAGCTTGGCCACAGGACTGTGTGGAAGAGCTGACCCTTCAAGGGTGGCTGTGCCCTGTCCCAGCTGGAAAGGAAACGGAAGTGTGGATACTCCTCCTCTCCCTGTATCACCCCTCCCTTTGCAGGGCGGGAGGCAGATGGGGTCCCGGGAAGGGCTGCTGCTCCTGCCAGGAATAGCCTGGAAGCTCCCCAAATACCAAGCATTCCTAACTCCAGTGAGAGGGAGAGCTCCCCCAGAAGGCCCCTGGATAGACTGGCCTCTGCTGGTCTTGGCCAGGGCTCAAGGAGCAGGCGCTGGGCTCATGCTCCCAGGCCTCATCCACGCTAGATGCTGGGTCTATTCCTTTGGGATGCATTTGGTTCTTGTGAACGTAGCACAGGTGATAGTGATGTGTCAGTGGGCTTAAGGGGGAGCCCAAAATGATACAGGGCTGATCTGGGCCTTGAGAGTCCCAGGCAGTGTGGGTACCCTCTTGTCAGAGCCCAAGCTGAGGTGAGTCCTGTGTGCTGTGGGTCATTTGCCAGCTGTGTAGGCACTGGGAAGGTCAGAAGTCTTCTCCGAAGCAGTGCCCAGCAGAAGAGGGGGTCATGAGGCCTGACAGGACACACCTGTGCAGGCAGGCCTTGGGGAAAGCTGGCTGTGGCATGCTGTGTCTCCTGACTGGCCTTCCCTGCCCCAGGGTCAGGCCTCCTAGCTTTTCACTGTCCAGTGTAGCCCTTACTATCTTGTGTGGCAACACTGGCACCTCAGCTTCTGGCTTGAGCTGCTCACCTCTCTGCTTCCCTCAGAGACGGCCTGGCTTTGGGCAGAGGGTGGGTGGAGGGCTATTGGAGCTCTGGGGTCAGACCTAGCCACATGTCATACCAGGCACCTGGGCTGAGACCAAACTTGCCTGCTTCTCTCTATATGTACAAGGAGACATGAAGTTCTGGGGTCACCAACTGGTTTGTCTGCAACTGTCTCCACTTTAAAGATCCCCTCCTGCCACCCCCCATCCTGGCGAAAGGGAGTCTGTTCATAGTGACTTGTGTGAGCTCTGCCCAGACTCTGCCTGCAGCCTGCTGTCCACAGTGGGCAGGCTCTTCACCTGTACCTGTCAGTCACTGGGAATCTCTGATCCCAGGTAGGAAGGTCACTCCAATCTGGTTCCCAGAGCTGGTTTACTCACCTGGCTGATTCCTGGGTCCACAAGGGGCAGAAGTCACCAGGCTCTACGGGACAATCGTGGGGTGCAGTCCAGCAAGGTCCCAGCCAGTCTTGATTAAGTAGCATTCCTGGCCTCCTCGTGAGGCAGGCTGTGGGTGGCACTCACAGATCGCACAGGTCTCCTTGAGCTCCAGTCCAATCTGATGGGGCTACTTGCCCATCTGCGGGATACAGTTCTTGCTGGCCTGCATTCCCTAGCCAGGCCCCTGTGCTGGCTTACAGAGCTGTCCATCTGGCAAAGGCTGAGCTATGACTGCTTCCCCCTTTGACAGAAATTGCGACAGCCCAACAGATAGGCCACTGGCTCTAGATTTTTGGGAGGCACTGGCTCCCAGGCTCTCAGAGGACATCAGGCAGGGCCTGCAGACAAGGCCAGAGGTCAGCATCATTGTCCCCACCCAATTTGTCCCCCTAGCCCTATCAGGCCAATTCCAGAGCCGTGAACTTCCTGAAAAGCACACACTGTAGAATTGGGGGTGGAGTGGGTTGGTGAAGGTGACATGGAGCTATAGGGGTGTGGGGTGACCACAGAATTCAGCCCCTGATTAGATTTTTGGGGTGGAGATGGGACCCAACCTGCCCCAAGCCCTCTGTCTCATAAGGTGTCCTACCCTGGAGTCCTGGGAGGACAGGACCCAAGTTACAGATTATGGGCATGTTGGTGGAGACTCAGTAGAGCCCTGGGAGGAAGGGTCAGCATCAGGCCAGAGAGAGGGGCAGCAGAGGTGGGGGACTACTTTGCCCTGGACCGGGCATGCAGGGCTCTCTGCTGCACCTGCCCTGACTTGCAGATGTTGAACTTGCCCCTTATTTTAGATGAGAGGAGCACTGCTCAGAGAGGTAAAGCAATTTGGTCAAAGTCACACAGCCAGGACATGGTGGACTGGCTTGATGTTTCCTGTCAGCCTGTGAATGACCCTTGCATGGAGGCCTGAGATTGAGGTCCTAGAACATGCAGGCTTCTGCTGGTCTGTGGGATTTTAGCCAATTTGAGGGAGTACTTGAGGTGCCCTGCCCCATGTGGTTGCATTAAGAACAGGGGCACACTTCACTCTCATACAGCTCTGTGACCCCAGGAGCCCAGTGTGCCTGGCTGGAGCGGCTGTGTGAGCAGGGTGAGGACTACCCAAGGCCAGTCCAGACCCTGCATCTGGCCACAGTGGCCTGGGCTCACCACATACACCCCTGCTGTGCAGCTGTGGATGGGGGCCCTTGCCTGGCAGTGTCCTGCTGTCTTCATACCGGGGCAGGGTGCCAACTTTCTTTGTAGGGCAGATGTTCTGGGGGGGGGTTGACCTTTCCAATAAAGCTTTATTTACCATAAGAGGTAGGCTGGGTTGGCCCCTGGGCTGTAGTTGCTGGTCCTTGCTCTGGAAACACCGCTGAGGAGGGCCGGGGGATGGGGTGTCCTGCGCAGCTTAGCCTACGACAGGAGGAAAGAGATAAGACCCACCTCCAGAGCCTTGACTTAGCTTCTGTGGCAACACAGACAAGTTGCCCACAGTGAGGGCAGAGTGGGCTGCATGGCCCCAGCCAGGAGTTCCAGGCACCCTTTCCTGCCCCTCTTATTGACCAGAGGACAGAATGATGGCCCAAGCCCTGTTGCTGCTCACAGTCCATTCTCACTGGGCAGAGATGTTACCACCCTCTTTTTTGTACTGAGTAATTTATTGGTGCTCCAGGTAGAGCGCTTTGTTGGCTATAAGCCCCGCCCTCCCCGGCCTCATCTGATGTTGCACACACCAATCCATGTCTACCAGCCTCCAGCCTGCTCTCTACCAGGAGAGCTAAGGCTGCCCAGCGACTGTGACTCTGCGTCCTCAGAGCATCCTGGTTCCTTGGCCAGTGAAGGAAGCCTGCGGAAGGGGCTCTGGCCCTGCCACCTCAGTTCGTGGCCTCTTCCCATGGACCATGACATTACCAAGGATGAGGAGGCCCAGGCTTGGTCCAAGCGGTAACAACCCTGGCCTGGCAGGATGGCAGTGGAACTGACCAGAGTCCCGTACCAGCCTGCTTCCCTGCATGCCAAATAAATCTGTGCCAACTGGGTGACACAGTGAGCAATGGGGAGTCCCCAGCCTCACACGGGGAGAAGACGCACAGTGACTGCATGCAGTGAACACAGGGGAGAGCTGTGCTGCTTCCCTTCCTGGGCGGCATGGAAGACCTCTGGTAGTGACCCATGGGGCAGAGGCTTGGGGACTACATAGTCACACCTCCTCTGGCCACACAGTGACCGCTGTGTTATCAGCCTTTGGTCATTTTCTAGTCCTGCCCACTGCTGGGCCATGCTGGCCTGGCTGCCAGGCTTTTGTTTGGTCTTGAATGCAGAGAGACTTTCCACAAAGGCAGGGTCAAGTAGGAAGCGTATAGGCCATGGGCTTCCCCACAGTGGGCAATGAGGGTACTGGCGGTGGTGCAGGACCTAGGCTGGCCCAGAGCAAGCAGGAGTTAGCTAAGGGTCTGGGCTCTATGTGTGTGTGTGTGTGTGTGTGTGTGTGTATGCAGGCAGAGTCTGTCAGGCTAAAACAGCAGAAGGACCCCAAAGTAGATCGTCAGCTGCCTTCATCTGGTGGGTATGGCTGGGGCCTAGAGGCCGGTCCTAGCACCCAGAGACACAGCCCTGAGACTCATTTCAGTGAAGTCAGGCACTGCAAATTGGTTCACAGGTGCTCTCTGACTCATGCTTGTGACCTAGACTGCTAGGGCTCAGGGCTGTGACCCTGGACTACATTGGAGTCCTGGCCTTCCTGGCTGTAGTGGCAGTCAGCGGCTTCAGCCCCTCTGGAAGCCTGTGGGAGGTCTGTGGATAGGTGTGAGCTGCAGGCGGTGGGTAGGGAGGCAAAGGTCAGGAAAGGCTCCTAGGCCATAGCCACAGTGAGGTGAATGAGAAGAGACACCCCTGCTGGGCTTAATGGGTCCCTCTCTGGGTGCAGAGAAGGGCTGGGTTGGGAGAGGCAGGGGCAGAGGAAGGCACTGGCTGGTGTGTGGCTACAGGGTACAGAAGGCAGGGGAGGTACGTAGGGCTCTGCTGAGGCAGGGAGATGACCCTGGAGACTGGCTGAGGATGAGATGTGGTCCCGGTGACTACAGGGCCCCTGGCCCCAGTGTTCACTGGCTCAGATATGTGAGCAGACATGACCGGGTTTTTCCTGCTGCTTCTAGAACAAATGCTACTAACTGGACTAGCCAGCCTTCCTTCCTTCCTTCCTTCCTTCCATCCTTCCTTCCTTCCTTCCTTCCTTCCTTCCTTCCTTCATCCCTCCCTCCCTCCTTCCTTCCTTCATCCCGCCTTTTCCTTCCTTCCTTCCTTCCTTCCTTCCTTCCTTCCTTCCTTCCTTCCTTCCTTCCTTCCTTCCTTGTTGAGCTGTGGTCCAAGAGCCAAGGGCAGCAGGGCCAGCCCCTTCAAGGCTCCGGGGAGGGCTGTTTTCTGGTCATTTCTCGTTTGTAGAGATGCCTGCACGCCTTCCTGTGGCTCTCTCCCCAGCTTGGCAGCCAGCAGTGGCAGAGGTCACCTGCCCAGCCTCTTCCTCCTTTCTGTAAGGACCCTGTGAGGACGTGAACCCATACCTACTGTCTCTTGATCCAAAGGTCCCAGTGAGGCCAGTCCCATCTGCGGCCTTCATCCCCATCATCACGTGACTGAATGTTCTCTACTGGTCCAAAGGATGATCTATGATGGCTGTGAATGAATGAGTTTATTAAGCACATAGCAAGCAAGAGCGAAAGAACAAGTGGCAAGTGGTAGACAGCAAGGTATTGTCAAACCAGTTTACCACGTCCAGCAGAGACAGCTGGGCTAGTCTGACAGAGAGCAAAGGCAGCAGCATCACATCGGGACTTCCAACAACCCAGCAGAAACTGACTGGGGAGATGAGGCTGTCAGCTGGAGCTCTTCTTAAAACACAGGTTAAAGCTGTCATGAAATGCTTCTAAAAGTTTTTATTTATTATTTTTATTGTATGTGTATGAGTGTAGTGCCTGCATGTAGTAGGTAGGTGCACTCATGATGTGCAATGCCTGTGGAGCTCAGAAGAGGGCGTGTGTCGGATTCCCCTGGAACTGGAGGCAATACAGTTATTAGCCACCATGTGGGTGCTGGGAATTGAACCCTTTGCACGAGCAGCCAGTGCTCGGAACCACTGAAGCATCTCTCCAGCTCCTCAGCTGGAGTTCTTGGCTGAGTTCTCCCTCCATGGATAAGCTTCTGGAATTTCTCTCCAACTGCAGGCGTTTTTATACCATGGGATAAACAACAGTAGCCTCTTTTAGAGATAGTTTACCTTCTAGCTATTTTTAAGGATGGGATATTTTTAATACTCTTAGCTGCTTGCTGTTTTTCCTCTCCCTATTACAGAGCCAGGGGGCCTGGCCTGACTCAGGGTGGGGGTTTTGAAGGAGAAAAGGGGGAGTCTTCTTTCTCTCAAAGTTCTCTCTCAGCAAGCTTAAACAGCATGTGACAGTTTACTAAATATTACACATTACACTGAGCATGTTGCCAGCTTCTGTGGGTGAGGGTGGCGATGTCTTCGGGGCTTTATTCTGCTTTAAAAAATATTTATTACTTTTATTTTATGTGCATGAGTGTACTGCCTGCATGTATGTGAGTGCACCCGTCTCGTGCAATGCTCGGGGCTTTATTCTGCTTTAAAAAATATTTATTACTTTTATTTTATGTGCATGAGTGTACTGCCTGCATGTATGTGAGTGCACCCGTATCGTGCAATGCCCCAGAGGTCAGAAGAGGGCTTCGGATTCCCCTGGAACTGGAGTTAAGGATGGTTCGTAGCCGCCATGTGGGTGCTGGGAATCGAACCCAGGTCCTCAGCAAGAGCAGTCAGTGCTCTTAACCGCTGAGCCATCTCTCCAGCCCCTATTCTGCTTTTTACAGGTTACAGATGACATTTCCATAGGCAAGGGAAGAATGGGTTTGGGGTATCATAGTTATTAAATAGATGGTTATTTAGTGGTGGGTGGAACCTTCAAGGATTGGGAGTTGGACCTATATGCCTCAAGCTTCTAAGGAATTCCCAATGGGAGGTAAGTTTGGGGTCATCCCCTGTGGCAGCCTGAACAATGGCACCCCAAAGAGATTCTCATGAGCCTGTGAATGCAGCTCATCTCAGGGTGTAGGGGTTTCTTTGCAGGTCAGCTGAGTCAAGGATCTCTAGATGGGAACAGGGCACTGGACTGTCCTGTGGGCCCTGAAGGTCATCATACAATCCTCCTAGAGGCAGAGGGGGGCTAGATGTAGACGAGGAGATGGCCTGACCAAGGGCACAGACCGATGACAAGACCACAGGCCAAGTGTGCCAGTGGTCACCAGAAGCCAAAGAGGCAGGAAGGCCTCCTCAGCCAGGAGCCCCAGGAACCAACACGGCCTGCCGGAACCCTGGGTTTGGATGTCCCCTCAGATCTGAGGATGTATCTGCTTGTTCTGCTGTTTTGAGAAAACCCAGACACCCAAGGACAGAAGCACATGGAGAGCACATGGGAGCCCTGGACACTTCAGCATGAGGAGGTTGAAGAGGAGTCAGTGATGGAGCTGGGTCTGGCATGTGGGGTGCTGGGATCCAGGGCCTGGGGGAGAAGGGAGAGGCTCTCATTGCCCGGCCCAGAGAGTCAAGGGCCCCAAAGTCACCACTGGACATGTCACAGATGAGTTTGACGAGAGCACCTGGGTGGGCGTAGGTGTGTAGGGGGCCTCAGGGAGAAGGAAAGAGGATGGGGTAGGGCAAGAGCAGTTTGTGGGTTACAAGGACCAATGCATGACTCTGGTAAATGTGGTAGGAACCTGGGCTGAGTCCATAGGCCCTGGTGGCCCTTGTGGGACAGGTGGGACTAAACAGCTGTCTGAGGGAAGAACGGCCAGCAGTGAGATAGTGAGTCATCCATCAGTGGAGGCAAGCAAAGGATGCTTTCCATTTCTGGGGGCTCTCAGGGCCACACAGGCCTTTGGGATAACACATTATGAGGGCAAGCAGTGGAAGGGAGAGCTGTGCGCTAGTCTGACGTTGTCTGTGACTTGTTCTTACCTGTGCTATGGAGAGTGACACGTCTCTGGTTTGTAGTGCGGTTAAAGATTCTGCCCAGACATAGCCTGGTCATGGGGTCAGTGGTCCCTACCGAGGCTACAGCTCATCACTCTGCCTGAAGCAGCCTGAAGCATAGACCTTTGACAGTCAAGCCAGGCACGGCCACCCATAATGGAGCCTGAGCCCAGTAAGATGAGCGTGCTGGCTAGTGTCCCCAGTCCCCAGCAGGATAGGATCTTGGGTGTCAGAAGCTGGTCTCCTTCAGTGGGACTCTCAAAATGGCCAGCCACAGCACCACCAGCAGCCAGATAATGGGAACCTCTGGGCCCCATTTTACACTAACAAAAGTGCCTTGGTTGCCTTCTCCTAAATTATTCATGACTTCCAGGAGGCTGTAAACATCCTCAGCTCTCTCCAGGAGCCATAATTACAATGATAAATTTTATTTATAAAGTCAGTCCCTCCCCACAAACCAGCCGCCTAGGGGGCTGTACATAAGCCATAACGGAGACAGGGGCTACAGAAAGCCGCTGTGACAGCTGTTTCTCCGGCAGGGACTTGGGGGCTGGCTGGAATTGGCCCAGGAATGCTGGAGGGACAGGGGCTCTGTTTGCTACCTCTAGCCTGTGGAGCATACGGGGCTTGGGAGGGGCCGGCTTGGGCTGGCTGGCTGTAATGGCCTTTGCAGAGCCTGGTTCCTGCCCAGAGCCTGTTGCAGAGGTTCCTGTGTGGGCATTGCTGGTGCTGTATCCTTGGTCTCCTGGCCATGACAAGGGTGTGGCTGTGTCTATCCCAGGGCAGAGCCTTCCCATGTAGCATGTATATGCCTTAATTCTCTCACCAGAACTGTGCATCCCTTGTGACACATGTGCATGTCACTCATGGTGGACAAGTGCTTGGATGTACATGGGCCACGCTGTCAATAACAAAAGTGCTTATGGTCTGGGACACATGCTGGCCTCCGGCATGTCCTCTCAGAGCCCCCACGAAGCCCCAGAGCTGTGCTCGCTGACGAAGACAAGGGCTCCTAGGAGGCGGGGTCATGCACCAGGCACTGTGGTGCCATCTGCTAGAGCTATATCAGAACCAAGGTGCCGGATACCCATGCCTCAGACCCCTACACGGGCAGCTGCCAGATACAGGACATGAGATATCCTAAAGTCAGAGGGCAGGACCCCAGCTCATCATTGTGATGAGGCAGTCAGTGCCCAGCTGAGCTCAACTGAGCCCTCCTCTGTGGAAACCTTCACCTTGCAGGGTTGTTGCAGGTTCTAGAGAGATCCATATACTACACCCTAAAGTGCAGGTGGGGACCATCAGATGGACATGTGGGGCTGGTCTGTGCTGGTACCATCATGGCAGCAGTTAGAAGCTCAGAACTGGAAGCCCAGTGGTTCAGGTGTACTTGAATGTGTGCTGCCTTCCCTGGGCACCAGCAGGGTCCCCCACAAGGTTCCCAGTGCAGGTGAGGGGTACAGGTTTTCCAGACCTTTCTTCCATTCACAGGGGAGCCTCCCTGCACTGCCAGGTCTCATAGGGCAGGTCAGTCTGTGGGACTCAACAGAAACCTCACACCAAGAGAGGGCAAAACGTTCAACTCTTCTGAGAGCTGTTGGCTGCTCTGACTGTGAGGGTGAAGGACTAGAGGATTGTCAAGAAATGGCTTGGTGGACCCTGGCCAGCCCACCAGAGTGAGGGCAGGATGCTTAGACCTCCTGGAGTCAACCCCAGGCCCCTGGTGCACAGTGGGGCTGTTTGCACTTAGTAGCCTTCATCGGTGCTCTGAAGTGACAAGAGCCACTGGGCATGATGAAAACCAAAGAGATGAGTGGGGGCTCCTGAAGTCAACTCCACTCTTGACCAAGACAGTAAGGCTGTAAGCCCTGAGGGGCTTGCAGAACCACCTCAAAGGCCAAAAGATAGGATGCAGTTCCCACTGCCTCCCACTCAGCTCTCCTGTATGGGGTCTGATGAATCAGATGGGTCCTGGCAGGTGATGGTAGATTGCTGGGTCTAGGCCAGTGACAGATGGCAATGGATCACCTGGCCTGGACCAATGACAGAATCACAATGGATTACCTGGCCTAGCCCAATGGCAGATGATGATGGATCACCAGGTCTAGCCCAGTGGCAGAGCACAATGGATCACCTGGCCTAACCCAGTGGCAGATCAGGATGGATCACTGGCCTAGCCCAATGGCAGATGATGATGGATCACCTAGTTTAGTGTAGTGGCAGGTGGTGGTAGATCACCCAGCCTAACCTAGTTTCAGCCTCCTCTGAACCTGCTCTTGGAGATGTGGTGCCCACTGGGGTCAGGTCTCCATATCCTCTCCCATGGGCTGTGTGTCCTCAGGATCCATCAGCAGGAGAACCAAATCGCTTGCCATTTGCACTGCAAGAAAAGGCTTGCTGCTAGCCGTACCACCTTTCCCGTTACTCTGTCACTATCTAGTCCTTGAGGACGTCCCTGGTCTGCATGGAACCACATGGGTCAGCCATACCACACCACTGAGCTTGACCTGGCTGATGCTAGTGGTGCCGTGGTAGAGTTAGAGCTGGGTGGTGTCTCCAGTAGGCCCTAGTGGGAGTTGTGGGGCATAGTGCCTTTAGGACCCAGAGCAGTTCTCTGTTTTCCCACTGGAGGTGGAAAGCTCTGGTCCACTGGATCCACCCATCATGACTAAAAAGTGTTAGGACAATGGGTTCCACACAGGCAGAGGACATTAGCCAGTCCTGTGAGCAAGTGGCTTAAGTTATCATCATGAACCCAGGTTACGCCACATCGCTGTGTTGGTGATGAAGCACCAGCCCCAGTCCCAGTTTGCTGGTTGGAGACTCAGAGTGACTAGTGTCCCTTTAGAGGTGAGGGGGCCTCCCGGCGTGGTGTAAGTACTACTTCTGGCATCCACTGTGTGGGGAGGCATCCTTGGGGGAGGGTGGCACAAGGTACTGGATGCTGGTGGCAGGCTCAGATGGTGATGTACGGGACTGGGAGGAGGCTCTCCAGTGGGGTAACTGCAAGATCTCAGAGGAAGGTGTGGATGGTCACACAGTGTGGGCACAGAGCATGCAGCCTTGAGTTGGTGCCTATTAGAGGGTAGGGGAGGGCTGACTCAGGGAGGGCTGTCCAGGCTGACAGAGGTACTGGGACATGGAATGAAGGGGAATTGTCTCCCACCGATGCCCGTGTTTCCTTCTCCTGTCCAGTGCTTATGTCCCAACCGGAGGAGGGCAGGGCCAGGTGGGGCTGGGAGCAGCACCCTTCCCTATGGTGTCCTGGGCTCCTGAGTCTGCAGGGCAGGCAGGCAGCATGGATGAGCCCTGCAGGAGGCCTGGGCAGGGGCTGCATAGGTAAGTGCCCTGGGCAGAGGGGAGGGAGCTTCTGGCCCAGTCAGGAGCTTGCCTTCCTGAGTTGAAAAGTCCTGGGAGGAAGGTGGCTTTTCCTGTCAGCTTCCATTTCTAGTCCTGTTACCAACAACATAGACTGTCTGTGCTAGAAGCTCTGCGTTTGCACCTTGGCGGTTGCTTCCGGGCGTCTGCAGGCTTCTTGTATGTACACCTGTTTACAGGATGAAGCCAGCCAGGTAAGTTCCAGAAGAAAGGTAATTAAAGAGTGGCCAGTGCAAGACCCTTCCGAGGACCTCTGGGGGATGGCAGTGACAGCTTGCCAGGGGACCTGTCTATTCACGGTGGGTGGGAGATGCCAAACAGGCAGCAAAGAGAAGCCTGGGTAGGGAACAGAAGTCAGGATCAGACGCGGGCACTGCAGGTGGAGTTTGGTCCTGGGAGGAAGGTACAGCTGTGCGTGCATCTGTGAGACCAGGACACAGAGTGAGGCTGGGGATGGGACTTGGGCCTCGTTCCTCCCTGTCTCACACAAAGGTGTGTGCTGTATTAGAAAACTGACCCCCCAGCCCTCTGCCTCATGCACGCACACACACACACACACACACACACACACACACACACACACACACACACACAGTGTGCCTTCAGGAAGCCCCGATTCTCAGTCATGAGATTGTTACCAAGGTGCATGTGCCCAGAGACTGTGACAGGGCATGGCCTTGCATGGACAGTGACCACCTGGGGTCCATTACTGGATGTCACAGATGCTCCACGGTGGCCTACTCAGGATTCTCCCTCCCCTGAGCTGCACACAGCTCTTGGGTCTTCTCATAAGGTGAGGACTGAGATGTATCAAACCTTTGGAGGATGAACAGGTGCAGGGTCATCTCTGCCACTGTGTCTTGTGTCTACAAACCTACAGGGCCACACGGGCATCTCTTTGAGACCAGCCCATATAAGTTCAACCGTGTGTACATGTTCCTTCACAAACTAGTTATGAGCTCTCTGGGTACTTGGAGACAATC
Organism: Nannospalax galili; assembly: GCF_000622305.1. Taxonomy (NCBI): domain Eukaryota; kingdom Metazoa; phylum Chordata; class Mammalia; order Rodentia; family Spalacidae; genus Nannospalax; species Nannospalax galili. The sequence goes on along the minus strand of NW_008358189.1, from coordinate 158,032 downwards.
ATAGGCTTCAGATGGCCATCCAGGCTCAGGACTGGACCACTCACCATGCAGGTACCAGCCGACAGGTGTGGCTTTGTGACAGGCCCTGTGTCTGTTTCACAGCCATGCTTGTGCCAGGCAGGTGCACACACGCTGCCCTGGGCTGAGCCCACAGCTGCTAGGGTGTCTCCTGAGCTTAATGTGTCCTCCTTCCCCACCTTTAGTCTCTGGCCAAGGTCTGGAGGTTGAGCACCCTGTGCCTAGTGCAAGTGCTTAAGAGTCGTGTTTGGGTCTCGTCTGACACCCTGTGAACAGACAGGCTCTGGCCCCCATTTACAAGACAGTGGTTTTGGGGACCTCTGGGCAGTGGTTGTGTATGGTAATTTAGGGTCATGATAAAGAGGTAACAGGCTTTCTGGAGGAAGGGGCAGAGGTAACGTGAGGATGTCTGAGTGTGGAGGACACAAGAGGTAGCTAGGTCAGAGGCACATGTGGACTGTCAGGGTAGAACCTTGCCCAGTCTGGCTAACCCATGTCTGTCTGACATCATCTCTGGCTTCACACAGTTGTGCACCTTCCTGTGTCACCCTCTTTGTTCCACATCCCTGACCACGTTCCCTGCTCGTCCTGCTGCCTTGCTGTGAGCATCCCTTCACCCCACACAAGTTTGAGGAGACCCAAAGTTCTATGGACCCGGCATCCCTGAGCAGAAGTGTCCCTAGGTCGGGGGAGGCAGATGTGCCAGCTCCCTCCTGCTCTCCAGCTCCAGCTCTGTGACTCCATGGCACCATCAGCACCTTGGTCTCTGTACTGGCTCTGTGCCCTGTGAGTGTGAGGGTGCCCCTTGCCCTGTGTACAGGACCACTGCTCATGACTGACGTCCCATTGGATCACACACATGGAAGGTGCTCTGCTGAGGCCTCTCAGAGCACATGTAGAGGAAGGATGTATTCTGGCTCAGGGTTTCACAGGTTTCAGTCTATGGTTGGCTGACTCTATCACCATGGGGTCAAGGCCAGTCTGAACATCATGGTGGAGGGGGCACGATGGGGCAGAGCTGGTCATCTCGTGGCAATCGGGAAGCAGAGAGAGACAGGAAGGGGCACAGAACAAGACACATTCTTCAAAGGCATGACCCCAGAGACCCTCTTCCTCCAGCCAGCCTCCATCTCCTTCTAATAATGACAGCAAGTTAAGTACCCCTCAGTGGATAAGTCATTGTGGAAGCCAGAGCCCCCATGCTCCAGTCACTCCCCAAAGCCTTGCCTCTGAGCACTGCTGCGTGAGCTTTTCAGGGGAAACTTCCTATTTGAGTCATATTTCCATTCCTAAGCTGTCAGGGCACTGGGCTGGGTGGGTCCCTGTACCCATCTACCTGGCAGGAGTTGGGAGCCGAGACCAAGGTTTTGCTCTCTCGGCCCAGATGTTCTGGCTTTGTGATTGGGGTGTGCGGATCATGTATCTATGAGAGTCTCATCTGTTGGGTGAGAGGCTTCCCAGGGACTGTCTACAGAAATACCCAAGCCTCAGCAGCTGATGGGTGCTAATTAAGTTCCAGACTTTATAGTCCCTGGAATGGGAGTATCCTATGAAATCTCTACTCCATGGGAGCCGTGCCCTGTTGTGGAGAGTTGTCTATAAACGCTTCCTGCTACGGTAGGCGAGGAGGGAATGAGGCAGCCTGGAGTATGCAGGAGAGTTTATTGCTCACCATTCGAAAAAATAATGGAGTCATTAAGAAAAATACCTTTTCAGAGCATTAAAATTAGAGGTGAATTGATTTCGTGGTAAACGGCTGGGTTTTCCTTTGGGGGGCTTATTTAGAGCTATTAGGCGGTCTTCTCTGTATAATACCATCAAAAGCCTGGCTGTTGGGAAACTGTTAGTTTCTGGATCTGGCTGGGCCCCTGGGAAGCAGGACTGTGCTGTAGTGGTGGGAGGAGTGGGAGAGCAGCCCAGGAACTTTGTTAGAGGCCTTGTCAGGGGCCCAGGCCCATCGAGCCCAGCGTGTCTGTGCCCAAGACCCTATAGGGGCCCTGACAGATGGTGGGTAAGCCCAGGAAGGGCTGCTCTCTGAAGAGGCTGCCCACGTGTAGGCCTGCTTCTTCCCTGTCTTCCCAGCAGTGCCCGTACACCTACGGAGCTGTGCACCCCATTTTACCAGGGTGGGCCTGGTGAGGTGGGGTGGTGACAGCACCACAGCCGCCTCAGCTGCTACCAATAGTTCAGCAGGGCTGGTGTGTGGTGAATTGCCTGGGCTGTGATCAGGGTCTGACTATGTGAACTGAGCACATGTCAGTGCTGGCTGGGCTGGAGCCTGGGTTCCTAGAATGTTCCTGGGGAAGCTAGAGCCGCTGGAGCTCAAAACAGGCAGCATTTTGGAGCATCAAGGTCAAGTCAGGAACTCCCTGGCCATGACCACCTTGTAGAGATCTCTGGCAGGGCCTGGGTAGGTACAGCCTCTGGGAGACCCTGCCATGGCCCCAGGTGCCAGATCATCAGATGCTGTTCATACCTTGATGCGGCAAATACTGCTGAGCTCTGTCCTGGTCAGTCTGTCCTAGACCAAGCAAACAAACGAGACAAAGGCCCCTGAGAAACACCATGGTGTCTTGGCCACCATCCTCGAGGGCCCCGAGCTGTAGTGAGGGCTGCTTAAGGGCCTCAGCTCATGGCCTAACAGACCCAAGCAGGTATTATGGATAAAAAGTCCAGTGGGAGGCCATAGGGTGTGCCAACAGCCCTGTCTCCCTGCCCCTATCGGCCCTGGCTACGTCCCAGAGGATGCCCTGGTGGGCAGTTCGCTGCCTCCTGAACTGCTCAGTGTTTATCTGGAGCTCATCTTTGCTGAATTATGGCTCATTTCTGCAGCGAGGGACGGCTTACTTTATTAGCCCCATATCGAAGGATCATGCATTTTAATCTCTGTGGCAGTCGGGGAGGGCCAGGCTGATGGATTCTCCTGCTCTGTCTGCTTGCCTCCTCACACAGGAAGTGTTGCTCCCACATGCACTATTGTGAGGTAGCTTTTAGAGAGGACTGTGGATCCCAGGCCCCTTGGGGACAGTATTGGAAACAGAGCCCAGTAGAACGTGTGGCTGTGTCGCCCCTCTCTCACTAGTTGGCTCCAGTTCCCTGTCAGACAGTACCTGCGGCTCTCTCACCACCAGGTTCCCATCTCCCAGCCTCCTTCTGCTCACCTCGCAGCACCAGTTCCAGTGCTCTCCTCCCCACTTCCGTTTTGGACACCTTGTCCCCGTAAGAGACTCCTGGGAAGCAAGGCCCTCACCCATCTACACCCAAACCCCAAGCCTGGCTCAGTGGAGGAGGCTCTGGTGTTTGGGAAATGCTGGAGGGCAACGTGCTCAAGTGTCTTTGTGTGTGGGCTCATCTGTGCTCAGCTAGGGTAGAAAAAAGGAGCCAGGAGGGGAGTCCAGCCAGGCACTTACATGGCTGTTTTTCCACAGCTGGCCTTGCACTCTCCAAGGCCTGCCTCATGTTCCTGTCATAGGCCCTCTTAAGCATAGACCCTGCCCCCATCAAACAGCTCTGTGATCACCAGACTATCCTCTGCTGGTTCTGATTAAGAGCCACCTGCACATCCAGACATCAGTCCCTCTCTACAGATGGGCACCTAGCTTGTCCTGAAGGGCACACTGGCCCTAGAACCCTGGTCTGACAGGTGGGCATGTCTGGTAGATTTCTTCTGTGTGGTCAGGGGCTTCAGGCCCTATGTCTTCAGAGTGAGTATCCGGGGAGAACTGGGCTACCCTCCCCACTCAGCAGCCATATGGTGGCCTCCTGATGAGCTCGGTTTTGGGATTGTGCACCCTTTAAACACCTACTTGTTCACACCTTGCAGGGCCCTGGACACTGGCTCCTTCACAGCTTGTACTCCTGCAGTGGTGATAGTAACCCTCCTCACATGGTCACAAGAAAGCTGTTTGGGATGGTGAAAATGCCGCTACTTCTCCCGAGGCAGGTGTTAGCTTATTAGCTTTCGGGCACAGGCCCATCCACCATACCCACAGGCACCACCTGCGAACAATCTCCTGGCTGAACTCTGGACCTGTGTGTTAGGAGGCCCTGAAAAGCGTCTGTGCCCCACCTCCTGGGACATCTCAAGAGCTCACCTCGGCTCAGGATTAAGAATGGGTATCAGTCCCTAGTGGCCCCCTAGGCTGGACAGGGATTGCCTATATCTGGTGGTCTTTTCTGTCAGCTCAGATCTGCTGCCCTGCAGGTTGGGTCCACCAAAGAGGCGCAGATGTGCTTACCGGTAAGCACTCTTTGGGGCTGTCCTTAGCATCTAGAAGGGAGCCAAGGTCAATGGGATGCTGCTGCTCCGGCTGCCATGGATTTACCTGTGGCTGCTTCAGGGTGTGGACAACTGTACCTGCTTTTCATGTGGCAACCTCCTGCACTATTGGGCCCTGCAGTGTGAGTCAAACCTGGCAGATGCTGGCAGGCAAGTCAGGCGATGCTCAGGGCAGGACCAGGCCCAGCATCTGACCTGAGTGTCATTGCCACCACCAGGGTTCCTTCTAGGTCCTGAGGGAGTCAGCCAGCCGAGGGCAGGTATAGGCTGGGTCACGAGCCAGAGGCCCCATCAGCTTGCTTTTCCATGACTCCCTCTTGGAAACAGGCTTCTCCTGACAGTGGGAAGTCAAATCCTTGGGATGTTCTTGCAGTGGGTGCCGGATGTCCTGTCACCCGAAGGTCAGCCCGAGCATTGTGGTTGCCATGTGCCCCAACCTGCGTTCTCATCTGTGGGAATCTGAAGGCCAGGTGAGGGGTTGATGCCTGGCTGAACAGGTGTGAAATGGTCTGGCTTTGGGTTCGGTGGTTTCCTGAGGTGGACTAGGCTGGGCGTTGATCACGATGGCCACGAGCTGTCCTGAGCACAACCTGAAAGCTGACCTGGGGCCTTAGAGACTTGTCCACTCATAGGTGGGCTGGCTTCCAGCAGTGTTCACATCCTTCTTTTCTTTCTTTTTTTTTTTTTTTTGATCTTTTTGAGACAGGGTCTCCCTGTAGCCCGAGCTGGCCTGGAGCTCACTATGTAGACCAGGCTAGCCTTGAACTCACAGAGATCCACCTGCCTCTGCCTCCCGAGTGCTGGGATTAAAGGTGTGCACCACCACGCCTGGCCTTATATCCTTCTTTTGAGTTATCCAGATGAAAAGTCAGGATAGTGTAGGCTGTTCCTGCAAGGTAAGCTGACACCCTGGGTCATGGTGACACCAGAACTCTCCTCCTTGCAGGGACCCGCCCCCCACCCCATCCTGGCTGCCAAACAGAACTGAGTAGAAGAGCGTCACTAAATAACTATAGAGTCACAGACCCCATCTTCAGCACTCTGATATGCAGTGAAAGCAAAAGGGAGGGAGGGGTGAGCAGGCTTCCCCCAGACCCGCACAGGAGGAGGGCTGCGTGTGAGCTGTTTCAGTTTAAGACTGATGTTGATTAGAATTTTTATAAGTTTTTTTTTTATAAGAGTAATAACAGCTCTTTGGAGACAATAACATGGCTCAGGAAGGGTTTTAAAGAGCTTTCAGGAATGTGATTAGCAATCAGGAGCTGCTCTGCCTGGGCCGACTGATGTCTCCCATTTATGCTTATTGCCATTGCCCTCTGGAGACGGAGCTCCTGTGACAGTCAATGAAGGTTCTGCTGCTGCAGCAGCTCCAGAACTGGGAGCGCCAGGGTCCCCCAGACACGTGTCTGCACCTGTAGGCCCAGGATAGTCTCCGAGCCTGGGAAGGTGATAAAGAAACATCCCTTGGTGTTTCCTGTCACCTGTGTGGAGGTGGCCACCAGGTGGCAGTGGAGGACTGGCCAGCGAGATCAGAACGCACCCTGACTGGGCTGGTCCTGGGAGGTTGCCTGCAGCTGGTGGGGCAATTCTAGGCCATCCCATGGCCCAGAAGTACCCCGTCCCCATATCCAAGGGGAACCCTGTAGGGGAAATGCATTTCTCAGAGACAGGAACCCTGAGAGTGAGCTTCAGGCCTGGAGGGATCCTCACAGGTGCCTGGATTCGGGCAGCCTTTCTATTGGGAGAAACTACAAACTCACAGGTCCCACAGTGTCTTACAGCCTTGTATGTGGGGGGTACGTGCTTCCTTGGAGACTTATACCCTGGTGCATAAGTCCTTCTCCTGCCTCATCTGAGTGGCCTTACCTGGCTGGGACCTAGGGGGAATGATGTGTAGTCAGGGACCTCCCTAGGCAAGAGACCTGTGGATTCTTCTGGGGCCCTGTAGGCCCCCAGCCTGCAGGACGTTGACTGTTGACCTATTGTTCCCAGTGTTGGGAAGAGCTTGTTATACCCATGTCCATCTTTGTTAGACTGGGCACCAGAAAGGACCTGGCCTTCTTTCCCGTCACACCCCCCGGGTCAGATGGGTGCTTCTGCAGTGCTGACCTGCACTTGGATGATGAGACAGCTGGACTGGTGTCTGGCAGGTGAGGAAGAACCATGGGGTCCAAGTGTCTACTCTGATAGGCAGTGAAAGCAACAAGGCTGAAGGGGGGAGGCAAGCTCTGTCACCAGCTGTGTGACCATGAACTAGTCAGACTACTACTCTGAGCCCGTGCCGGGGACCTCTGCCTCAGTCCCAAGCTGACCTTTGATTCCAGCCCACATGTAGCTCTGATCTCACCTCACGAGCTTAGGTCTTAATCTCACCCTGAACCTTGATTTTGGCCCATATGAGCCCTAATGTCAGCCCATATCAAGCCCTGATCCTAGACCATACAGATCCCTGATCCCACCTCATAGAGCCTAGATTTCAGCCTCACTCTGAATCCTGATCTTAGTTCACATGAGCCCTAATGCCAGTCTATGTGGATCCTAGATTAACCTCATAAAGCCTAGATCTCAGGCCAACACTAAATCTTGGTCCAGCTCACTTGGGTCTCTGACCTCAGCTCATGGAGCCTGACTCTAGGCAGGGATCTGAGAGTTTGCAAGGAGACATGCGTGGTCATCGAGAGGTAGGGCAAATGTGGGGCAATACCTCCTTTTGCTACAAGGTGGGAGAGAGCTTAGAAAATGTTCTGAGGAGGCATCTAACCTCTTCTCTTGCTCCTCCTGGACCGGGGCCAATGCACATGGAAGGAACACCCCTTGAGGGTGCCCTGGGCTCCTGGCTAGGTGTTTAAATCTCACCATTAGTCCATCCTCCCTTTGTCAAGCTCCTGCTCACAAGGCCCTCTGGGAAGACAGGCAAGTTCAGATGCAGGAGAGAGCTCTGCAATAGGCTGCAATAGTCTGCCTGTCGATAGTGAGCATTAACCTGGTCGCCTTGGGGGAGGCTCTGCCTCTGCATGGTCACCCGGAATGTCAGGGTGGCTTGGCTGGCCATCCACTAGCAGCAGCTCATCTCTTGCTCCACAAACATCCCAGAGATGACGGTGCCACGGCACTCGAGCTCCGTCTCAATTCATTTTCTCTCCTCCCCACCCACGATCCTGCATAACCACGCTGCTGACTGCATGTGAGTGCGGGGGAGTTCTGAAAAATTACCTGCCACCAGCGCTTGTTTAAATCCCGGGTGATTTATGAGTGTGGACAGTTTTAAGGCCACCGTGGAGCAGGGCCTCAGCCAGACTGCTGAACCGACAATTTCCAAAGTGAGCACCAAGGTGCAGTGGCCATTTGCTCCCCAACAACCCAGTCCCTGCCTACCCCAGCCATGTGGCCATGCCTTCTTTGGGCTTGTCGTAGCAGAGGACCCAAGGGTGTCCCCACAGAGAAGGCTGCCTGGGCATGTGAAGCTGGGAACCCATGTGTGACCCCACAGAGCTGAGTGGTGGGTCTGGGTGTGGTCAAGGGGCAAGGTTACTTACAGCTCAGATCATACCAAGTCCTGACAAGGCTGGCTGGGTGGACTGGACCCAGGCCAGGCAGATGGCTTTATCTCTCTTGTGTTGAAGAAACTGATGGCTAAAATGGATGGTCCCTGAAGCTGGGCTGTGTGGGTGTGGTATTCTCGCAAGTGCTGCCCAGGGCCATGGGGCTGGGAAAGGAAAGGAGGGCTTGGAAGTCCAGTCTCAGGATCATTCGCTAGTGGGGACAAGGAGGGCAGGACTTCAGGGTGGGGAGGGGAAGCGAAGGCAGTGGGAAGCGCAGCACACGTGAACTTGCACAAACCCCACCTGGTCTATCCTCACGCAGAACTCAAGGGGTTAGGCTCAGTCATGGGCTCAGTCAAACCGCAAACCTAACCCTAAGCCTATTCCACCCCTAACCTTAACCCTCCATTTGGGCATACACATAGCCCTCAACTCAATGCTAGCCCTCACTCCTACTTCTTTCCACACCCTGAAGCCTAACCCAAATATAACCCTATACCTAGCCCTACATATAACCTGAACCCTAAATCTAGTCATAAGACTAATCCTAGTACCAGCCCTGAACCTTGCTATAACTCTAACTCTAATCCCAGCCCTGGTTCTAGCTGGAGCCCAAACCCTAATCCTAGCCCTAGCCTTGACTTTAGCCCTGGCTTTAGTCCTAACCCTAATCCCAAATCTTTCCCTAACCCCAACCCTTGTCCTAACCCTAGTCCTAACCCTCACCCTATCTGTAGTTCAAGCCCTAGCCCTAACCCTGGCCCTAACCCTACCCTAGCCCTAGTCCTATCTATAGTCCTAGTCCTAGCCCTAGCCCTAGCCTTAGCCCTATCTGTAGCCCTAGCCCTAGCCCTATCTATAGTCCTAGGCCAGGCCTAGCCCTATCTGTAGCCCTAGCCCTAACCCTAGCTCTAACCCTAGCCCTAGCCCTATCTATAGTCCTATCCCTAGCTCTTCTGCTGGCCAGGATACCCTATATGAAACCTCGATTTCCTCAGGCTCAGCTGCTCTGTTCTAAGAGGAGCCTAGGGGTGCTCCCCAGCTGGGCCCCATAGATGAGTGACACCCAAGGATGTCTCAAACTTTGTTGAGACCAATACCAGAACCTTTTTGGGTTTCCATGTGGCTATGTGCATGAGTGTGTCCTTTTACCATATATGTGGTATTATTGTGTGGATATGTCTGCAGTACGTGTGCTACTATATATAGATTTGTACATGTCCACACTTATGTTAATGGATGTGACATGTGTGTTCATGCTTGTATATAAATGAAGATGTGTGTATATATGTGTGCATGTGTAGGGACATGTGTGTGCATACATGAACATGTGGTACATACATGTGAGTGTGCTTGCATGGATGTGTGCATGTATATGTATGTATTTACATGGGAGAATGTGCATGTATGCATGGATGTGCGTGTGTGCTGACTTTCTGCAGAGGAATAGCCTGGGCTGCCTGTCTGCATGAGGCTGACTGGCACTTTGGTTCACAACTCCCCATGGCTGGAGTGGCATTGTGGGGCATTCAGGGGATTTCTAGTCCCTTCCATCACTCTCTCGCTCCCCATTGTGAATGCTACTCAGGGAGTGCCCGAGGACGATACCTAGTTCATCCCTAGCCCTGTCAAGTTGAGAGCTCTGGATGGAAACGGGGAGCCGAAGACATCTTGGTTGGGAAGCTGGGTGTAAAGCAGGGTAGTTGTTGTTGCCTGGGGCCCCAGGGCTCCTCTCCTCAGTATGTCAAACAAATCAGTGAGTGTTGGTGGCCCAGGAAGGAAGGGGGCTTCCTGGGAGTGGTTGGAGTGGGCCCCAGTGCCCGCTGAGACTCCCTGTAGGTAGGCCAGGCCCCCAGGCAGTGAGTCTAGACTGTGGGTATAAATGAGGGTTCAGCTCCCCCAGGATGGGGGGTAGGTCCCCCATGGCACCAGGGGATACGTAGGAGCCCTGGAGTGTGGCTTCTGGTTGCCTATGGAGCCAAGTCCACAAACCCCAGGGCATCTTGGGTAAGGAAAGCAGCACTTGATAGCTTAGAGCCCTGGGCAGAGGACCTGACTCTCTCTGGAGGACAGACTGATTGCAAGGAAGTAGGGCCAGGAAGGCCAGGAAGGGGAAGGGAAGCCTGGAACTTCGTCCCAGAAGATGCTGGTGCCTTCCTGGCTACAGGGCAGTGAGCAGGGAAAGGGACAGAGACCTGGCCACTGGACATGGTGCCTGTGGTGAGGGTAGAAGGAGGCTGGGGTGGGGCTAATGAGGCCTTTGGGTAGTTGCCCTGGGTCACTCAGCAGCCCAGAGCTCATGACAGGCTCCCAGGGTTGTGCCACACTGTGGCAGCCCTGGGCAGGATGAGTTGGGCTGTGGTAGATGTTAGTCCTTGGTCTGGGAGGTAGCACTTGCTGTGTAGTGAGGGAGGACCCCGTAGAGCGGTCTCAAGACCGGCACCCCTGTGTGCCTGGACCCCAAGGACCACAACGGCTGTCCAGCACAGCAATGAGGCGGTGGGTCAGAAGTGCAAACCCACAGCTAGTGAATATTTAACAACGCCTAACAAAAGCGCATGCATAATTAACCAGGCGGCAGGGATGCTGGAATAATTCGTCTTCTTAAAGAGGATTTGGTAATTTGTTAAGCTGTTTTGAAATCTGCAGTCTAGCTGTGGGAGCTGCTCTGATTTCTAAATTAATTTGTGTGATTTAGAAAGTGGGAGCCTCCCCGTTCTGTAGGGGCTGTGGGCGACAGAGCTGTCTCTGTTAGCGCTGGCTGGCAGGTTTGCTGTTGTTGATTGACCGGCTGATTGACACATTTGTTCATGGAGGCCCCCTGCTGCTCTCTGCTCTGAGCTCCTCATTTCTGCTGCCACTCCAGTCTTCCATGTACAGGACCCAGTGGCTCCCACCTCCTAGGGGGTTAGTGTAGCATGCCAGTGCTGGGGGAACATGGCCCCTTTGTCTGCCTCCTCATACCCTCCTGCCTGTGTTGACTGAGTACCTTTAGGGCAGTGGGGTAACCCACCCGTGCGCCCTGTAGATACCAGTTTAAAGTTGGCTGGCCCATTTGTGAGTTAAGGACCAGGCAGTGAATATCTACAAAGTGAGTCCTGACTTAGGGGGTCACTGAGGATATTTAGGAGAAGCCCACCCATGTCTGCCCTTGGATCTCAGACCACTGGATGTTCCTGCCCCTCTCTACAGGGCACTGCCACAGTCCTCATGAACTTGAGTCTTCAAAGGCTAAGCTGCTGTTCAATTAGGTTGGTGGTTGCAGGATGGTAGAGGGCACGTGCCTTAGTTTCCTTTCCTGCTGCTGTGATTAAATACTCTGACAAACTCAACTTACAGGAGAAAGGGTTTATTTCAGCTCACAATTCAAGGCGCAGCTATCGTGGCGGGGGAGTCATGGGTTTTCTCACATTAATTAACATAATCAAGATGCTTTCCCATAGACATGCCCCCCAGGGCCCATCTCCCAGGCGATTCTAGATTCTGTTGACAACACTAATTGTCACAGCATGGTTGGAGTAGTAAACTACATGAGCATCAACCTTTGTAGCAGTACTTGTGAAAGCCAGGCTGATGGGCAAAGAAGCCAGAAAAGACCTGACCATTTCCAGATTGAGTGTCCGTTTCGGCGACACCAAGTGCTGCCCGTTCCACATGGAACTCGCCCAGTATGTCACCTGCTATCAGCTAGCTGGCCCATCCCCCAGTAGATGGTGTTTCATTCACCCTGCTGAGCCTGGGTCCACTTCCCAACTGAGCTTGGGTTCAACTTCTTTGTTGAGCCTGGGTCTGTCTTTCCAGCTGAAACTGGATTCATCTACCCTGCTGAGCCTGGGTTCACCCTGTGCTGAACCTGGATTCATCTCCTATTCTAAGCCTGGGTCCATTTTCCCAAATGAGCCCCACTTCACCTTCCCAGACCAGACTGGATTCATCTACTCTGTTGAGGCCCTATGCTAAGTCTAAATTTTTCTACTGTGCTAAGCCCGGGTCCAATCTCCTCTATAAAGCCTGGGTCCATGTCATGCAGTGAGCCTGGGTCCATGTCATGCAGTGAGCCTGGGTCCATCTCTCCTGTTGACCCCTTGATGGCCCAGGTGAGAGGGGCCCTTGTTGGTTCCCAGCCCACAGCCCTCGACAACTAGACTTTCCTCTTTGGGACTGTGGTAGCCACTTAGGCAACTTCTGGATGTGAAGGACAGAGAACAGGATGATTTCCATGGTCTGGCCATGGGAATAGTCTCTAGTGTTTATGGCCCAGTTCACACAGGCTGAGGATCCCAGACCCTTGCACATCTGTGCACAGTGACCTCTGTGTGTGTTTGTTCCTGAAATGAGAACCTTAGCTCTCCATGCCATAGCCCTGACAAAGTCCAGGGACACTTGGGACCTTTTCGAGGGAAGACACCCAGGAGTCAAGATGTGGAGGGCAAGCCCCTGTCCTGTTCAGCTTGTGAAAGGAGGGTGGAGAGGGGTCTCTCTGGGACCTTCTAGCTAGTTCTGGTACCCGAACTCATGGAAGGGGTCTGTGGGATGTTTTGATTTTGTAATATTTTGGAGGACCCAAAGGGGCCAGGGGTCTGCTCTCTAGGATGAGTGACCAGCTAGGGTAGATAAAAGCGACCACTGTGGTCTACAAGGTGCTGGCTCAGGAATTAGCCTGTGGGCAGGGCAAGGAAGGCACGGGAATGCCTGTTGCATCTGGGCTCCTGCAGACCTACCTTACCCACCTCGTTCCTTCCCCTCCTGCACTGCCCTTGCCCGTTCCCTGCAACCTGTGGCTATGAAGTGATGTGGGCTTTCTCATCAGCTGGACTGGGCACCCTCAATGGAAAGTTTCCAGGTTCCTTTGGCCTGGTTAGCCTGCCTATTGCCCAGAGCCCTCAGGGAAAATAGTCAGAGGGCCAAGGCCAGGCACAATGGCCACTTCTTCCAAGCTCTGAGATGAAGCTAGACAGGGGCTCCTTACACTGGAGACAGCGGCCAGGGCTGGGCAGTAGAGCCCCAGCCTGTGCATGGCACCAAGTGGAACCCTGGCCTATGTGCAGCGCCTACTGCTCTTGAGTTGATCTCCTCGTCCTGGGGCTCAGAGCTTCCTGGGGAAGACTGGGAGTCTAGGCGAGTAGCAGAGCCTGGCATGCCTTCAAAGCTTCATCCTCTAGTTGAGCCAGGCCGGGGCTCCAGTTGTGACAGCCTCTGGCTTTGAAGTCATACCCTGATGGTTCCTTCCTCATGGCTGCTCTTTTCTACCCCTGAGCATGCCCTTTTCAAGCTCTAGGCTTCAAAGCTAGCTTTGTGCATCCTGGATAGACTCAGCCTGGGCTGATAATCACCTGGGGTAAAGATGTGGAGGCCGCAGGGAAGGTTGTCCCCAGACCTGATCACGTCTGGACCAACCTAGCCAAGCAGGTCTTGGACAACACTGCAGCCCAGCTTCCAGAACACAGCCACCCTGCTGGCACACAGAGGGACTGGATTCAAGGCTGAGCCCAGGACAGATAGCAACTCAGACAGACAATGGTGATCAGATCTCAGCCCCTGCGACTCCTGTCTCGGCATTTCCCAGAGCATCCACTTTCCTAAGAGCCGAGAAGAGGAGGGGAAACTGAGGCTGGGAGACACCTGTCCAGGGCTGCAAGGGAGTGTGGTGGGGCTGGGCTTCCCAGGGGCTGTTACTTGGCACTCAGCCCCTCTGCTGGGCAGACCCTCCCCTGTCCCAGCAAGGGGAACCTGGGGGCTCTTCACCAGGGCAGGCAAGCCTCCAGCCCCTTCGTTCCGCCCTCAGAACCCTCCATGGTGCTTTCTCCACGGCTCGGTGAGTCCTGAAATCCTCTTTCCATTAAAAATAAATGCTCCATTTTATCCGCCTGGAATGGCTCTACTGTCTGATTGTCTTTTCCATGAGGCTGTATATGGAGAACTATAAAATCATAATACAACTATTAATCCCCTGTATCTGCTTGTACCTAATTTTTATTAAAAATATCCTGTGCTCCAGCTGCCTTGTAAATTATAGTGAGGTGGAAAGCTCACAGCTGGACAAGCTAAGAAGGGAGGGAGTGTTAAATGGAATCAGGCTTATTCCAGAGCCCAGGGCTGTGCCCAGGAGGGGGCCAGGTGATCTGGGGTGCCTCTGGGACCTTCACGGGTAGGCAAGACCCTGGTCCTTGGGTCTTGGGATTCACGGTGGTTGCCTCCCCTGTCCAGCAAGACTCCCTGGCTCCAAGGGATCAGAGGGCTGTGGAACTCAGGGGCTCAGGACCTTGGCAGGCCCCTACTTGAGGCTAAGGGGTTCCCTTAGCAGACTCAGGCTGGGTGTGGCACAATGGCTGTGTACCATGTAACTCAGAGTGCAGTGAGCAGACTGCATGCTATAAGAGAGGCTATAGGGTACAGGAGGGGGATGTTGCCCTCGGGTTCACTTTTAGGCCAGTGCTGTGCAACACCAGTAGCCACCAGCAAGGGAAAGCAGCTCCTGGGGGTGCAGGCCTGGGCGGCAGGGGCAGAGTGGAGTTTAGGGATGAAGGGGCTTCTGGGAGCAAAAGGCCTGAATGCTGAGCTCTGCATTCTGACCTCTGATTCAGGAGAATGTGCAGGAGGAGCTGGGATGCTGACCCCCATTGAGCAGGCCCATCTTTAAAGACAGCATCTCCACGAATTTATACCATGACACACACAGGACTCAAGCAGCTGCCAACTCCCTGGACATGGAAGACACTGAGTCTCATGGCCTGACTCTAGGGTGAAGTCACATGACCATGTGTTCCTTGCTGTGTGACCTTGCCTCCAGTCCACATGCATGGAGATTCATTTGTTTCATTTTGCTTTTGATTTGGGGGTTTTGCTTTGGGATATCAAATTTGTGTTATAATTTCAAACGGCCGGAGGAATCCGCTGGTTCTGCGTCGGTAGTTTTGACCAGAACTGAAAAAATACTGTCTCTTGTGCAAACATCTGCAAACTCTCCCCACTGTCATTTTCTCCAACAGATGCAGTGTAACAATGTCGACGGCATGAGCATCATGTCCAGTGTCCCAGGGCGTGGAGATGGTCTAATGTTTTCAGGAGGTTGAGGGTATGTGCAGGTGCATGGCCTCAGGGGTGGGACTTGAACTTCTTGGACTTCAGTGTGTAAAAGGCCCTGGCAGCTCCCAGCAGATGTAGAGGGTGGGCTGCATTAAGATCCCTATTGTAATCCAAAGGCTGATCTGCCAGCTCAGACCATGCTGTGGCCTTCTGCCCTCTGTAGGACACAGGTCACTGTGCTGGATTTTAGGTCTCTCTCAGGTGCTGGTTGCATACTGTGTAGCTGTGTAGTGGTTTTCATGAGTGGTGTTTTCACAAGACCTGCATATGTAACACAGTGTCCCAGTCATGCATGAGGAGCCCCACAGGGTTTCTGGCCTTACTGATGTCTGCTACACCTTGAGAGACCCCTCAGGCCTAGGAGAGTGGAGATGATGAAACCCACTCTGGTCTCCTGTGGCCTCTGCCGGACCCTATGTGGGGAGACGCTACTCTGATTAGAAGGGGGCAATGCAACTCCATGCTTGGCAGTCCCGGGGTTGCTGGGCACAAGGGAAGGAGCAACTGACTAGCTGTCAGGTTCCAAGTGTGAGGGCCACCTTAGGCTTTGTGCCCCAGATGACCACCCACTGGCCCGGTGGCCTCTGCATGTCTCGGCCCCCTCTAAGCACAAATTCCTGAAATGAGGCTCTAAGAATGGGTGCTCCACCCTGATAGCTCCTCCACCGACTTGTCTCTTCCTCGATATGCCTAAGGTGGGCTCCCGCTGTCCCTGAGTGGTCTGAGGTGAGTGGAGCTGGCTGGGTGGGGCCATGGGAGGTTTTTCCTCCCTCTTCCTGTCTTTAGCTTCCTCTCAGTTCCTGGCCTCTGGAACTTGCCTAGGCTCCCAGAGAGTCTGTGCTGGGGGCCAGCCTTTTAGAGTGCAGGACATTTAGGCTCACTAAGAGCTGCGCCTTCCTTGAGGCCTTCAAACTGTGGGGCGTGGCCCCCCGTGAAGCCCCTGAGGCCTGGTGCCTGCTTCTAGACACACAGGGACAAAGAAAGCGATTTCCCATAGAAGTGGAGCCTTTAATAGACATTCTCTTTTTATGAACAGTTTTATTACAAAGTAGATTTCCCGCAGTACACTCTATCAGCCTGCCCTCAAGGCCCCACTAGCTGCCCGTGTCAGTGGGAGTTGCTAATTGAAGGGGAGGGGATCAGGATAAGCTCCTTGTGTCCAGGCCGGTGGGTCCTTGGCTCAGAAGTTCCCTGGGTTCTGACCTCCAGGGCTATCCTCAGGACAGAGGTAGTGTGTACCATGAGACCATACGGACAGGAACATTCAGGGTTTTGCACCTGTGGCCACAGGCAGCGCCAGAGTCTTATTGCCATACCTGCTGTACTTGCCTGCCTGGCACAGTCTGTGCATGTCAAGTTCTGGTAGCATTATAGGCCTGGAAGGGCCTTTGAGACTCAACGGCCTTCTAGAAGTTCCCCAAGGAGGCTTAGCAGTATAGACGGGTCTTCTCTCTTCAGCATGGCTCTGAGAGTCACCTGTCTGGAAACCTGGGGTAGAGGGGTTTAGCATCACTGGATGGGGGACAGTTTGGCCCTGGGGGGAGGAAAGGTGCTCAGGTCTGGCCTTGGATGGTATGTTAGTCAACTTTCTATCATTATAACAAAATAAGTACAATTTGATGCAACTCATTCAAAAGGAAGAAAGCTCGTTTTGGCTCAGTTTTCAGAGGCTGTTTCCTGTAGCTTGGGCCTGTGCCAGCATAGTTCACTGAGGCTGGGTGCACACCGTGAAGCATCTTTACCTCAAGAAGGCTGGGACAGGAAAGGATGGGGCTCCCAGTGACCTAATGTCCTCTCATAGGCCCCACTTCCTAAATGCCACATCACCTCCTGACAGCCCCATATGTTGGTGACAAAGATTTCCTCACACAGGCTTTGGGAAAACATTCCAGAGCCAAACTGTAGCAGAGGAAGGTCAGCTGGGGTGTGAGTCCCGGCTGGATAGCTGATGGCCTCCCTGAAGGGTACTCCCCACTCAGGGTAGAGTAGCTAAAGTGTCTTGCTTGTGACCAGGAGAGGGTGGGAACATCTCCTGCCCCCTTCCAGCTCTGAGCTACTCATCTATAAACTTGTCTGGGAGCTTCTTCTCCACTTCTGTGGATGGACCATCTCTAGTGCTGCTGGGGAGGGCAGCAAGCTCAGCTGTAACAGTCCTGACTGAGGGAAACACCCACCGCACAGAGTGTGATCCCCTGCCCCTAACTGCCCCTGTCTTCCGTCACCACCGGAGTCCCCTCTGGCTCCCTGCTTCCAGGGGGGCAAGGCCTGAAGGTGTTTTGTCCTAGAGGTGAGGGTGACCCAGAGAGAGGGACTCGAAGGGCATCTGGATGAAGGACACAGAGAAAACTGACCAGGCAGGTGCTGGGCTTCCTGCATCCTGGGATTCCCAGGTGCTGGTCAGAGAAGCCTTGTCCTCCGGGGTTGTCTCAAAGAAGAGCAGGGCGAGCCCTTGGCTAGTCTGCCTTCGTCTCCACATTCTCTATCTTCCCATTCTCACTAGTCACTTTCTCAACAATGGTTGGGCACTGGAAACACCTGCTAAGACCCTGGTGACAGAAACACAGAGCTTCATGGGGTTGATGACAGTGATCAGTGGGGGTACCCAAGGGACAGCTGTCAATAGATCATGTCTGATGGCTCATTCCAGGTGGACACCAAAAGACAGTTGATAAGGGTGAGGAAAAAGAGATGCTTTGGAGGAGAACCTGATGCCACAGTGTGGAGAGGCCTCCTAGACCTCTGAGGCCAGTATGGGGTGGATGGAGCTGGAAGGGTGTTTTACTGGGAAAATGAATTACAAAACCAAAGCATGCATCCTCTCTAAATGCTGAAAAATCAATGTAGAGTTGCAATTAAAATGCAATGTAAAAGAAAACCTCCTTTGGTCTCACTTTTCAAGATGGAGGCCAGACTAAACCTTTTGCCTTCTGTTTCCTAACAGGTTGAGCCCAGCTCAATCAGTCAGCAGGGAGTGGACTATGCTACAATAACAAACATCTCCAGGCCTCAGAAACACAGAAAGTTCATTTCACACCCTTCCTAACTGAGAGGGGCCCTAGGGAGGTGCCCCTGAAGCCACAGCTGGAGAGGTGTTCTCAAAGGACACACTTCAGCATTGTGGACCTTTGCCATGAAATCTGTTGTCCCTGGGATTCTATTATCCTTGAGAACCATAGGGCAGGATTTGGGGCTTTGCTTTTCAGGGCTTTGGTCTTTGGTCTATTCTTTCCATGGAGAACTCACAGCTGGTAGAGGGGACAGCACCCGGAGTGCTGGCAGCGCTGGGGGAGATGGCTAGGGCTCACCCCGTGCCACTAGCCATGATGGCACAGCTGGTACCAGGGAAGGGGCTGAACTAGTCATCTTCTCTGCTGTCCAGCCCTGTCCACCCACCTTGACTCTCTGTGGACCATCAGGACAGTCAGGGCTGGGCTGTGAGGAAGGCAGGCACTGGCCCCCGCCTGCTGACTCTCTGTAATTAACACACCATGAGCATGCTGGGAAGACTGGCTGATTAGTTTTTTTTATTAAAATAATGATGCCTTCCAGGCAATCAGGAGGAAGTGCATGAAACTCAGCAGTTTTCCCGCTTATTTATGGGGCTTCAGCAGTGGACAGCCTCACTACCGTCTGTAATTACCCAGGGCCACATCCTTGTGCTGAGATACTGCCTTCCTGGGCCAGGGGCATGGCTGTAACTCCTCAGGGACCATAAACCCCTGGAAGTGGTTACCCCCTGCCTTCAAAGGGTGTTTGACAATCTCAGTGGTCAGGATCAGGCCTCTGAGTAGCCTGTAAGTCTGGACACCATCTATGGTGAAGGAAGGGAAGATGGATCAGAGGCAGAGATGAGCAACAGGATGGGGTGGGCCAGCCTTCATTTCCCCAGGACTGAACTTGAGTGGGACTTGTGTCAGAGTGGGGCAGGGGTCCCTGCAGACTCTAAACTCTCCTGTCCCTTCTGGGGTCATGTGAGCTCAGGACAAAGCCTATACATACAGCTGGACGCCCCCTCCCCTTGTACATCAGAAGTGTGGGGGCACCAAACACAGGCATTTGGACAGTTGGATTCAGGCTAGGGCAGGTGACAGCATGGCCATCTCTCCTAGAGGACACATGGTTGTCAACCTAGCCGGCTGCCAGGGAGTGGCAGGGTCCCCTGGGGTGAAGGGAGGTGTGTGTTGGTAAGGCCTGTAGAGCTGTATTCATGCTTGGTTTCCCTTGGCAGTCTGGCAGGCTGTCCAGGGCATTCCACCCCCTAGCTCATTCAGAGCCACCCCAGTCTTGGGATTGTTCCAGCAGGCCTGGCCAGTGCCTTCGTCAGCCTCCGTTCTTCGTCACATGCCTTCTCCAGGGCTGACCTTCAACCACCCCTAATGACCCTGCGTCCACGGCTCCAAGTCAATCTGCTTGTGGAAAAGTGGATGTCATGATGCCTGACCCAAGTCTGGCTGTTGAGTGACATCTCTCCTCACTGTTCTCCAGGCCTCTGTGGTCCTGTCAGCCTGGGAGGTGTGGAGGAAGCCACAGGCTTGGTAGTGGGCAGTTGGTGGCCCTTCTGGGCCTGTCTCTGGCTAGTGTGGCTGGTGTTATTCAGTCCCTGTTTAGGGGTGGAGGGTACACTGAGGGCATTGCCCAGCTGGTGGCAAGGTCAGTGACACGCAGGCCACATGGGGCTGTTTGACTGTTTTGACCTTTCTGTCCCAGAGTCCATAGCTGCCTGGGCCACCATCAGCCAACTGAGGAGAGCACCTGCTGTAGCTTCCCTGCTTTGTGTCTCTCACAGACCACTGCAGCCATTTTCCAACCATCCTACCTTCTGGGCATTGGTCACCAGGGGTTTGCTAAAGGATCTACTCCTGTTTTGTACCCACTTGGTTGTCAGCCAGGCCACTGCAGGGGGAAGCCCTTCCCTCCTCTGGGTGGTGGGCTACTAGCCAGTCCTGTCTACAGGGCCTCAGTGAGAGATTCTGCTGTCTCCCGGCACCCCGCTTTTTCTTCCGTTGGCGAGCTAGTCCCCAGCAATGGGATTCTGCCTGTGCTTGGCACTTGGGGTTTGGTATCTGAGTGTGTACTCTCTCTATGAACCCTACTCTAACACTAGCAGTCACCTATAGCCTGACTCACCCACGTTTTACATGTCCTTCCCTACCAGCACAACCCCAGAATGGAGGGGTAGGGCAGGGACCTTTCCAGATTACCCCAGGGGGAGATCAGAGCTTCATGGCCCCAGGTGGTGGGCAGGACACCTCCCTTTTAAATGCCAGGGCCCACAGTTTGCCCTTGTACCTGCTTGGCCAGCTAGCCCGTTCCAGCCTAACTACATGCCACTTCACCTAGGACCAAGATCTGAGCTTGTCTTGACCTGGTGGTTGATCACCAATCCCATAGAGTCATTTAGGCAGAAAGGTATTTCTTGGTCAAGTGCCAGGGAGCTTGCAGGGTGACAGGAGTTTGGGAGAAAGGCTTGGAGAGGGAGCAGGGACTCAGATCCAGCATGGACAGGGGCCATATCCAGCGAAGTCCCTCTAATATGGGACAGTGTCAGCTGCCTCTGCCATCTAGGCAGTTTTGCCACAGCCCGACACTATCCTCTACCTCACATACTTCTCTCCAGCTCACCAATTGGGGTTCCACTCAAACCTCAAAGATGTGGCAGCTCCCAGTGTCCACAGCCCACTACCTTAGTGTCCCGTATTAAAAATAGAAACAAGTTGAGAAAGGAAAATGAATTTATTTATAGCTTAGGCAAGCCAGGGAAAGAAACATTTCCTGTCCTCTGTTCCTGTGTCATCCTTATAATTTATAGAAAACTGTGAGGCAAAGGTGAGAACGTACGGCTTTGGCTGGGGGCAGGTGGATGTCCTTTCCTGCAGGAAGGTGACTGACGTCTTTTCCTGGAGGAAGGTGACTGGGCCTCAGCCCGCCCCCGTCGGTTCTGTCTCCCACATGGAGGACACAGATGTCTCTCTTCAGAATTTAGTCTGTCCTGCTGGGGTTGCGGCCCACTCTAGCTCAGGTGGGATCTCTGTGACCACTGCCACTAGGAAATCCTCCTGGAACGGGGCTCAGAGCTGCCCAACGCGACTCAGAAAGACCTCCTCGATCACCATGTGTTGTTGCTCAAGAGCCTTCAATGGTGTACAGACAGCACATTTTTAAAAAGTCACACACGGGGCTGGAGAGAGGCTCAGAGGGTAAAAGCACTGGCTGCTCTTGCAGAGGACCTGGGTTTGATCTCCAGCACCACATGGCAGCCAACAACTGTCCATAACTCCAGTTCCAGGGGATCCGATGCCCTCTGCTGACCTCGGTGGGCACTGCATGACATGGGTGTACTTATACACATGCAGGCAATACACGCATACACATAAAACAAAAAAATATATATTTAGAAAATCACACACACACGCACACGTGCACACACACTGCGTGAAGGAGGAAGTGAGACTAACCAGGAGAACGAATGTGGGAAAAGGGGACGGGGAGGAAAGAGTACGGTTAAAGTACACAAGACACTTGGGTGACATCTTCATGAAATCCATCACTACCTACAGTGGGTGTAAGCCAGAGAAAGTTTATATACTAAAAAATAACCATCTGCTTCAGTGGCCCCTGTGGCCTGGAGATGCATTCCTCATAGCCTGGTGAGGGAGGGCTCCCAGGGCTGCCTGATCATGCTCACACGGGGCCTGCCATACCTGCCCAGCCAGCCAGGTCTCTGTCCTGATACGTCTTGCTCTCCCTGTTCGGGTGAGGGAATTTTAAAGGCATGTCCCGCAGACCCAGAGATGAGAAACTAGCATCTTTCAGTCCTATGTAGTGTCCTGTCTAGCCGGGACACTGGAGAGTAAGGGGCATGTCTAATAACTGTGTAGCATTTCCTCTACTTTCCAGGTGATTATGACAGAGGGTCACTGTCTCTATTCACCACGTGGTGGGGAAATTGAGCTTATCAACCCTTTTCTGAAGTGGGGAGAGGCTGTTCTGTGCAAGTACTGGGGATAGAGAACATGTTCATCCTGGCATCTCCCTGTTACCACTTAGAGGGCCAGATGGTCCTGTAAGACTCTGTGCTTGTGACCCTGGAGCCTGGCATACATGGATGCTGGGAGCTCTGATGGGCTGTGGGCAGATGCTGGGAGATCTGGGGGGGCTCTGGGCAGATGCTGGATGCTCTAGGGACTGTGGGCAGATGCTGGGAGATCTGGGGGCTGTGGGCAGATGCTGGTTACTCTAGAGGTTGTAGGCAGGTGCTGGGAGCTCTGAAGGGCTGTTGGGGAGGTGCTGGGCTGTCTGGGGGCTGTGGGCAAGCTGCACACAGGGCCAACTGCAGGTCATTTTGTCATTTGGTCTCCATAGGGAACAAGAATTCTTGTGGGTAGACAGCCAGACATTGGTGGTGGTGGCTACCTGTCTGGGGCAGAGACTCCAAGGGATGGAAAAGACAGTGAGGGACAGTATGGGAAGGGATGTGGGCTGTGTCCCCTCTGTGGAGTGGATGTTGGAACAGAGAGGTCTGAACTGAGGGGCCTGTGGGAAATATTGCTGTACCTAATACGCTCTCCAGGCTCCCTGCAGGTGATGTCACCATTTCCCCGTTTTTTCCCCATAGGATAGGGTCAGAAATCAGGGGCCAGCCTTCCTTCATGGTTGTGGGGATCTCCAGGGCCAGGGCTAAGTGCACAGTCTGGTGCTGTGGGTGGAAAGTGTGTCCGTGACACAGCTGCTGAAGACAGCTGGGGCAGTGCACAGAGTGTCATCTGCTGGGTAGGAGGGCCAGTGCAGGCCCTGGCTTGTCCCCAAAGTGCTAACCCTGTCACTGCCAGCTTCTGGCACAGGTAGAACCCACACTAGCAGCTAGAAAATACGTTGGATAGACGATAGGCTGCCACAGGAATCTGGGTGGCCTGGGCTCAGCGGAGGTGGCAGCAGGGGACATGGGCACGGTGCCCACGGGGTTCGACCCCTTCCTGCTTGTCCATGCGGCCATGGGGACTCGGACTACGTCATCTCAGGCCAGTGATCCAAGTGACCTTCAGGGGCTGGAGCAGCTGGGAGGCCGGGGCCTGGTGCTGGCCCTGTAGCTTCTAGCAGCCCAGGGGTGCAGATACAGAAAGGGTGACTGTACACGCAGGTCTTTTCTGCTCTGGAGGCTCATCCATGGTAAGGACATCAGGGCCATGGTTCACTAGGACTTCCCACATTACTGCTCTTGGTGGGGAGTGTCTCAACCTCACTTGACAGTTCGTCACAGGCAGACAGCTCATGAGTGTCAGTGATACCAGAGCTCAAGGCTGACACCCAAGCCCCATCCCCAACTGTTCCTCCCCTCTATCCCCTGGTATATGACAGCTTCTCTGAGGGTCCTAGTCCAGCTGGAAGTCATGGCCTCCAGGGGCTTGCTCTGCCACTGCGGTGGGCGCCAGCCCTGCTGTGAGGCAGCCAGGATGAGTCAGAATAAATTAGCATGCTAACGAATGCGAGCTGCACGGAACCATCTGGAACAAGGCAAGTTGTCATCCAAGAGCCAAATGGGTTCCAAAGCTATACTTAATGTTTCAAATCGATCCCTTCCCCCTCCCACAATCTCAGAGAGTTTGGCATGTAGTGTGTGGAGCCTGGGGTGGTGGTGGGTGGGGCTGGGCTGTTCCTTCCCGAAGAAATGTGTCCCCTGCTGGCATCCATCTTCCTCTGGGGCTTTTGGTCCAGGGGAGAAAGGGCAGAGCTGAGAGCTCACCTCTCAGGCTAGGGTGCTGTCTGGTCATCAAGGGGGAGGATGCTTAGCCAAGTGTCAGGGCTGGGGACATCCAGATGGGAGACCCTGCCTGCCCTCCCATCTAAGGGAAGGGAGGTGGTCATGAAGGGGGAGGGCAGGAGCTCAACTCTGAGACCCAGGTATAGCCAGAAAGTCTGCCAGATAGCCACAGAGAGGCACATACAGACCTAGCCCTCATTCACAGACACACAACACACACACAGAGACACTCACATGTGCAAACACAAAGACATAAAGACAGACACATATGTATACAAAAAGACATCAACACATACACACACAGATACACAGAACCATACACACACATACCCAGAAACACAGAGAGACACTCAGAAACACAGCACACACACAAACACACGCACATATGCACATGCAGAGACAAAGACATAAAGACACACAAACACATAGACAAACCCAGACAGAGGTACAACTGTGTGGCTATGTGCACACACAGAGGCACTCACACACACAGGCAGACACACACACACAGGCAGACACACACACACAGGCAGGCACAGACACACACACAGGTAGGAGGTACAACTGTGTGGCTATGTGCACACACAGAGGCACTCACACACACAGGTAGACACACACACACACAGGCAGACACACACACACAGGCAGGCACAGACACACACAGGTAGACACACACACACACACACAGGCAGACACAGACACACACAGAGGCAGAAATGGTTATATACACAGGCAGGCACAGGCACACACAGGTAGACACACACACAGGTACACACACACATACACCCACACACATAGGCAGACACACGCGGGTAGACACACACACAGGCAGACACACACACACACGCAGACACACACACACAGGCAGAGACACACACACAGGCAGGCACACACACAGGTAGACGCACACACACACAGGCAGACACACACACACAGGCAGACACACACACACAGGCAGACACACACACAGGTAGACACACACACACACACAGGCAGGCACAGACACACACAGAGGCAGAAATGGTTATATACACAGGCAGGCACAGGCACACACAGGCAGACACACACACAGGCAGACACACACACACAGGCAGACACATACACAGGTAGACATACACACACAGGCAGTCACATACACAGGTAGACATACACACACAGGCAGACACATACACAGGTAGACACACACACACACAGGTAGACACACACTTAGACATACACACACAGGCAGACACATACACAGGTAGACACACACACACACACACTCACATAGGCAGACACAGACACACACACAGGTAGAAATAGATACACACACAGGCACACACACACACAGGTAGACACACACACAGGCAGGCGCACACACAGGTAGACGTACACACACACACAGAGGCAGTCACATACACAGGTAGACACACACACAGGTACACACACATATACACACACACACATAGGCAGACACACACAGGTAGACACACATACACAGAAGCAGACACACACACAGGCAGGCACACACACAGGTAGATGCACACACACACACAGGTACACACACACACACACAGAGGCAGTCACATACACAGGTAGACACACACACAGGCAGGCGCACACACAGGTAGACGTACACACACACACAGAGGCAGTCACATACACAGGTAGACACACACACAGGCAGACACACACACAGGTAGACACACACACACAGGTAGACACACACACAGGTAGACACACACACAGGTAGACACACACACACAGGTAGACGTACACACAGGTAGACGGCAGGCGCACACACAGGTAGACGTACACACACACACAGAGGCAGTCACATACACAGGTAGACACACACACACAGGTAGACACACATACACAGAAGCAGACACACACACAGGCAGGCACACACACAGGTAGACGCACACACACACAGGTACACACACACACACAGAGGCAGTCACATACACAGGTAGACATACACACACAGGCAGACACATACACAGGTAGACACACACACACACACACTCACATAGGCAGACACAGACACACACACAGGTAGAAATAGTTACACACACAGGCACACACAGACACACACAGAGGCAGACAGTCACACACACAGTCATATACACAGGCAGACAAAGTCACACACAGGGGGACACAGTCACTCGCATGCTTTCATCACCTCTCTTACACAAGTTGCACGTGTCTTAAGCCTGAAAGGACTCAGGTGGGTGGGTAGCCCTGGTGTGCTGGGGGGACTGTGGAACTAGGAAGCTGCACTTAAAAACTAATTTGTCTTTTCAAGACAGGGTCTCCCTGTAGCCTCAGCTGGCCGGGAACTCCCTACGGAGACCAGGCTGGCCTGCATCTCACAGAGATCGCCTGCCTCTGCCTCTGGAGTGCTGAGATTAAAGGTGTGCGTCACCACGCCTCGGCTGGAACTGCAGTTTAAACACGGTGCTCTCACCTGCTGTCAGCTGCAGGTTACAGGGTTCTGGATTTTGCCTGCATGTGCCTCTGCCCACCTCAGCTGCCCACTCAGCAGAGCTGAGCTGGTGCTGACTTCCTGGAGGAGGGGCTGCTGGACTTTGCCCAGCTGAGCAGCCTTCATTTAGGAAGGAGGTGGAGCTGTTCCTGCAGGAAGGGGACAGGAAGACCAGGCAGGGACAGTGAGCCTGGAGGGCAGGAGAGGTGGAGGGGCCACCAGCAAAGTCATTTGCTCCCTCCGTCTGGACAGCAGGGAAGGGCTTGGGGCCTGTGAGAGACCTGGGCTACAAACTCCTTCCTCCCCAGCTTATGGGGCGACTCTGGGATCTGAGGCCAGAAAAGTGGGGGAAAGGGCAGCCTGGGTTCCAGTGTGGGTTCTGTGAATCCAGAGAGAAGCAGTGGGTGCCCCGGATGGTGGGGGTGCTCTGCCGCTATCAGGAACAAGTGGCCACAAGAGAGTGAGTCCCAGGGAGTCAGATCCTTGAGAGACCCTGGGCTTGGACTGGCGGCTTACAGGACGGCCGAGACCAGGGGCTCTGGGTGGACACCGGCTGCGTTCTCTTCACCGTCTTTATTTCCTTCTCATCTGGCCACGACTGCAGAGGGGTCATTTCTGACTGCTTCCGTGTTGGCATTAGTTTTGACAGAAAGGCATTTGAGCTGATGAACAGGCCAATTGCCCTCACACATGCGTATGGCCGATCTGGCTGCCGGAGCCAAAAGTTGCCGAGAAACAGATACCAGCACCCCCCAGGGTGAAGCAGGACCAGCCCCTCGGAGAGTGAACTAGGACTCACTCTCAGGCTAGAGACTGGGCCCCAAGGAGAGCCAGGCGGCCCCTCTGGAGGACTCACCGCTGTAGCAGGACTGCTTTTACTGTCACCCCTAAGACCACAGTCTTTGCTCTGGTGCTGAGCCCCAGACAGTGCTGAACATGCAGGAGGAGAGAGAGTTCCCCTACAGTCACTACTGGAGAATGTAAAATGTCTCTACTTGTTGAAACCACTCTCCCTATCCAAAATCAACTGAAAAAAAAAGCAAAATGCCAGTTATGTAACTTATGACCCGGGGCAACATTTATCCAGTTGTTAATGTTTTATGGCATTTCTTACATTGTTTTGTTTTCTGCATTTTTTTATGGTAAATTATTTGATGGTGAAAGGGGACGCATTTTTACACCTTCACTGGGTTTTCAGTTTGTCTTGAGTGTCAATTACCCTTTGTCCCTTTAAGTACTTTTAAATTTTATCTGACATTAATTAAAAAAGTTCTCAACTCTTTTTATTGTTTTTATTTGCTTCATGTGATTGAATTCTTTTAAAAAATACTTTATTTTTATTTTATGTGTGTGCATGTATTGCCTGCATGTAAGTGCACCTGTGTTGTGCAATGCCCGTGGAAGACAGAAGAGGCGGTTGGATCCCCCTGGAACTGGAGTTACAGACAGTTGTTGGCTGCCATGCAGGTGCTAGGATTTGAACCCGGGTCTTCTGCAAGAACAACCAGTGCTCTTAACCGCTAAGCCATCTCTCCAGCCCCATGAATGAATTCTTAGTCACTGAAACACTTCGGAGGGCTGGAGAGATGGCTCAGTGGTTAAGAGCACTGACTATTCTTGCAGAGAACCTGGATTCGAATCCCAGCACCCACATGGTGGCTAACAACCACCTGAAACTCCAGTTCCAGGGGATCTGATGCCTTCTGATCTCTGCAGACATTGCACAACACAGGTGCACTTACATACATGCAAACAACACACTCACAAAATAAAAATAATAAATAAAACATTTAAAAAAAGAAACAGGAGGGGGCTGGAGAGATGGCTCAGTCATTGAGAGGGCTCGATGCTCTTCCAGAGGGTCAGAGCTGGGTTCCAAGCACCCATTTTGGGTGGGTCGTAACTGTTTGTAACGCCAGCACCCATGTTGGGTGGGTCATAACTGTTTGTAACGCCAGCTCCTGGGGGTCCGACACCCCTTTTGGTCTCTGCAGGCACTTGCACACATGTGCATAGGCACACAGACACTCACACATACGCAAAATATATCATTAAAAAAAGAAAGAACAACTTGTGGTGGTAGTGAGGTGCACCTTTGGGTGATCTGTGAGGGTGAGTTCACAGAAGGTTGGCCGAGGGAGGAGGACCCATCCTGAATGTGGGGTCATAACCCCACACGTTGGGGGTCCAGAGGGGGGAGAAAGGCCGTCTAAAGCACTAACCTCCTTTCTCTGCTTCCCGATCTGCCCAGATGTGAGCAAGCCGCGGCCACACGCTCTCACCGCCACAGCCACGAGCTACTCCGGCCACGCGCCTTTCCCACCACAATGGATGAAATGCCGTCCAACTAAAGCCAGGACAGCCCTTCCTCCCCTTAAGGTGCTTAGCCAGAGGAAACCCTTGCGTCTTTCTTTTTTGGCATTCAGGTATTTTATTTTAAGTGTACCTTGAATAAGAACACACATTGGACGGAGCCCTTTAAATAGTGGTTATGTCACATTCGGACGGAGTCCTTTAAACAGTGGTTATGTCAAACGGCTGCGTTCGTTGGCACATCGTTATCTGTGCTTTCTTTTCCTTTCTCTCTGTCTTTGGCTCATGAGCTGTTTGCTTTACTATTTTATATTTTTTTCTAGTGCTTTGGAAGCCTGATTCTTATTTGTAGCCCCTTGGTGGTAAATTGTAAGTTTAAAATATATTTTAAACAGCTTTGTTGAGATATAATTGACATGCAGTTAGCCACACATATTTAAAGTGGGTAATTTGATGCATTTTGATGTATGTAGAAGTCTGTGAAATCACACCACAATTTGGATGAGTGTAGCCTGCTGTTCCCCAGGCGTCTCCCTGGTTCTCCTACCCTCCCTCTGTCCCTCTCTCCTCCCCAGGCTGCCATTGCTCGGCTCCTTGTCAATCCAGGTCACCTTTTGTGGTTGGAAACTTGAGCCACATAAAATTACAAACGGGCCCTGTTTTACACATCTGACTACTTCCACTGGGGATAATTATTCTGAGATCCCTGTGTGTCATCATGTGGATCCACAGTCTGTTCTTCCCACTGTAGGATGAAGGAACACATGACTTTCCTGTGCGTAAGGAGTCCAGGTGTATCTGGGTTGGTCATTGTAAGACCAGCCATTGAAGGCCCCACAGCCTCTCTTCTCTTGGGAAGATGTTGGGAGTGGAATGGCAGGGTCCCTCTGGGGTATATTTTTCACTTCCTAAAACACTGCCGAGCCATTTCCAGAGGACGTGTGCCCTGTGTTCTCAGTAGTGGTGGGCAGCTCTGAGCCATGCCATCCTCAACAGCCCAGGAGGTGGTGTGTCAGGTGCTCTAGCAGGTGCACAGGTGTCTGCCATGCAGTTTTGTTTTGCATTGTTTTGTAATGGAAAAAAATGAAGCAGAAAATATTTTCAGATCATCTTTGGTAAAGTATCTATTCAGTCTCTTGCCCTCACCTTCAAAACTGGATTAAGACAGACAGAAACAAATATCCAGGTGACAAGATAAAAGCTAATCCTGTCAACATTCATAGCAAACAAAAATGGTTTACATGCCCACATTAAAAGATCGCCATTCTCAAATTAGATAAAAAAGCAAGTTCCAACCGTACATTGATTGCAAGACACAACATGAACTGTAAGACATACATGTTTAAAGTGGGTGTTAAAGGGAAACTGGCTTCATATCAAAGTGGGTTTCAGAACAAAGCATCATGTGGGTCATTTTGGGACAAAGCTATTAATTAAGGCGACATAGACCACAAATGCTTATAAACCTAATAACAGAGATTTGAAATTTGCAAAAAAACATTGATAGAACTGCCCCGAGAAAAAGGCCTCAGGTTACAGTCATCACCTCTCAGTAGCTGAAATTAAGAGAAGCTGAGGTGACCACATCGGTGATCACAGGCCACGGTACTGGAGTGAAAGGGGCACTCAGATAAACACGGACATTTGAGAGGACACATGCACGTACTGTAGCCATGGATCAAGTCTCCATCCGTTGAAAAAAAATTCAAATGACACGAAGCACTTTCTCTAACCACAATGGGTTTAAATGAGAACCTAATAACAAAAGGAAATCTATAAAATCCATAAATATTTAATTAGATAGAGTAAATAACCGAGGGGTCCTCAAAGAAGTTAAAAGAGAAATTAGAGGGCTGGAGAGACGGCTCAGTGACTAAGAACACACGCTATTCTTCCAGAAGACCTGGGTTCGATTCCCAGTACCCTCATGGTGGCTAACAACCATCCGTAACTCCAGCTGCAGGGGATTCTTCTGGCCTCTGTGGGTACTGCACGCACACGGAACACTTACATGCATGCAGGCAAAATGCTCATACACATGAAATAAAAATGATAAAGCATTATGAAAGAGAGAATTAGAAAGTATTTGACAGTTCAAATGAAAGCACAACCTAGCGGAGTTTGCAGGTTGGCACTGAAGCAGCCCATAGAGGTAAAAGGACAGCACTGAACTCGGTCCATTGTGACAGCAAGAAAACTCCAAAGCCAACGCCGCATCCGCAGCTTAACACCGGAAACAGAACGAGACGGAGGAAGCAGATCATGAACCCAAGTGGAGAGCAGGAAAGAGACAACAAAGGCCAGAGATGTGCGAACTGGGAACCAGCACCCCGAAGCGGGAGGAGCCTGCCGCGTGCATCCTACCCTTCCCGGGCTGGACAGCACCGTGACCATGGCAACCTGTGGACAGTCCAGTTTGGCTTCCGGTTTCAGAGGGTAAGCGTCCGCAACGACAGGGCTGGCCCGGCAGGAGGTGGGCGGAGTGGAAAGCCGAGAGTCACGTCGTGAAAGGCGGACGGGAAGAAGAGAAGGAACGGGAAGTGGGACGAAGGCCGCCCCGGGGACCCACTTCCCCCAGCAAGGCCGCACCTCCCAAACCTCGGCTGCACCAGCCGGGGATCAGATGTCCGAATTTGGGGTCCTGTAGGGGACGTTTCTTATTCACACCACCACACAATGCTGTTTATAAGCCTCTAGCCAGATTCATCAGGAAAAAAAGAGAGATGACAAATTATAAACGTTAGGAATAAGTAACTACAAACTTACAAAACTACAAATTTTACACACATTGAAAGGATGATAAGGACCGTTAGGAATGTCATGCTGCTGGGTTTGATAAATTAGTTGAACAGAGTTCTTAATGATGTAAACTACTGAGCTGACTTAAGGGGTATACAACTGAAGTTACCCTATACCTCTAAGGGAAATTGAATAAATGATTAAAATCTTCCCACAAAGAGAAGCCAGGCCTACATGCCCTCACCGGGAAGTCTACCAGTCCAGGAGACGCATCTGGATTCTATACAAGCATTTTCAACTTTCTGAAATGGAGGGAACATTGCTAACTCTATCTTTATCTAATCCCCACACCAAAGACATTCAAAGATATTTATAAATTACTATCTCTCATGAACTCGGGTGAAAATATTCTAAACAAAACAAATCTAACAATGTATTAACTTCCCATTACAACAAAATAGCAGACACAATTAATTGAAAAAGAAAGGTCACTGGGCCTGGCACAGGTCTGTAGTTCCAGCCATCTGGAAATCTGAGGTAGGAGGATAGGCCTATAGAGGGAGTTCAAGGCCAGCCTGAGCAACTCGAGATCCTGTCTCAAAATACAAACTAGAAAAAAGAGCCAGGAAATGACTCCTGATGACGTTACTATGCTCATAGATTAGTGCATCTCTCAACCCTCATCAGACAAAGTAGAAGCTTCTTACAGTAAAAGGTACAGCTGGTCAAAGTGCAGGGAATAAGACGCTGAATTGCTTTGCCCTAAATGGGGCAGCCATGTCACACCCTCTCCTCCCAGGGCTCGGGGATCTTTGTGGAAGAGTGGGCAAAGACTGTAAGAGCCAGAGGTGGTGGATGATCACAAGGAAACAATTTTCCAGACAGCAGGGCAGTGGCACACATGAATTCACAGCAATTGTGACAGCATGCAGAAGAGCTGCTCACGCTCAAGGCAGACAAACTCCCAGCACGGAGGTGGGGGAAGGTATGAAATCCTACCCATAACTAAGGAGCTACTGGCACAGGATAACTGTTGGGAGAGGAAGAGCCAGTTTTTTTTTAAGGGTGTAACCTCTGGTAGGCTGACCATGTTCCAGGGCAGGATGCACACCCCAGGAGTATTTGGGCAACACAAATTGGACTCGGTGGGGCAAAAAAAATGAACATGAAATTGAGTGGGTGCGGGGGTGGGAGTAGATCTGGGAGGACTTGGGGGACAGAGGAATGTGATCAAAATACACTACATGAAACTCTCAAATAATTAATAAAATTTTAAGGAAGAGTCAGGACTCTGGAGGCAGAGGCAGGTGAGCTCTTTGAGTTTGAGGCAAAGCCAGCCTGGGCTACATAGTGAGTTGTGGCTACAAGGAGACTCTGTCTCAAAAAAAAAAAAAAACAAAACAAAACAAAAAAACCCCCCCAAAAACGGTCAGGGATATAGTTTAGTGATACAGTGCTTGTCTAGCATGCACAAGGCTCTAGGTTCAATTCCCAGTACTGGAAAAAAAAAAGGAGGAAATTTGGTTTGTAGTTTCAGGGATTTCAAGCCATGGTTGGCTGGCCCATTGTCAGGGGGCCTGTGATGAGGCAGCACACCATGGCGGAGTCCATGTGGAGGAAGCCCTCACCTCACCTCTGAAAGTGAAAGAAAGAGAGAGTAAGGGTCTGGGTTCTTAGTTCTCCTACAGCACATTCCCAAAGGCAGGAGGCTCCCCACCAGGCCTCACCTCTAAAAAGTTCCAGTACCAACCACTTGTGCCACAGACTAGGCTCCAAGCCTTTAATATGTGGCTCTCTGGTGGAACACTTATCTAAATCATAGAAAAAAATAGTAAAATAAAGCAGTGTAACCCTCTCTACAATGTAGGGTTTGAGTCAGGAAGGCAGGGCGGTTAACATGGACACACCAAGGCGAGGTATTAGTCAACAGAAAAGCAAGAAAGGATATATGCTGAACTGAACTGATTCAGAAATATCAAAGTAAGAAAAATCCCAACATTCTATTAGTGAGAGCGATCTGCCAATTAAGACAGCCAGGAAACACGTTCAGCTTGACAGAGAACAGCTACAAACATCTTACGGGGAATGTTGCACTTTGTGTGAAAGTCCGTGTTCTTTCCCTGAGATGGGACGTGATGAAGTTGTTCGTGTTCACCTCCTGTGCTCGACTTGTGCTGCCGCAGCCAGGGCAGCAAGGCATGAAGAATCAGCAGCACATCCAGATCGGAAAAGGAGGAATGGGGCTCCTCTTGTTTTCAGATAAAATTATTATTTGTGTAGAAAAGCTGAAAGAATCTACAAAAATACCCTGAGTGGTAATGCTAATTTTAGTTTATGACTGTTATACTACAACACAATGCGGTGGATATGGTGAAGTTATAATTAGAAATATTGGATGACAGTGTCTGCAGAACCAGGATTCCCCAACATTAGCTCCATTGACGTTTGGATTGGATAATTCTTTGCAGGGGACATAAAAATTCCATGTCCTAGTTTGGTTTCTGTTTCTGTGATAAAACACTGACCAAAACCAACTTGAGGAGGGAAGGGTTTATTTAATCTTAGAGGGTATATAGTTCGTAACTGAGGGAAGCCTAGGCAGGAACTCAAGGCAGGAACCTGGAATCAGGAGTTTGAAGCAGAGACCATGGAGGAACACTGTTTACTGGTTTGGTCCCCTGCCCTGCTCAGCTACCTTTCTTATACAGTCCAGGCCACCTGCCTAGGGATGGCACCACCCACAGTTGGGTGGGCCTTCCTACTTCATTTAGCAATCAAGAGAATGCCCACAGGTCAGTCTGACGGAGGGAATCCCTTAACTGATGTTCCCTTTTCCCAGGTATTATGTACGTTTGTGTCAAGATGACACAACACTCCATTAAAAAAAAAAAAAGCAATAAGCTAGGAGAAGTTATAAAAAATTAACAAATGAGTTTGACAGAGTGCAGGGCTATAGGACCAATAATAAAAAAATCAATAGTTTAGCCAGGCGTGATGGTGCACGCCTTTAATCCCAGCACTCGGGAGGCAGAGGCAGGCGGATCTCTGTGAATTTGAGGCCAGCCCTGTCTACATAGTGAGTTCCAGGCTAGCTGGGGCTACAGGGAGACCCTGTCTCAAAAAGACAAAAAAAAAAAAAAAAAAATCAATAGTTTTATTACTAATAGTAAACCATCACATTAAAATTAGGAGTATGACTTTTAAACACATCAGATACTTAGAGACAATGTAACAAAATCTGTGAAAGACCTGTCTCTGAAAACCTATGCCTTCCAAATGATTATTTCAGTAGACACAGAACACGAGGGAATAAACTTTGATACCTGTTCCCAGAAAAATAACCTTTTAAAAACTAGGACTAAGAATAAAAGTCTTACTTTGATAAACAGCATTGTTTAAAAATACTCACAGCAAGCATAATTCTCCACTGTAAAACATCAGAAATCCAAACAGGAAAACAGTAACTGTCACTTCTTCTGTTGGCTTGGTACTAAAAGCCCTGGTCTGTGGCCTACGGCAGAACGCCCATGTAATGGTAAGGAGGACGTTAACATCACAGCTATACAGGAAGGGTCAAGGTGCTCTGTAAAGACATTAATAGCAACAGCGAACAACATTTATTAAGTTCCCACCTAAGATCAAAATACAAAAAATAATCATTTTATATACCAGTAATGAAGAACTTAAAAAAACAAAAATATATAGCCGTAAAATCACATAAACAGCTACCTAGGAATAAGTCTAAAGATGTATACAGAGGGCTTAGATGGGGAACTTTATCGGAAGATCTGTGGTAAGTCCAACGTAGATGCAGAAACATCCTGTGTGCGGTCTGAGTGACGTGCTGTCACAGTCGTCAGTGCCTTAAATTTTGATCCAAGAATTCGATGTACCATTCATCAAAAGCTGGACAGACTTATATTTGAATGTCATTAAAGAAAAAAGGGCTTGAAGTTGCTATGACATATTTTTAAAAACCGGGTCTCACTATGCAGCCCTGGATGGCCTGGAACTCACTATGTAGACCAGGCTGGCCTCAAACTCGCAGAGATCCCCTGCCTCTGCCTCCCGAGTGTTGGCAGTAAAGGTGTGCGCCACTCCCCCTGCTTGGCAACAACCTTGAGGAATGATTTTCAAGGATTTTCTTTCTTAGACGTTACCTTAAAATTGTAAGTATTAATTCTTTAAAAGACTGCATAAAAAAGTAAAAAGCACGGCTGGGGAGATGGCTCAGCAGTTAAGAGCTCTTACTGTTCTTTCAGAAAACCTGAGTTCAGTTTCTAGCACCCACACCAGGTGGCTCACAACCACTTGTAACTCCAGCTCCAGGGGATTTGATGCACTCTTCTGGCCTCCAAAGGCACTCGTACACATAGCATAGGTATTACACAGACATAGATACATAAAAATAAATACATTTTAAAAATCCTTTTTTTCTTTGGCCTTTTTGAGACAGGATCTCTCTGTAGCCCCAGCTGTCCTGGAACTCACTATGTAGACCAGCCTGGCCTTGAACTCACAGAGATCCGCCTGCCTCTGCCTCCCAAGTGCTGGGACTAAAAGCATGTGTCATTCTGACTATGCCAAATTTTCTATATGTACTTTTGCCTACCTTGTCCATTTTGTTGGTGCCTATTCCTCACAGAAGGAGGAATTATGAATTGCAAACTTATTTTGATATATCACAGTGAAAGATTTATCGTCCTCTTTTTTTTTTTTTTTTTTTTTTAAAAAAAAAAAAAAAAAAAAAAAAAAAAAAAAGTTTACCCTGAAAAAAAGGTAAAAAGCTGAGAGAGGACAAAAGTAGTCCATGAATAACAAAAGATAATTCACAACACACTAAGAATGTCTGTGAGTCAGTGAGAAAGCAAGGCAGTCTCCAGAGGAACAGACAAATGTCCAGAGAAACAGGCCAGGCTGACCAAGGATGTGAGAGAAGAAAGCCACGCTGAGATGCTGCTTCTGGCAACCAGACAGGGAACCCCGAGGTGTTGAGCAAAGCCGAGTGTGAGGTGTGGAATGGGGGGGGGATTCACACACACACACACACACACACACACACACACACACACGGGCGGGCGTGATGTCCACACTTTACTGGACAGAGACCGCAGCTCTTACCATGTGATTTGCTTCTCTGCAGTAACCATCTTACCATCTATATGTGTCTTATAACCTCATGCTGAGTGTCTTAAATCACACTCTAAAGCTTATCCAGAAAATAGAGCATGATGTGACATTCTTCCGTGGAACTGCATGGGGGTGGACCAGGAGGCATGTCTAAGAGGGTGGAAGGCAGAAAAACAGCTCACATTTCCATAATCAAGAGAATGGCCCGGTTGTCCTTTATTAACACAGCACAGTATTAACTGGAGAGACACATGGCGTGGGGCCATTTCTAAAGACAGCAAACCAAGCCGGGTGCATGTAGGAACAGGTGTGAGATGGCAAAGGGGTGAAAGAAGGAACAGGCT
The DNA here is from genome assembly GCF_000622305.1 of Nannospalax galili. NCBI lineage: Eukaryota > Metazoa > Chordata > Mammalia > Rodentia > Spalacidae > Nannospalax > Nannospalax galili. The sequence goes on along the minus strand of NW_008358189.1, from coordinate 121,356 downwards.
TGAGGCGGCTACTTCTTCAGGGCTGGGGTGGGGACGAAGGTGTTGGAATGAGGCCCCAGACACAGGCAGGTCCGTGTGTGTGTGCTTGTTTCTCAATCATGTCTTGCTTCCTGGTGGCTTGTTACTATGGCCCTTCTGTGTGTGTTAGCATTGTATAGCAAACCGTGTCCACTTAAGGAGGGTTTCAGGAACCGAGTGGGCCTCGGCCAAGGGGACTTCCCACATTTGACAATAAAACCCATTTCTACCTATCCCGCAGCAGGAGACCCAGTACCTAGTGGCACTGGGGAAAGATGGAGCCAACACTGGTGGGAGTGCTCTCGGACACATGAAGACTAAGCTGTGTGTGGGACACTTGGCTTCGGAGGTCAGTGGTATCTAAGGCAGTTCCTCAGCGCACTTACAAGGTTTAGGTGATTCTTCCTGTGAATGACCTCTGCGTGGCTCCACGCACTGTCTCTGTCTCTGTCTCTGTCTCTCTGTCTCTCTGTCTCTCTCTCTCTCTCTCTCTCTCTCTCTCTCTCTCTCTCTCTCATTCACTGCAGGGCTCCATGCTCAACAGCATCACTGGCTTCTACTCTCTGGATGCCAGCAGTGTCTCCAGGTACCACCACATGTCCTCAGAGGTGCAGAGGCACCCCTAGGTGAGAACCAGTCCTGAAGATGCTCAAGCCAGCTAGCCATTAGCAATCTTAAGAGCACTGTCCCTAGCCCCTGGTGCATCTGATTTCATGACTGGAGAATAGCTCTGATGCTCCATCAGATGTGGTAACCCTAATTCTTACCCTTTTGTGTACACTGACCCCAGTGAAGGGCACCTGCCCCATCCTGCTTCTGTGGCCCGAGGTCCCCAGGTCTCCATGCCTGTGAAAGGGACTCTGCGATCCAGAATCCGATAGAACATCTTGATCCAGATTCGACAGAAATAGGGACCTTTCACCTATTCTTAGGGCATGAGCTAATGCGAGACACAAGGCAGGGAGGCCATAGAGTCAGAAGTGAAATGTGCCCAGCAACAAGATAGGCACAGAATACCACCCAGTTGCCCACCAATGCTTCTTCCCCCCAAAGCTTGACCCATGAAGTTTCGAAAATAGGTGTTATATAATGCAAACTCTGCTCTGTTGAAAAGCAGGGCTGCTGCTGCCCTGTCCAGGATATAGGCCCAGGGTGCAGACAGCCTCTGGAATGTAACTCAGGAGTCACATTCAGGTTTTGATGGCTGGGTCTCGGTCCTGGATGGGAAGCAGGGACAAGGATCAGGGAAGCTGCCTGTACCCGAGTCCTGGCCGTTGGTGCTGATAGTTACAGTTTATTGTGTGGCCTCCCAAATTGTTTCTTGTCTGACTTCCTAAAAGCTAGCATAGAGTGGGACTTGTGTTCAGAATTCATAAAGAAACCTCAGCACTCAGCAATCCCCAAACAAACATCCTGATTAACAATGGGGAGAGAACTGGAGACAGCTCACCACAGAAGATAGACAGATGGCAAACAAGCATACAGAAAGATATTCAAAGCCATTTGTTACGACGGAATTGTAAATTAAAACAAGGAAATGCCACCACACACAGATTAGAAAGAAAAAAAACCCCAAACAAAACAAAAACTCAACAAAACTGCCAACACCAAATGCTGGAGAGGCTGCGAAGCAACAGGACTCTGGGCACGGGCGGTGGGAGTGCAGGTGCAGCACTATGGGGACCAGCTTGGCATTTTCTTCCAAAGTATAGACTTTCTTGCCATAAGGTCCAACAATTGCACCCTTTGGTATTTATCCAACTGATTTGAAAACTTATGTCAACACAAAAAGCTGCACACGAATGTTTATAGAAGCTTTTTTTCATAATTGCTCCAACTGGAAGCAGCCAGGCACCCTGTAGCAGGTGCAGAGGTAAACATCAGTGCACACACAGAGGGCGCAACCCATGACACACAGCAGCAGGTGCATGGACCAAGGGAATACCCCATTACACGGCTCCCTGCAGCAGGTGCATGGACCAAGGGAATGCCCCAATACACGGCTCCCTGCAGCAGGTGCATGGACCAAGGGAATGCCCCATTACACGGCTCCCTGCAGCAGGTGCATGGACCAAGGGAATGCCCCATTACATGGCTCCCTGCAGCAGGTGCATTCGCAAAGGGCACACCCCACAATAAGAGGTCATCACAGCCAATGAGCTACAGAGATACTCTGAAGCCTCAAATGTGTTTTGCCCAGTGAAAGAAACCAGCCTGAAGAGGTTGCGTTCTAGATCATTCTAACTACATCTGTGTAGCCTGGTGAGATAGCTCAGCAAGCCTGGCAGCCTGAGCTCAATCCCCAGAACCCACGTGAAGGCAGAAGAAAAAACTGGCTCCATGAGGTTGCCCTCTGACCTCTGTACACACATCCGTGTGCACATATCACATGTACACACACACAGACACACACGAAAATATACACAATAATAGGAAAACTTTAAAGACTCCAACAATATCTTTCTGCCAAAGGTGGAGAAGAGATCAGGGACCTCCCAGAATCAGGGCGTATTAGTTTTCTTATCATCATGACAAAATGCCTGACAGAAGCAGCTTGAAGGAGAAGTTTATTTTGGATCAGGAATCAGAGGGCTCTAGTCCATCACACAGGAAGGCATGGCAGAGGTCTTGGTGGCAGGAGCATGTGGCACAGGCCCCCACATTATGGAAGACCAGGAAACAGAAAGCTTGCGCAGGAACCAGCAGAGGGAATCTCCTTCAAAGGCCCATCCCGGCAACCTAATTCTGCCAGCCAGGCCCCACCTCCCAAACATTCCACAGTCCCCCAAACTGTACCACTTGCCGGGGACAAACATTCAAAGCATGAGATGGGGTGGGGGGTGCTGCAGATTCAAACCATACAAAGGAGGAGAGAGACATGAATTGTGGGACAGTCAGTGAAGCTGTCAACAATCACAGAAACAAGACAATGCACTTTTGTCAGAACTCTACAGCCCAGCGTGACTCTTCATGTACACGTGTTAAAGCATCACTTAGGTCAGGGGACCCAGGAAGGATCTAACATAGAATGTAGTGGCACCGCTGACGTGTGAAGTGGTTCACTGGAAGGGCAGAGCAGGGGCTGCCCAGTCCACTTGGGAAGAAGGAGGCATCTGTAAAACTAAAGGAAGAGGGTACGATATGCAGAGTGCTGCTGGCTGTGCCCTTCACTGGCAGGTTCAGAATTCCAGCTGCCCCACCGCCGTGTCTGTCTCTTTGCTCTTACCATCCCATGGGTGTGCCGAGGGACCTCGGAGGTTCCCAGAGATTGGGACATCGCCATGGCTGTCATCTTATGTCTGACACTGTCTTGGTTTCAATTCTGTTACTGTGATAAAATACTCTGTTGGAAAGTGACATAAGGGAGGAAAGGGTTCACTTGGCTTGTGATTCCAAGTTACAGTCCACCTTTTTTAGGAAGTCAAGGAGCAGTCACACCCCACCCACAGTCAAGACCAGAGAGAAACAGATGCACCTGTACCACTTGCTCCTGTTTGTCTCCTGTGGCCTGTAATTCAGGACCTTCTGCCTAGGGAATGGTGCTTCCCACAATTGCTGGGCCTCCCACATCAACCAACAAGCAAGACAGTCCTCCACAGACACACCCACAGGCCAATCTGATAAAAACAGTTACTCACAGTCCTCCACAGACATACCCACAGGCCAATCTGATAAAAACAGTTACTCAGTTGAGACTCTCTTCCCTGGCGATCTTAAATTGTGTTGATGTTTAAAACTAGTCATCACAGATGTTTTGAAAGAATAATTCCCTTCTCCTTTAAAATGAAATGCCTGTTTTGGATTTGGCTGAGAGTTACTGGGGAGGACAGAAGCTGAGGTGGAAGAGAAGTCAGGGCTCCCAGGCTGCAGAGTTGACCTCGTGAGTCTGGTTCCGGTCTCTTTGGAGAGATGAGGCCCTTGGCAGTGGCTTCCTCTCCAGTATCTTCCACACCTTGTCCTCCCACTGCTCCAACCAAGTCTGGATGCTGCTAAGGTCCTGGACTAAGTGCCGCGTCTCCTGCGGGTCCCAGGACAGACGGGAGCCTCAGGAGAAGCCTGGTCTGCAGGTCACAGCTCTGGGGGCTCAGGGGGCCTCCCATGGTTTACAGCCACCCTTTAGCCTTTAATGTGGAGGCGGGTCTTGCTCCTTCTGGCCCCAGTCCTTGAAGGTATCACTGTGGAAAGGGGGTAGAGGTTGGAGGGATGAGACCAGGGCAGCTGAAGAGGCTGAAGAATTCTCTCCAGTGGCTCTGGAGGGAGCATATTTGCACATACTTACACTCACCTGGTTTGGGATTCTGGCTTCCAGAACCCCTAGGTAATAAGTGAACGCTACTTTATGCCTGTCGGGAAGCTGGCCAGAGCAGCCTGGGTCCCCTGCCTGCAGCTTCTCTGCCTTGAGCACAGGCTGCTGGCTCCTCCAGGTGACTGTGGGGCAGCTTGGTCACTGGTGCAGGCCTCTTGGGTCCCCACCTTTGGGGTACCTGCAAGGGCAGGCGAAGAGGGCAGGTTGGTGCTGAGCAGAGCTTCCAGAAAGCAGTGGCTGCCGGCGCCAGCCTCCACTCCCAGGAGCTTGCGGAGCCCCTCTGCCCATCTCCACTAGGAGGCTTTGCCTCAGGGGTGGGAGGCTCTGCGGGTGGCCTTTCAAGCCCGCGTTTGTTTGTTTCTTGGGATCCTGCCGCCTTCTGAACCAGCAGCTTGAAGCTATTTGAGTGTTCCTGTGGTTGATGCTGGTGCACAGGCTGCCTTCGTTCTGGGACCAGCTCCCTGTCAGTCTGATCGGCGAGCTGGGACCTTGCAATACTGGTCACCAGCAGGAGTGCCAGGCCTGTTCTCAGAAGGCTGAGCCTGGAGCTTGGACCCAGAGGAGATGTTTCATAGCACAATACTTTCAGGGACACCTGCCTGCTGGGAAGGTAAAGGGAAGAGCAGGTCTGGGCTGGGCAGGTGGAGTAGGCACAATGACAGACAGGGTGGCGAGAGTTCCAGTCTTGCTGACTGCCAGCCTGACTTGAAGTTCTAGGAGACCAGAGGCTCCCTCAGCAGGGGAGAGGACCCCAGAGCCTCCTCCCAGCCCTGTCTCCAGAGGTACCAACCTGGGACATGCAAGAGCAGTGCTGGTGAGTGGCTGTGTGAAGGAGCACAGGTGTACGTGCACGTGACACGGTGTCTGACTGCCAGGTACCCAGGAGGGTGGCTGAGCAGGTGCTGGGAGCCCTCATCTCACAGGTAGTAACAACCCCCACTGTGTGGCTGCCTTCTCTGAAGCCATCACACACACACACACACACCACACCACACACACACACACACAGACTCTGCAACCTGTGGAATGCTCACCCACCTTTCCTGGGTGCAGACTGGCTTCTGTGTCAGGTTTCCTCAGGAGCATCCAGGCCACTGTGTGACTGACTGAAGAACCTGGTTTTAATGCTGCCCTCTTAGAGAAAACTCTAGCACAGCAGTAGACCCCTGGCTGGGTGGTCAGCTGGCGGGTTTCGTGCGGTGGAAAAAGGGAGACAAAGATAATGGAGAACAGAGAGGAGACGGGAACAGAGAGAGGATGAGGGACAGAGAGAGGACAGGGCCAGAGAGGATGGTGAACAGATATAGGTGCTAAGGGGGTACAGAGAGAAGATGATGGACAGAGAGAGGATGGGGACAGAGAGAGGATGAGGGAGAGAGAGAGGATGGGACAGAGAGAGGATGGGGACAGAGAGAGGATGAGGGACAGAGAGAGGACAGGGCCAGAGAGGATGGTGGACAGATAGGTGGTAAGGGGGTACAGAGGGAGGATGAGGGACAGAGAGAGGATGGGGACAGAGTGGGGCTACAGGGACAGTGGCGACATTAGTCTCAGCAGTAGTTTGTCACTCAAAGCTGTTTCTTGGAAGTTCCCACTGCTCAGGGAGACTGGAAGACACACAGTGCTATCCAGGCTGCAGTTTGGGGACATGGCACTCAATACCCTGGCTCCAATGCTATGTGGATGTGGCTTGTGCACAACTCCCACCTTGTCTCCTGAGGGGACAGACAGTCCTGTCTGAGAGCTACAGACTGAGAATCCAGTGAGGCTGCTGCCAGGGCTGGCAAGCTGCAGGTACAAGGGTCCCCATGTCTCCAAATGAGGCAGCAGCAGACAGGTCATCAAAACCCTCAAGGGACAGTGAGCTAGGATGCAGGAAACACGCATCAGGACAACGACCCCCCGAAGAGGCCAGAAGAGATGACTGTCCAAAGGGCAATGGCCGTTCCCATGATGGCTGGAGAGATGATGACTCAGAAGACTACGATGTATTTGAGGAGTGGAAGTGGAAACTCATTGTGTTGACCCAGGGTCAGCTCAGCCCTCTGGGTCCTCTAAATGCTATCTCTTGGGAACAAAGCTGAGCCGGCCTTCTGCCAGTGAGTGACAGGAGGTAGTGGCCACAGGGAGCCGGGAGAAAGTGTACCCTATACTCACTCCACGAACCTGGTCCCACTTGGGTCCTCATAGAGAGCCACACTCAGATCCAGGAGGATGAGCTGCTTGCCAGGGTGCTGTCTCAAGAGAACTTAGTTCTCTTGATCTGGATCCCATCCCAAGTCTGAAGATACAGATCTCTGACAATCATGGGTGAGTACTTGAAAGTCAACTGGACAGGACTAGGAATCCAGCTGACGCCTGAATCCAGCAGCTGGAATTAGTTTTGTGCTTTGATTTGTTAATAAACTGTTGACTTTAGAACAGGTTTAGATTTATAAAAATTGTGAAATGCCTGCAGGGAGTTCCCATGTACATTCAGGACCATGCGCCTGGAGGCTTTGGGCCACCTATTCTCCCAATTTCTCCCTGTTCTTTTTTTTTAATTTTTAAAAAATTATTATTTTTATTTTATGTGTATATGTGTATTGCCTGCATGTAGGTAAGTGCACCCGTGTCGTGCAATGCCCGAGGAGGTCAGAAGAGGCTGTTGGATCCCCTGGGACTGGAGTTACGGACAGTTGTTAGCTGCCACGTGGGTGCTGGGATTCGAACTCGGGTCTTCTGCAAGAACAACCAGTGTTCGTAACCCCTGAGCCATCTCTCCAGCCCCTCCCTGTCGTTCTTAAGAGAAACTATTAAAGCAGCTATTCCTCGAATCTACACTTTCTGTGTGTTTAGAGTTCCCATGCCCCATGACAACTATACACATGCAATGGCTGTCCCAAGGTCGTAGCCATGAGGTTGTATGGATGTGTCAGTGTGCTGACTTGGACCACACATGCTTCTGGTGTCAGGAGGTTGGCTGGCCACAATCCTGGCTGGCTTTAGTGCCACACCACAGACTGAAGAAGCCACCTGTTCTGACGTGCGTGGGCTTCCTGAATGACAAGGGTCCACAGTGCAGGGCTGTTTCCCGGGAGTATGAGACTAAAGATAGGAACATGCACAGGTCCCTTAGCTCTGGATTCCAGCCATGAGCTGAAAAGCAGGTTAGTCCTAGAAGAGTCCTTAGTTCTTTTTTCCTAATTAAAAAATCACATTGATTGCGTGTGTGTGCACGTGTGTGCCATGGCTCATGTGTCGAGATCAGAGGACAACTTGAGGGAGTTGGTTCTCTCCTTACATCAAAAGCATCTTGGGCTTGGACTCAGGTTGTCAGGCCTGGTGGCAAGTGCCTTTACCTACTGAGTCATTTGGTCACCTGTGTCTTTTAATTTTTGCAGTCATGTGGGTGATATTCTTGAAGAAAATCAGAACAGAACATTCTGCAGTGCCTGGAAGTAAGGAAGTGGCTCCCCCCTCTCTCTTTTGCTTTATTTTTTTCTGTCTGTCTGTCTGTCTCTGTCTGTCTCTGTCTGTCTCTCTCTCTCACACACAAACACAAAATGGACACTGTATTCAAGGGATCCAGACACCAACTTGCAGAGCTCTAATGAACAGAACTGGAATCAAAGCAGTAAAACAAACCTGTGGATTTTATTCCAAAGTGTAAAATTAACATCCATGAATCCATCATGACACAGGCAAGTGATTGAATAAATAAGTAAATAAATGGGAGGAGAGGCAGCCTGGGATGCAGAAGGCCTCCCAGTGGTCTAGCAGATCCTCTGAGCCCCTCAGGCAGGCTGTGCCGGTGCCCTCCTTCCAGGAGAGCTTATGGAAAGGAAGGAAGAATGGATGGATTCCTGAAGGAGAGTCTTGACAGACAGATGATGCATGCCCTTGGTCTGATGGGAGGAGAAAGGCACTTTGCCCCTTTGATGTTCCTCCTAAATCTCTAAACACAGTTTAATTAAAAACAGAGACGTTCCAAAGGAGGGTCAGCCCACAAAAACTCCCCAGTGCTGCTCCCCCAAACTGTCAAGGTCATCCACAGCAAAGGAGTCTGAGAAGGTCACCCCAGGAGGATGCTGGTATCATGTGGGGTCCTGGCTGGGATCTGGGAATAGAAAGCTGAAACCACAGAAAAACTAGATCTGACTGAAACGTGGTCTTCCATTAGCAATGTACCAGTCCAGGTTCATTAACTACGACAAATGTACCACAAAGGTAAAACCAGATGTGGGGCGTGTGAGGCAGTGTAAGTCTCCTCTGTATGGACAACAGTGGGACCCCTCATCATGCTAACTTCAGGAACAAGTGTCCAACCCTTCTGCCTTTGTGACTTGGGCTGATTTACACTCCGCAAGGCTGTATTACTTATAGTCAGGCAGCAGGGGACAGAAGTCTTGGAGCCCATGTGAGTCAGTTTCCCAAGGCTTAGCAAAGCTGTCTGGGTGGATGGAGTCTCCACTTCACACACCCGACTTGCTCTGAGGGACCCTGAGAGAGTCGCTACTTTGGGCTGTATGACTGAGGAGCACAGGACCTACGGGGCTGAAGCTGGGTTGTGGTTCTTGCCTCTTGCTCAGGGAGGAAGGAATTAAATGAAGCCTCTCTCTGAATCCCCACCAGGAAGGAAGCAGCAGGAATTTCTTAGCCCCAAGATACCTAAGTAGACCTTGAAATAGTGTGTGGGATTTTCCAGGACCACCACTCTCAGGCCCTAGAGACCCACTTCCCCAAGGATGCAAGCACAGTGAGGGGCCAGGTGGAGGGTGTGGGTCAGGATGCTGGGGATGGGAGGCTGCTCCCACACCCAAGTGCAAATGGGCTCAGGGGCCAAGCCAGGGCACTGGAACCTGCTGTATCTCCCCAAGTGAGGGCTGAGGATGATCCCACACCCCATGAGTCCATTTGGGAAGGGCCATGCAGAGCTCCAACCCGGACCACAAGAGGAGAGAGAGGAAGGAAGAGGGAGAGGAAGGGAGAGGAAGGGGGGAGAGAGGGAGGGAGGGAGGGAGGGAGAGAGAGAGAGAGACAGAGAGAGAGAGAGAGAGATTGATTCAGTCAAGAAGGGCAGGACAGTGGCTCCCTGGGGAGGGAACAGGTCTGTCTCCTGAAAGTCCTCCATTTAATTCTCAGCAGGGACCAGGCAGTCTGCTGTTCGAATGGGGCTGTGCTTGCTTGTAACTTAAAATGATCCAGGGTCACACTACTTCCAGAGGGTGCAGGGCTATGGGCAGCTGCCAAGTTCTTCACCCGGGAAAGGGGAAGCTTGCCTCTTTCAGGACCTGTGCATGTGGCAGAGGCAGACAGAGGCAGGATAAGGGGATGTCCTGGGAGGGACAGTTACACCCCCAATCCACCAGGTCCCATATACAAGAGCAGAACCACCCTCTGTGTGTATGCATGTGGGCAAGGGATATGGGGATGGGGGTGGAGACACCTGATGGAGTCAGCGCCCACCCCCAGATGTGGAGGGAGAGGGCACAGTGGGGCTACCCTTGTACCTTTTTTGTCTTGCTTCCTGTATGTTAGTGCACTTCAAAAAGTGGACAGGGGTCAGGCTCGCCCTATGACTTTAGCCGTAGACGGGTGGCCCCAGTGCAGTGCTCTCATCCCCATGCCCAAGGCTTGGCAGACTGGGTGCCAGCAGTCTGTGCATCTCAGCCCCACAGCCACTGAGGGCCTTTGGTCTCTGGGTATTTCATGTTAACAGAGCCACAGAAGCACAGGTTGCAGCCGGTTGCGTCCTGTGTCACGATGTCCAGTTCAGCCAGGTGGTAATCACTTTTCGTTCCTTTCATGGATGAGTAAGTTTCTGCTGTGTGGATGGACCATGATTGCTTATCTTTTGATGGACATGTGGCCTTGAAAGACCTTCTTAAACTAATGACTTATTGCTATACCCATAGATTAGTGAATCTTTCAACCCTCATCAGAGAAGCTTCCACTTTTAGTAGAAGGCAGTTATCACAGAGACTCACAATTGGTTGATGTGCGGAGAGTAAGAGACTGTGGAGTGCTTACCCCTAAATGGGACACCTATCTCACACCCCTCCCCATAAGGTTCAGGGATCTTCATGGAAGAGGAGGGGAAACATTGTAAGAGCCAGAGGTGATGGATGAATACAAGTGTGGGGGTTTGAATGAGAATGTCCCCCATAGGCTCCAAGTATTTGGACATTTTGTCCCCAGATGGTAGTGCTGTTTTGGGAGGTTTTAGAAGGTGTGGCTATCCTGGAGGAAGCACGTCACTGGGGGTGGGCTTAGAGAGTTCTTAAGCCTTGTTGGACCTCCAGTTGCTTTCTTGCTTCCTGTTCCTGCCTGAAGATGTGAGAGCCAACTTCTGCTGCTCCTGCTCCAGCCACCTCCAGCCACCATGCTCCTCACCATGACAGACAAACCATAAGCTCAAATAACCTCTTCCTTTTATAAGTTGTTTTGGTCCGTGTTTCTATCACAGTGACAGGAAAGTGATGAATACAACAAGGAAACACACAGCAGGGATGTTGCACGTGTGAACCACAGAAGCAATGCCCACCACGCACAAGATTTGCACAAGGCCAAGCCAGACAAATTCCCAGCATGGAGGGAGAAGAGGTGGGCACCAAATCCCACCCTGAGCTAAGGAACTATTGGCATTTGATAGTTGCTTAGAGAGGAAGAGTCAGTTTTCTTTAAGGGTGTGATTCCTGGCAGGTTGACGATCCAGAGCAGGAGCCACACCCAAGAGTATTTGGGCAACACTAATTGCCCTTGATATGTGTGTGTGTGTGTGTGTGTGTGTGTGTGTGTGTTTATAAACAGCATGAGGTTGGGTGGAGAGGGAGGTGGAGATGGGTCTGGGTGGAGTTGGGGGAGCAGATGAATATGATAAAAATATACTGTATGAAATTGTCAAAGAATTAATAAAATATAACAAACAGGCCAAATACATATTTGGTTATATCTCTTCTGCTTGAAACCTTCCAAGTTAGCAAGACGGCAGGATCTGTGTGGTCCAGCCCTGGAGATGCTGGCAGCCCTCCCATCAGCCCTTGCCCTATTGTCGTGGGCTCCACCCCACCAGCCATCTTTCTGTAACTTACCATGCCCTGTCTTGCCTCAGTTTCCAATGCCTACACTAAGCTCTTAGTTCTTCCCTGGATTGGTATGTACACTTTTTTTTTGAGCCTTACATAAATGTCACTTCATGGGGACACCCTCCACAGTCTCCAGCCACATGCAACAGCTGCACAGCTGTTAGTGGACACCCTTTGGGTCCCCATTAAAGTTTGGCCCCCACCCCCAGGGCAATACCCTCCTTTCTCCTCGCTGTACCCCAACTCATGGAGGGTGATGGCAAGTCTGATTGTTGTCTCACTGGTTGGTACTCACGACAGGCTGTGCAGATTCCTGGAAAGGGTGAGTGTGGGTGCTTTTGAGAAATGTCAAGGCATAGCACTTCACAGAAGCGATAGGCAGCTCCTGTTTGGTGTCAGGGTGCAAGCTGGTATATGACATGGGCCAGCAACTCCCATCCAGCTGGCCTATGTGCACAGTGGTCTATACCCACAGCAGAACATGTGACATATTTTTATTTAAAAAAAATCAACAAATCATTTGTGTGACTGGCACCAACTACTACAAGACAGAATTAACCCCTTGTCTGCAGCAGGGATGAGCCCTCCCTCACCCAATTTTTTTTTTGGTCTTTTTGAGACAGGGTCTCCCTGTAGCCCCAGCTGTCCTGGAACTCACTATGTAGACCAGGCTGGCCTTGAACTCACAGAGATCCACCTGCCTCTGCCTCCCAAATGCTGGGATTAAAGGCGTGTGCCACCACGCCCGGCTTCCTCACCTAATTTTAAGGAATAAGTATTTGTGTGCTGTTTTCTGGGTCACTTTCTGCCCAGTGGGTAGGCAGGAAGATCAGGAGATCCTTGGGGCTGAGATCCTGCTACACAGAGGTGCCTACCATTCCCCACTTCCTGGGTGCCTGATGTGAACAGGATTGAGGCCAGGAATGTAGGAGAGAGTGGCCTGGAACAAAACCACTCAGTGGCTCTCTGGGAGCCACTCAAGTTCTGCTTGGGGGCTGCAGAGATGTCTAGGGAATTGCCGCACTCATGCTGGGAGCCTGGGAAAGTACTGAGGGTGCTTCAGGCTGCTGGGGTTCCTCATCGAGGCCACCGTCTCTGAAATACACAGTGTCCTCTGGGTCCTGGCTTGCCCCTGAATGACCCAGACTCTATCCACCTGCTTCATAGCTGCCCCCAACAAGGGCTAGCCCCACACCCTTGCTCGGGCTGACCCCTGAGTCCTCCCAGCCAGCTGACAAGGTCCTCCTCCCTCAGGGCCCTTTTAAAACATTCTAATGCTCAGCCTCCTCCTTAGACCTGAGCACCTTTGTGGTTTTTTGCATGCCTGCTGTAGACTCACAGGATGAGTCTTGCCCTCTGGAAGAAGGATCAGAGGACAGAGTGGTACTCTATCCCCTAGGTGGCCCCTGCTGGTATCTTTGTAGACTGATCATTGACTGACGATTGAACACATTCCATAAGTCTGCTCTCAGTCAGTTGCCCTGTGGGACCAACTTGTCATAGACCACAGACTGTCCCCAAAGCACGTATGTTTTTTAAATTTTGAAACTTGTTAGAGTTTTGCCAACAGACTCACCTCCTTAAGCCTGTCTGGCTGGTATTCAGTCAGTCTGTCTCTTTCCAGTCCATTTGTGTCCATTGCTCTTTCTCCCACAGCACCCTCAGCTCCCAGAAAGACTTGACGTTTCCCTGAGCAACCCCAGAAGGCCCCCGTGACTGGAGTGAACCCTTGCAAGGAGGGGTGGCAGGCAGTTGAACCCAACCTACAACTCAGGATCCCAGGGTGGATGGATCTGTGCTTCTCTCTGGGGCCTTCTGCTTACAGGTTCACCTGATGGGAACAGCTGGGAAATCCAGAGGCACGGGGCCTGCGGTGAGAGTTACCGGAGATAGTCACCTTTAATGACTGAGCCTGTTTTAGTGGGTGTGTTGGATAGCTTTAGTGTCAACTTGACACACCTGGGTAGAGGGGGGCCTCAGTTGGGGAATTGCCTCCATTGGACTGGCCTGTGGTCATGTCTGAGGGGCATCTTCTTGATTATTGAGTGATGTGGGAGGGCCCAGCCCACTGTGGGTGGTGCTGCCCCTGGGCAGGTGGGCCTGTGTTGGATAAGAAAGCAGGTTGAGTGGAGGACCAGGGGAGCAAGCCAGTAAGCAGCGTTCCTCCATGGCCTGTGCTCCAGCTCCTGCCTCCAGGTTCCTGCCCTGAGTTCCTGCCTTCGGCTCCCGGATGAACTGTGACTGGGGAGATGTGAGCTGAATAAACCCTTTCCTCCACAAGTTGGTATTGGTCAGTATATTTTGTCACTGAAATGGAAAACCAAACTAGAACAGTGGGGCATAATTCAAAAATAAGTATCACTAGAAATAAGTGCTTTCCTTTAAAAACAACATTTTAATAGGTAGAAATGCAGAAAGCTCTTTTGTAACGTCCCTGTTTTCCCCTTCCTGTGACTTGCATGGCAGTGTGAGATGGTTGGGGTCTGTTCTGGCCTCTCTGGAGGGGGTCTCTGTGCCCCCAGCCAGGGTCCTCACATCTCTTCATGAGGTCACTGCACACAGCAAGTGAACCTACTTTGTGCTGGGCTGGACGTTGCTTATGTGGGACATACTAGTCTGTATGCGCGCGCGCGCGTGTGTGTGTGTGTGAGAGAGAGAGAGAGAGAGAGAGAGAGAGAGAGAGAGAGAGAGAGAGAGAGAGAGAGAGAGAGAGAGAGAGAGAGAGAGAGAGAGAGAGAGAGAGAGAGAGAGAGAGAGAGAGAGAGAGAGAGAGAGAGAGAGGTTCTGAGCGCCCTGTGATGACAGGGACCGGGCTGCACCACAGAACAGTGCTGTGGCAAGGATGAAAGAGTCAGGTCTGGGAGCCCATGAAGGATGGGGGTGAATGCAGAGCTGGGAGGCGGGCGAGGGTCTGGCGGCCTTGGTGGCAGGACTGAGCGCAGCTGCTCTGCTGGCTGGGCCTCTTCTCACCACATCACTGAGTCGGCAGCACAAGCCTTGATTTTGGCTGGGTGTGAGCCTGGGCGTGCCAGGCACACTCGGAGACACCCCCTACCACAAGGCTCCCAGGACATATTGCGCATGAAATCTCTGGACCAAGGCCCTTCCCAGATGGCCTGGCTTGCCTGTGGGGAGCGGTGGAGGAATGTTGAGCTGGGCCAGCCCTTGGCTGCCTGCCAGACTGGGGCCCCCCACCTCTTGAAGTGGGTTGTGGAGCAACCTTGGGAACCTGTGACACTGATGACCCTGCACTGTCACCTCCGAAGGTGGGAATGGGGAGCCAGCACTTTGTGGGGACCCTCTGCCTTCTCTCCATCCCTCCGCCTTTGTCCGTGACTATTGAAAAGAATCTAAGCCTGTGTTCAAGCCCTGAATCAAATCACGTTTGCAATTTGTCAAATTATGCAGAGGAGACAGCGGAGAGGAAAGGGAAGTAGTTTGATTCTATTATGTGGAAATTAGCTTGAAACAGAGGCTGTTCGCCTGTTAGAGCAATTTCTCTCCATTTGTTTCTGGAGAAAATTGCCTGCGTTCATCCTCCGTCCCTGGCTGATGGTCTCTAGACTGGGGGGTGCAGGAAGGCGGAGCTCCAGGCCTACACCAACACTCTGGGTGGGCATCTTCCTAGAGCAAGGGTGGGGAGTCAGGAGGGACCCATGGTAATGCTTGGGTAGGAGGGGAAGGGACAGGTGTCAGCTCACTGCCAGACCCTCTACCTAGCCGCCATCTGCTACGGAAACATTTTTGGATTGCCTTTGAATGGCCAGGGGTTGGATCCCTGCAGGATGGGCCCAGTTGTGGTAGGACACAGTTTCCAGGCAGAGGGCTGTTGTGGGTAAACTGGCCTGGGAAGGGCAGAAACTCTGCTGGAGGGGTGGACACTCTAGAAGGAGGGGACTCTGGGCACCAGAGGCCCTGCCTTTGTAAAAGGTCAGAAGATAGGGCAAGACTTGCAAGTGAAGGCCCAGCAGTGGACACCAGGGCCCCACCAGCTGGCACTGTGGCATGGGTCCAAGGGTGTCTTGGGGAGACTGGTGGGAGTGACCTTCTGCCAGCCACTGTCTTTCACTGAACCCTCCTGTGACCCAACACCAGGAAGGTGACATTCAGGCCCCTGCTTCAGCCTTTAGTGATTGTGCTGTGGTTATGGGTGGGGAAATCGGGCTCATGAGGGAACACGTGTTATTAGCAAGCCCCACTCCAGTCCTGCTGACCCCAGTCCACACCCAGTGTCCTGAGGAAATCCAAGGCATATCTGGATGAGGTCTGGCAGCAGAATGCTGGGGCAGAGACCCAAGGGTCTCTGGGAGTGTGATCTTGCTGCCCAATTGATTGATTGAGAAATGCCAAGGGGACCGGTAAAGTGCACCTCTAGGTGTGTCTGTGAAGGCATTATCAGAGAGGACTGGATCATGAAGGTGCTGACTTAAGGTGTGGATCCGTCCTTAACACAATGGAACTATGGAGGGGTGGCGGAAAGACAGAAAGTGGGTCTAGTTGCCGGAGGTGTGCCGAGGGACATGACACTGGGGTTCTGTTCTTTTGATGTGTGTGTGTGTCGACACGAGTGTGTACATGTGGAGGTCAGAAGGCACCTCAAGCATCTTTTGCAGGTACCATCCACTTCTTTTTATAAAAAGTATTTTATTTGTTATTTTTATTTTATGTGTATGAGTGTAGTGCCTGCGTGTATATGAGTGTATTTGTGTGATGCAGTGCCATGGAGGTTAGAAGAAGGTGTCGGATTCCCCTGGAACTGGAGTTATACACAGTTGTTGGCTGCCATGTGGATGCTGGGAATTGAACCTGGGTCCTCTGCAAGAGCAGTCAGCACTCTTTTTTTTTTTTTTAACACTTTATTTATTATTTTTAGTTTATGTGTATGAGTGTATTGCCTGCATGTATGTGAGTGCACCCTGTCCTGCAATGCCATGGAGGTCAGAAGAGGATTCCCCTGGAACTGGAGTTAAGGACGGTTCGTAGCCACCATGTGGGTGCTGGGAATCGAACCTGGGTCCTCTGCAAGAGCAGCCAGTGCTCTTAACTGCTGAACCATCTCTCCAGCCACCCTCTCTCTCTCTCTTTTTTTTTAAACAAGGTCTCTCCCTAACCCATCAAGTAAGGTTAACTGGCTGGCCACTAAGCCCTAAAGATCTGCCTGTTTCTACTTCTCCAGTACTTTTCCTCCCTCCCTTCCTTCCCTTCCTTCCCTTCCCTTCCTTCCTTCCTTCCTTCCTTCCTCCCTCCCTCCTTCCCTCCCTCCCTCCCTCCTTTCTTTTCTTTCTTTCTTTCTTTCTTTCTTTCTTTCTTTCTTTCTTTCTTTCTTTCTTTCTTTCTTTCTTTCTTTCTCTTTCTCATCGGTTCTAGGAATTATATTTAGAGTCTCAGGCCTGCAAGGCAAGAACTTTACCAGCTGAGCCATCTCCCCAGGCCCTTGGGGGTTGTCTCTTGCCCAGTCCTTCCTATCTCTTTCTGCTCCCTGGTTGCCTGGTGGGGAGCAGTTTCCCTCACCACATTCTTTTGTCATGATGCTCTGCCTTGCCACAGACCTAAAAGCAAGAGAGCCAACCATGGACTGAAATGTGAACATAGAAACCAAAAGTAAAGCTTTCCTCCCAGAAAAGACACCTGGCAGGTATCTAGCCACGGTAATGAAAATGGACTGACATAATTTCTGAATGCATTCTAGAATCAATACAACAATTCTGTGAAAAGCCTCCTGGGATTTTGATGGAGGTACCTTGACTTTACCCAGTCACAGGGATCCCTCCCACCCATGTATGTGGTCCCTGGCTCTCTAGTGAGCTCCTTATTTCTCTTGGCAGTTTTTCTGCGGTTCTGGGCTTAGATCTGGGCTACTGGTAGAGCCAGTGATACAGAAAGAGCATGGGCTGTAATCTGGGGCAAGAGAGCTAGGCGTCCATGATCCCAGGGTTCATGAAGGTCGTGCAGTGAAACTTGCTACTTAAGAGTCTCCCAGGCAACTGGCACAGCCCAAGAAATATGCCACAAGGCCCATGTTTCTCCCATGATAACTCCAGTCCACCCTCTGGAACATTTCAAATTGTCCTTATTAAGTGGGTCAGGAGAAGGGAACTACCCCAAGCCCGGACACCCCCAGAATGTCTCTTGTTCAGCCCTGGCCTCTGCTTTTGCCCTCCAGGTTTGGTTACATGTTGACAAAGACGGGCCTGAAAGTTGAGCAGGACTGGACTCATCTGTTGTTATGGTTACAAGGAGGGCAAACAATTTCCTGTGAGGTATCGTCTGATCACTCCTGTCGGATGCTGGGGCAGATTAGCCAAGCTCCGTGGTGACGGCTCTCGGTTCTGCTGGTGACTGAACGACATTCATTTTGACCTCGTATACTGGGTCACCGTCTGCCAGCTCAGTTGGGGGAGATAGAACGAACCTCATTAAAACCATCAGAGGAGCACATCGCTGGCTTCACTGAGGTAGTAAAATTGCCTTTGCTTATTCTCTCCAAAATGCCAGATCATAGACATCTCAAGGCATGGAGGAGCTGGGTAAGCGCAGAGCGGGTGGCAGGCAGCCACCAAAGCTCTGAGTGTACCCTGGTGGGGAGTAGCCCAACCGCTAACCCCTAGGAGGCCACATGCTGGATTGTATCCTTGCTGCAAAGAATGGGCTCACTCCCCAGCCCAGCCCCAGGGTGAGGACGCATGTTCTCTGAGAGAGACACCCAACTTCCCAATGACTGGGGCCTTAGAGAATTGGAGTGGCGTAGAGAGGAAGGTGGAAATAAACCGTGAAGACTAGCAAGCTGTTTAGGACTTTAAGCCTCAGAGTGGGGGTGGGGTGGGGTT
>NW_008358189.1:73384-103100 GCF_000622305.1 Nannospalax galili | reverse complement strand
AGTGGCAGGGGCTCAGCCCTAGGAGGGCTGGCTATAGCCCAGCAGAGCTGTGGACTGGAGTGTTTTCTTAGCTGATGGGTACAGTGGTCAGGATCATTTTGATCCAGCCCTGTGGACAACCTGGACTCCATAAAAGAAGAATTTCTGTACTGTTTACAGATGTATTCAGTCCCACAGGTTGGGAGGGTCCTGCTGGGCTGGAGTCAGGTTGGGGTGAGGGCAAGAGCTGCCTGGACCCGTCGCCCCTCTGCCATACTCTTCCTGACCCAAGAAGCCGTTGATTCAGTCTTACTGGCTCCCACCTTGCCTTGCTTCGGGGTCCTACCACCGAGGTCCCCACAAGACACACTGACCCCAGCCAGCTGACCCCACCTGTGGAAAGGGGCTCTCTCCAGGCTGGGGTGGAGAAGGAAAGGGACTTGGATTTGGGGTGTCTCCCCGGAACTGGGAGCTTCTACAAGTTCCACCTTGAAGGACAGAGAGCGAGGTTTGTAGATGGGGTGTGAGACCTGTGCTGAGGGGCCAGCTGGGGGCTGTGGAGTGCTGTGGTGCCTACGTAACTACATGGGTGAGGTCACCAGGAGAGGATGGCTGTGCTGGGGATGGAGCAAACCATCCCCACAGGGGAGCAAGGCCAGAGAGGAGAAACCAGATGGAGCTGGGCAAGAGGCTGGGGTTTCCCTTTATAAACTCGTTTCCTGTTTCCTGATAAGGTTGGGCTTTAAATGACCCAGGGACGGAGGCCCACTCCTGCAGGTGGAGGGCTGCTGCCATGGTCTCCCAGGCTGCCCCTGGCACTCAAGCTCAGCAAAAGCTGTAGCCCTGACCCTAGCCTCTCAATGTCTTTCTAGGCTACTCCTTCCAGAGCCCCCCAGTCCCCACCCCAGCCAACAGCAGATCCCCATCCTTCTCCTCCCCATCTTCCTCAGACACCCCTGCAGACATCAGTCAGTCAGGGTCACCTTGGCTGTGTTAGGCCAGTGTGGCTGCCGAGGGGACTCTGTTGGCCTGTAGTGGCACCATCAGCTCCTCTTCAGCCTCTGAGCCCAGTGGGTGAACGGCACGTCTGGGTGGGTGTCACTGCCCCTGCCGAGAATGTCTTTGCGGGCAGCAGAGGAGAGCTCTCGCGCTGGGGATGTGATCACAGTCTTGCCAAATGGAGCCATCGCGGGAGGCTGGTCTTTCTGCAGCCCTGCAGGCCTGCTCTCCTCTCTGCATGCTCTCCTCTCTCAGTGAGTGCAGTTCTTCCTGCCCTGGCCGCACCCTGAGTGTGACAGTGCAGATGGGTTTGCTGTTCTGGGGCCAATGATCATGGGGCAGGAGGGCAGTGCGGGGGGTCCCTGAGGTAGAACAGAGGAGAACAAACCGCAGGCCTGGTCCTGGCGACTGACCGGGGTGAGATGCCCCCTTGGAGGGCTCCCAGTGGGATGGCTGGTTGCCATCCGCCGTGGGCAGACTTGCCTTGGCCGTTCAACTCCCTGGGCATTGACAGTGCCGAGACAGTCTGCCATGGCAGTGAGCGACCTTGAGAAGTGAAGAGTGAACAGACGAATAAATAAATGCTCCACTAGCTGCAGTGGGACAATAGCTTTCTCAGCCGCCTTGCTCTGTGTGTGGCTGCCACAGCCCGCTGAAACCTGAGGATGGTGGGACTGGGCTGGCCTGGAAGCAAGGATTACCTCCTCTCCAGCATGGGCTGCCTGACCCTCTCGGCTTCTCATCCCAGGAGAGCATGCATAGGTGTGCAAACATCCCTCTCTGTCCTCTGGCTCAGAACTGGCTCCTCCCTTTGTCCCTGTAGGGGTGACATCTAGACCAAGCAGAGACCCATGCTGTGCCTGAAGTTGCTCACATCAAGCTCTGATAAGTGTATCTGAAGATGAGTTCTTGGTGTGGGCAGGGATGATGTGTGCAAGAGCCTTGCTTGGAGAGCTGGCATTCTGGTGACATGGACAGGTTAGGGGAAAGCAACAACATAGCCTGTTTCCAGGTCATGCTTGATAGAAAATCTCTGTTTCTCTGTCTCTGTCTCTGTCTCTGTCTCTGTCTCTGTCTCTCTCTCTCTCTCTCTCTCTCTCTCTCTCTCTCTCTCTCTCCACATCATGTTGGGGGCAGAGTTGTAAACAGTTCAGAGCTGAGCTGATACCTAGGCTTGGGAGAGGACGTGACTGGGCAGCAATGGAGTGTTGTCCAGGGGCAGACACGGTGGGTGTTAGGTCCTTGTGGCTACCAGCTGCGAAGAGGCTTTGCCTCGTCCCTTGTCTGTCTGAACCGGTCAGACTGTTGTTCTGCTGTCCTAGCTGCAGTGATTCTACCATCGGAGTCAAGCAGGGAAGTGACCACAGCTCCTACAGGCCCTGGCTTGCTCCCCGTCTTAAACAAACTAGAAAACAGGGTAGAACATTGGAGCAACTGTTTTCAGACCCCAGATGAGCAGTGCACAGGACTGAGACACCCACTCCAGGGAAAGGAGCAGGAAAGTCACTGAGGCCCTTTAGAAATGTCCACGTGGCGGGGACTGGGTGGTGGGACAACAGATGTGACATCGAGACCAGGACTGTTGGGTTGGGTAAGGTGTTGCTTCCCTGGGGAGTCCTTTAGGATGGCTGAGCATTCTTTAGTTTTCCCTCCTCCATCCTTAAGGCTGTCAGCTCTTTGTCCTGTGCCCGGAGGGGCCTGTGCTGACCTGGGGCTCTTGACAGGTTGAAGAGAGACAGGCTCAGAGATAGAGAGGCTGAGGCAGCTAACTTTTGGAGAGAATTCTGGAGAAGAAGGAGGAGGACAAAACCCCAGTGCTGTTTGTGGGGGACACGCAGGTGTCCCCCACAGGGGTGAACTCCAAGAGCAGCCCTGTAGAAACAGCAAGTAGCAGAAAGTGGCAAAGCCAGTGGCTTAGGACCGTCTGGGTTTCCCCTAGAGCACTCTCTGAGTGCCTGGTGTTCAGTAGAGACTTCAGCAGAGTCCTGACTTCCCAGATGATCCAAGCTGGAATTGCTGCCCTAGACCCTCCCCAAAGCATCAAAACGAGCCTCCTGAGGATCAGTATCCCGCTGGAGACAATTGCTGCCCGCTGAAGCCAACATTCTTCCAAGGAATGTAAGGCAATCCAGAGCCCAATTCCATGTCCTCTCCAGAGCAGTGCCCAGCGTCCAGCCAAGAAGTCAGGTAATAGAGACACACCAGGAAGGAGGGAGGCGGTGGAAAAGGTAGACAGGGACATTTAGACACCTGCCACAAGTGTGCTTAAGTTCAAATGTTTAAAGAAAATTATACAAAGGGTAGGAAGAATCAGGATTCCAAACAGAAATCAGAGAGAAGGCAAATACGGTTTCTGCAGGGGGGTTCACTGGGTGGGGTTGGACGCTGTGGAAAAGGCAGTGGGGTTCTGCTGACATGCAATAGAGGCATTGCAAAGCTATGACCTGAAGGCCTGATCTGGCCCACTGCTCACTGTCTATAAAGTTTTATTGCAACGCAGCTACATTTTTTCCTTCCTGGGTTGTCGGTGGCTGCTTCACAGTGGAACATCAGAGAACATTTGCAGCTGCCTTGACAGGCCACAAAGGCTGACATGCTCCTACTGGCCCTGCCCAGCCTTTCCTTGAAGTCTTGACCTTGTGATCTCTCTATGAACTGTGGAGCAAGCACTTGTTTATCAAAGATGATATACTTGTTACATTTAAATTGGTTGGGTGGGACTTGTTTCAAATCAGCAGAACATGAGCTCCCAAGGGTGAGATTTGTAACCTTGGCTTACGTTTTGGGGGTGAGAAGAAAGTGCTTACCGAGAGGAGGCTATTTGAGCTGTCCTCAAAGGTTTCCCCGACCAGTCCCTCCCACCCTGGGCTTCCTGGACCCCAAGGCCTTTGCCAGGCTTACTTTAGGGGCACTTCCTACCAGAGCATGGGCTCCCTTGGCAGGAGCACCCATCTCATCCTCTGCCCTATGGCCGGTGCAAGTTGGCCTCTGGTTACTGACTGGATGCGGAAGGACCATGGCTAGGACCCAGAGGCACGGGCTGTGTCCGCAACTCACATCCCTCGCATCGGGAGGGACAACTCGGCCTTTCTTTTCGACCGCAGCCAATTCCCTCCTCTTTTGTCAGTTTTTTAGCTGACATCTACAATTTGGAAAGCCATAAAAATGAATATAGATGAAATATTAGAGGGCGGCACTATGAAGAACGCGGGAACAAAGAGGCTCTCGCTGCTTTGAGCAGGTCTTAAAACTGCTTTCATCTACGCGCTTGCCTCAGCCCAGTGAAATTGATTCATTGACCAAATTGGCCATTTAGATTCAAAAGGCTCGGCGCTCTGAGCGCAGTCCCCTCCTCTCCAGATTTATGGGGCCGCAGAGAGGCCCAGCGTCTCCGTTTCTTTTTTAAGGATGATCTACAGCGAGGCAACAGGCCCTGCCAAGTGCACTTGCCGCCGCAGCCTGAAGGGGGCGCCCGCTCTCAGGCGCTCAGACCCGGGAACCGCTGTCCTGGTCAGACCGAGGCGTCCACCTCCGCAGGGTGGAGGACCAGGGAGCGTGCGCAGGAAGGAGGACGGTGGCAGAGCAGCTGGAGCTGCCCACACTCGGAGACGGCCTGGGGGACTGTCCTGGGCAGAGGATCAACGGCATGGGACAGCCCAAGGCTATGGGAAAGAATTACATGAGAGGGCTGGAGAGACGGCTCAGCGGTTAAGAGCACTGGCTGCTCTTGTAGAAGACCTGGGTTCGAATCCCAGAACCCACATGGCAGCTAGGAACCGTCCTTAACTCCAGTCCCAGGGATCTAACAGCCACTTCTGACCTCCGCCGACATTGCACCACACCGGTGCGCTTACCTACATGCAGGCAATACACGCATACACATAAAATAAAAATAATAATTTTGAAAAATTAAAAAAATAAATGCAGACAATACACTCACACATATAAAAATAAATAAAAATATTGTTAAAAAGAAGAATTACGTGAACCCTGAGAATGTGAGCTCGGGTAGAGCCAGAGCGGACAGTGGGGTGACCATGCCTCCCTGGCTGGCAGGAGATGGTTGACAAGCCCCTGAGAGGATTACTTCACAGGGAATGCCCTTCTTTAAGTCAGCTGAGCTCTGCCACTGATCTTAGGGGCCCGAGGTCTAGCTGCAGGACACAGCTGGGCTGTAAGGAATGGGGGATAAGGCGAGACGGCAGATAGAGCCAGTTACCCTGGAGTCCGCTTGAAACAGCAGAGCATTCAGGAGCCCGAAGTTATGAACGTCTCCAGGAGAGCCACAGGTACAAATGAGTGAGAAAATCTGGAAATGCCATAGTGGGATTGGGGCTCAGTCTGAAAACAGGATTCAGGCTCTGTTTCAGACCAGGATTCAGGCTCAGCCTGAGACCAGGATTCAGGCTCTGCTTCAGATCAGGATTCAGGTTCAGCCTGAGACCAGGATTCAGGCTCGAAGTTAAAATGCCATAGTGGGATTGGGGCTCAACCTGAGAACAGGATTCAGGCTCTGTTTCAGACCAGGATTCAGGCTCAGTCTGAGACCAGGATTCAGGCTCTGCTTCAGATCAGGATTCAGGTTCAGCCTGAGACCAGGATTCAGGCTCTGCTTCAGATCAGGATTCAGGTTCAGCCTGAGACCAGGATTCAGGCTCTGTTTCAGATCAGGATTCAGGTTCAGCCTGAGACCAGGATTCAGGCTCTGTTTCAGATCAGGATTCAGGTTCAGCCTGAGACCAGGATTCTGGCTCTGTTTGAGGCTGTGATCAAGTTCAGGTGAGACCAAGATTTGAGTCAGCCTAAGACTGAACTGAGTGACTGAGGGTTCAGTGTTGACCTGGATAGGGCGATGTCTTAGTCTGCCTTCTGTTGCTGTGATGAAACACTGACCGAAACCAACTTGGGAGGAAAGGGCTTATTTCATCTTATACTTCCAGGTCACAGTTCAGCACAGAGGGAAGTGAAGGTGGGAACTCAAGGCAGGGACATGGAGAAAGGAGCTGAAGCAGAGACCACGGAGGAATGATGCTTACTGGCTTGCTCACGGGCTCACGTTCACCTATCTTTCTTGTACAGCGCAGACCCACCTTCCCAGGGTTGGCACTGCCCACAGTCTGGTGTTAAGCAGTCCAGTTGTAATTTATTCAAGGATCCAGCCTTTGCCCTGTGCAGTGGCTCTGCTGGGCTATACTGAGGGCTCTGCTGAGCTCTGCTGGGCCTCTTCCTGGCTGAGCAAGAAGTTACTCTCGTCACAGTACACGTGCTGTGGCCTGCCTGATCACTGGACTAGACCTGGACATCTGGGGCCCTGCATCTGGTCTAGCCTGCCACACAGCAGAGTTTGGAACACTAGTTTAGACTTCAGGTATCCCCTGAGCATCCCTATGTCCCTGGGGGTCTTGGGTCTGGTGAGAGACTTGCTAGACAGCAATGAAGGACTGTGGGAGCCTGGAGTTACCCACCTGCAGGATGGGATGGACACGCATAGCTATATCTTAACATTCCTGGGGGACGCCCGCCCTCGGGGGAAGGGGATGTTTATTTCCAGGTACTCTGGCCAATGCCAGGACCAGTCAGAGTGTGTGGGTGCTGGCGGTCAGAGGCCAGTTGTGGGGACAGAGGAGAATCAGACAGGGCTTTGCAAGCCCTTGGCCCTTGGCCTCCAGACCCCCTCACAGGTCTGCAGCAGGTCAGCCGTGACTGGGTAGACCCTTGATAAAGACCATAGTCCCCAGAGGCCACAGTGCCTCTCTACATGGCCATTGTGGGTTGAGCTGGGACCTCCAGGCTCGCGTGTCTCCATTTCCATTATTTTATAATTTTAATTACATACTAAGTGACATACTGAAAAACCGTCATTAAAATTTAAGCCTTTGTAATAATACCATTTTATTACATTTTGATGACTTTATAACTATAATCCTTTATTATTTGTTCTATGTTATTTTATGAAGGCACAGTGAGATTTTTAATATCTAATTATACCACCAATGATCATTAAACAAGAATGCACAGTGAGCTACAACCGGGCTCCTGGATTACCGGTGCATGTAGGTAGAGACTTCCTCTGTGGGTGAGACTGGGGGTACTTGTGGGTGCTCTGGTGTATCTAAAAGCAGCAGGTGGAGTGCCTCAAGATGTAATTAGGCAGCCACCACATTGCATCCTTAAGAGATGCTTCTAGAAGGCCAGGGAGAGCTGGACATGGCTGATGACCTGGGTCTCATGGTGGTAGCCCTGAGTGGTGGCTCAGCCTCTGATGCCACTGCCCACAAGCAGCCCCATCTTCAGGGAACCAGCCTCCTAACATCCTTCAGAAGCTTTGGGAAGTGTCTGCCACTGTGCACTCCAGAGCGCTCTGCTCCTTGTGTTCTCTGTAAGACTAGGCCACCAGGCATTTGCAGGTCCTGCTCCTATGGGCCACAGTGCCCCCAGCTGGTGAGTGGGGCACCACAGCATAGTAGTCTGGATTCCTCTGGACTATGACACCCCTGCCTTCTCATGCTCAGAGGACCCAGCCCCCAGGGGCCAGGACTGAATGCACTGTATTGGCTGTCTGGAGACCTCCAGGGGTCATTGGGGCCCAGGTAGCCAGTGGTGGCCTGGTCCCTTGCCCAGTGCAGGGGCAAGAACCCACATAATAGTTGCAGAACACTGGCTGTTCTTGCAGAAGACCTGGGTCCAAATCCCAGCACCCACATGGCAGCTAACAACTGCCCATAACTCCAGTTCCAGGGGATCTGACAGTCTCTCCTGTCCTCCATGGGCACTGCACGACACGGGTGCACTTACCTACATGCAGACAATACATGCATACACATAAAATAAAAATAATAAATAAAAAAAAGAAAAGTGCCATTGGAGCAAGAGGCTTTCTGTGTGAATGGTGGGTGTGAGTAAGGCTGCATGCAAGCTGTGCTCTCCAGAGAGCAGGACAGAGTGAGGTTTCTGAGCATCTCTCTGGGCCATTGCCCAGCAGGTGAGTGGGGGGCGGGAATTTACCACAGGATGGACACTTGCAATGCCTCATTGACAGGACATTGACAGGGCCTCAGGGAGCGATCTTCCTTAGGAGTGGCATTACAGGGCTCGCTTGCAATCCCACCGCTCAGTGGCTGTGCTCAGACCTTGACAGGGTTTGATCATCCTAGAAATTATATTGCTCTCTGGTCCCATGTGAGGGAAACTCAATTACCTAGAATTGGGAGCAATCAGCATTTCATTGGCTGCAGAGACTTGGGGTCCCTGAGCCGTGGCCTGCCTGCAGATCTTGAGATGCTGACAACTGAGGTGAGACCCAGAGCCCAGGATCCAGTGTACCCCACCTGAGACTCACTGAAGGATGATTGCAAGCTCCCAGGCTATGTGTCAGCAACCTTTTACCAGGGCCTGAGGAGAGAGGACCCAGGACACAGCATGGGCCATGGGCATTCTGGAGCTGAGGCTGAGGTAGGCTTGGGTCAGTCCAGGCAGGGACATCACTATCCCTCCCATGGTATCAAGTACAATTGGCCATCCCAGGATACTGGAGCTCTGACCTGACACCAGATGGCAGCCCCCGGGGAGTCCCAGAGTCCTTGTGGTATAGCCCCAGGCCCATGTAATAAGAGTGCTGGGCTTCTCAGGTGAGGGACTCAGCATCTCAGCCTTCAGAGAGGGAGAGCAGCTGTAGCCATGGCTTTCGTCCACCCTCGGTGACACTTCTGCCTGGCCCTCTGCTTGCCCATTCCTTCCCATAGCAGGCTCTCCTCCTCTCTGCAGAAGCACCCCTGTAGTCACTGCTACATTCCCAAACTGCTCCTGGTGAGGGCTGTGTGGATGAGGATGGGCAGAGCCAGGTGTGAGCACCCATCAGCTGTGGCACCTCTCGTACCCATCAACACTGCCGCCTGACGTCAAGTGGTCTGGTCATCTAATCAACTGTCTCTACAGATACACTTGTTCCAGACCTTTCTTCTGAAAGAAAGATGTCATTTACTACGTGGTTGCTGTGAGTGGCTTTGTTAGTGTTTCTTCTTTACCCCCAACCCCTAAATCAATGGGTGTGGCACGTGTCCTATCGTCACTTGACTTACTTTCCACTTTTTGTAAGGAGGTGAGTATCTTTTATGAACTGCCTGGCCGTCCGTGTGTCCTTGAGACATGCTGTGAAATCTGCCAGTCGCTCAGCTGGCTTGTTTGACTTTTCATGGTGGTCTTGGTAGTTCTTGGGCGTGTTATGAGGCTCGAAGTTTCGATCTCTGGAACTGCCCAAGGCCTGTGGGCATTGTGCTCCGGATGCCTTCCTCTTCTTCCCTGGGTGGATACGGCTTCACCTCTCACCCCTTCACTGTCCCTCCTTCCTGGGCTGCAGTGTCCCCTTCCTCAGACTTCCATATGCTGCCTCCAGATGCCTCGTCCTGCCCCAGGCCTTCCTGGCTTCACTAAGAATGAGCAGCCACCTCACAGCTGGCAGTGTCACCCAGTCACATTCAACAGGTGGTATCATCCAGATGGAGGGAGGAGGGCCAGGCCCCAGCTCAGTGCTAGCCCCAGGGTATAGAGCTAATGTGGGCCCAGGGTCTATGGCCAGCTCTGGGGGTCTAGTAGAAGGTTTCTGAGTGGGCAGGGGAGTGGTGGGTGGGAGCTAGCTGCGTAGAGGGGCTTACCCAGGTGGAAACAAGATCTGGTGGGACCACGGGGGTGGTCCGTGCTGCCTTGGCATGCTTCTCTCCCTGGCTGCTATCCCCGCACCCCGTGCCATCAGAAAGGGGCTGTGCTGTTCTTGGTTCACAGACCCTCCTCACCCCGTCCCTTAGTCTGCTGGAAGAGATCTCGGACTCTGAGGACAATCCAGCCTCAGTCTGATCTCCCAACCCCAATCCCTGGCCTTGAGTTGTTACCTTTGACAACATGATGTGTGATGTCCCAGGAATTGGCTGGTTGTGACTGGCTTGCCAAACAGGATCCTGGGACCTGGCACTAACCACAGAAGGGGGCTCCTGCATGCTTTTGGGAGGGGGCAGAGGCCCATGTCCTGTGGGTACTTGTTTTTTTTAAAAACATATTTTCTTGCTGGGTATGGTGGTGCACGCCTTTAATCCCAGCACTCGGAGGCAGAGGCAGGCGGATCTCTGGGAGTTTAAGTCTTTTGAGACAGGGTCTCCCTGTAGTTCCAGTAGCTGTCCTGGAACTCACTATGTAGACCAGGCTGGCCTTGAACGCACAGAAATTTGCCTGCCTCTGCCTCCCGAGTGCTGGGATTAAAGGCGTGTGCCACCACGCCTGGCTTATTTCTTATTATTTTTTAAAAAAATTTATTATTTTTACTTTATGTGTACGAGTGTACTGCCTGCATGTATGTGAGTGCACCCGTGTCGTGCAATGTTGCGGAGGTCAGAAGAGGGCTTCGGATTCCCCTGGAACTGGAGTTAAGGATGGTTTGTAGCTGCCATGTGGGTGCTGGGAATCAAACCCAGGTCCTCTGCAAGAGCAGTCAGTGCTCTTAACCGCTGAGCCACGTTTCCAGCCCCTTCCTTATTTCTATTTTTGTGTGACTGTATTGCCTGCATGCATGTAGGTGCATTCATGTTGTGTAATGCCCTCAGAGGTCAGAAGAGGGTGCTGGATCCCCTAGAACTGGAGTTACAGACAGTGGTTAGTTGCCATGTGGGTGCTGGGAGTCAAGCCCAGGTCTTCTGCAAGAGCAGCCAATGTTCTTAACCACTGAGTTATCTCTCCAGGCCCCTGTGGGGTACTTATTTATGACTACTGAAGACCAGACAACCTGGGTGACTCCTGGGTATGGTTGTCAACTGGAAACCTGGGCAGGGACCTGCACTAGGTGGAGGTGGGGCTGGAGGAAGAGGAACGAGGGGAGGGGAGAGAGAAGGAAAAGGAACGAAGGGCTGGG
This sequence comes from Nannospalax galili, assembly GCF_000622305.1. Lineage (NCBI taxonomy): Eukaryota > Metazoa > Chordata > Mammalia > Rodentia > Spalacidae > Nannospalax > Nannospalax galili. The sequence goes on along the minus strand of NW_008358189.1, from coordinate 92,227 downwards.
AGAAAAAAGGAGAGGAGGGAAAGGGAAGGAAAGGGTTAGAGGAAGCAGAGAAGGAAGGGGAGGAGAGGGGAAGAAAGGGGAGGAGGGGGAGGGGGAGGGGGAGGAGGAGAGGGGGAGGCCTCCATTGGTCTGGCCTGTGGTCATGTCTCCAGGACATCTTCTTGATTGTTGAGTGATGTGGGAGGGCCCAGCCCACTGTGGGCGGGGCCACCCTGGGCAGGTGATCTTGTGTTGCATAAGAAAGCAGATTGAGCATGGGGTGAGGGAGCAAGTCAGTAAGCAGCGTTCCTCCATTCCTCCTTGGTTTGTGCTCCAGGTTCTTGCCCTGAGTTCCTACCTTGGGCTCCCTCAGTGATGAACTGTGATCTGGGAGATGTAAGATAAAGTAAACCCTTTCCTCCCGGAGTCAGTATTGGTCAGTGTTTTCATCACAGCAACTGAAGGCAAGCTAGAACACACCTCACACCGTGCCCGGTTTCTGCTTCCTGATCCTCTAAGATGCCAGCAAGTGGCCTCATGTTCCGGATCCCAAGCTGCCGTGAACTCTGCCACGTCTTCCTCGTGGTGGACTCTACTGTCTCAAGCCACAAGCCAAAATCAGTCCTTCCTCCCTTGCATCAATTTTTGTGGGTATTTTATTGTGGGGTAAGAAGCATTCACTACAGGGAGATGTGCTAAATTAAGTAGTTGAATCTCCTGGTATTGAACCACCCCTGCATTCTGTGTTCATAATGGATTTAGATATCTGGATTCTATTTGCTGATTTTCTTTGTAATTCTTCTTCAAGTCTTAATTCTTTAAAAATATTATTTAATTCTTGTGTAAACCATTTGACTCGCAGTTATCTTTTTCTGTTAATTATATCATTAACGTTTCCCTGGCCTCATAAATTGATCTGGGAATTTTTCTGTCTTTTCTCACATTCTAGTATTTTCCAAATAGCTTTGAAATTATTTGTACTATTATATAGATAAATCTGATATTGATGTCTCTGGCCCTGCTGACTTAAAAACACTTAACTGAGATGTGACTTATATACTTTTCAGGTTTAATTTATATAACTTAGTGTGTTTTCAGATATCCACAGGATTGTACAACAACACTGTAACTTACAAACATCTGTTTCTCTCATAAAGAAAACCCTGCCCACTGCCATCCCCCCTCCCTCCGTCCCAGCATCTCCCTTCCCTCCACCGCAGTCCTCAGAACTCTTGGCTGGCTGTTTCCTGCCTTTTAGGGTTTTGGACACTTCACACAAGCACAGTCCTCTCTAGCTTCTTCCACTTAGCACAGGTTCTCAGTTCACTCTCTTGCCCTTACGGCACGAATAAATGCTTTTCCTCTGCCGTATAGCCTCTCATTGCACAGATAAAATATCCACGCCCCTCTGCTCCCCAATCATCAGTGTAGGCATTTGGGCTGTTTCCATTTTAGGCATCTTATGAATAACGCAGCTATGAAAATTTACACATAAACCTGTGGGTGTGTCTCCATTTTTCTTGGATATATACACTTAGGAGTGGGGTTACCAGGTCTCAGGGCTGATCTGTGTTTGATGTTTTAAGAAATGGTCAGGCTGTCTTCCACAGTGACTTCAGGCTCTACAGTCCTACCGCCATACCTTAGGGTCTCAGCTTCCGCTGTCCCACCCCCCGTACCTGCTGTTCTCTGGCCTTCTGATTCCAGCCATCCGGGGGAGTGCGATATGGAGCCTTGTTGCAAGCGTGATTTGTATTTCCCTAGAGAGTAATGATGCCGAGCAGCTTTTCACATGCTTGGCTGTTTGTATATATTTTTTGAAGAAATGTCTATTCAAGTCCTTTGCCCACCTTTAAATTGTGTTATTTATTTTTTTACCATTGAGCTAGAATCACACACACACACACACACACACACACACACACACACACACACGATACAAATGCTTTACCATGCAAGTGATTCGCCAATACTTTCTCCTGTTCTGTGGGGCTGTAATTTTGTTGGCTTTTTGTGGTGTAGTTTTGTGTCATCTAAGTTTAAATTCTGATGAAACTGTTCGTCTACCTTGTTTGTGGTTTGTGCCCTCGGTGTCATAGCTGAGAAACCAGTGCCTGACACCTCGGTCAGGATGATTGATTTTTGCCCTTTATTCTCCGAGCTTTGCAGCTTTATCTCTTGCATTCAGGTCTCGGGCCCGAGTTTGGTTCTGGAGCACAGGGTGAGCTAGTATTCTGTGTGCATTATTTCGCCCATGGTGCACAGCTACCTTAACACCCTGTGCTCACCTCCCACCCCCACTGTCTTGGTGCCTTGTGAGGTTGTCAACCAACTGTAACCGGAGGGTTCCATCCCACGGATCAGGTTGTGCACTGGTGTCTAGATAATCACACTTCGTAGTAAGCTTCGGAACCGGAACTCACGAGCCTTCCCATCGCACGCCTCCCTTACGGATCCCCCGCTATTCTGGTCCCTGCATTTCCATAGGAACTTTAGGATCAGCTTGTCAATTTCTGCCCTAAATCCAGCTGGGTGATGGTTAATGGATCATGTTGAATTTACAGATCAATCTGAGGAGTACAGTCATCGTCTTAATGATGTGAAGTCTCAGGGCTAGGAGATTTTGCTGTCTTCCATTAGCTCTGATCGTCTTCAATTTCTTTCAACAGTGTTTATAATTCCCAGTGTAGGAATTACGAACCTTCCTGTATTTCATTTGTATCTAAGTATTTTGTTTTTTGGATGCTATTATAAGTGAAAATTTTCCTTAATTTAATTTTCACATTGCGCATTGCTAGTGTATAGAAAAGTAATTGCTTCTGTGCAGTAAGCTCACATCCTGAAACGTAGCTCGACTCACGTGCGGTTCTAACAGGCCTCCAAGGACTTCCTATGCATAAAATAATATCATCTGAGAATAGAGGTATTTTCCTTGTTACTTTCTAGCCTGAATGTCTTTTGTTTCTTTTCCACACCTACTTCCCTGGATTTACCCTTCAGCACCGAGCTAAATAGGGATGTGGGAACAGAGTCCTGCCTTATGCCTGATCTTGGGGGAGGGAGGTTTCCAACTCTTCCGCAGGCATGAAGTTAGCTTTTTGTAGATGCCTTTGTCAGAGGCAAAGTTCCTTTGGTTGCCAGTTTGTTGAGTGTTTTTGTCATAAAAGTGCTGGATTTCGAAAGCTGCTCTTCTGTGTCAGTTGAAATGATCATCCAGTTTTGTTCTCTATTCTGTTCCTGTAGTGTATGTCATATGATCAATGGGCCTGGATCTCCTGGAATGAGCCTACGTGCTCATGGTACATGATAGTTTTCTGTGTTTTGGTTTGCTGGCATTTTTGGGGTTTGGGGATTTTTCTTTCATTTATATTTACAAGGTAACACACTGGTGGCTCCGGCCTGTTCACTTTTCTTCCTTGTGAAGTCTTGGTCAGGTTGTGTTGTCAGACCTAATGGAGTGTGTTGGGAAGTGTTTCCGCCTCTTTTTAGGTGACTTTATAAAGGATTACTATCAAATCTCTGGAGACGAGTTAGAGGTCACCAGCGAATCCAGGCCTGGCTGTTCTTAGTGGAAGTAGATTTTTGTTTGTTTTGTTTTTGAATCATTTAAATCTTTTAAATGTGTTGAGGTCTGTTTTCTTATCCAGCACAGAGTGTGGCCTGAAGACGCTGCACCATCCCTGCCATCAGGCCTGGACTTCCGTTGACATCTGTTGAGTGTTAGATACAGACTGTGTTTCCCTTATCTAAGATGCTTGTACTCAGAAGCGTTCAGATTTTGAGGTCTTTCAGATTTTGGAATAGTCCCACAGACTTTGATAGCTAAGCGTCCTTAATCCGAACATTCTCCAAACTTTTCCAGCAGCCCGCAGAATTGCCTGTATTTATTCCCATGCATCCGAGCCCCCGTCTTGCTTGCTTTCACCCCGAGGAACTTGTGCAGCGTCTCTTGAAAGCCAGGTTTGCTGGCAACAGGCTGTCTGAAGCTGCTTCTGCCTCACCTTCACTCAGTGAGAGATTTGCTGGCTGTAAGATTTTTGGTCGACAGATTTTCCTTTTAACACTTGGAGCAGCCTGTGCCATCTGGCTTCCATGTTAGCCCTACTGGGTCCCTTTGTACGTGGATTGTTTTTTTCTTGCTGCTTTCAAAGTTTCCCATTGGCCTTTGTTTTCGGTGCTTGGCTGACGACGTGTGTGGAGTGCTTTTCCGTCTCTTTATTCTGTTTGGAATACTGAACCGGAATGTAAGGCTAATATTTTTTTATCACAGTTAAGATGTTTTCAGTCATTATTTCTTCAAGGCCTTTTTTTCTTTATTTCTTCCCTTCTCATAGCTTCCGTATGTGTGTGCTGTGTGTGAGGGCGAGGCTCTGTTTATTTCTTAGTTTTTTTCTATCGCTTCTTTAAATTGCTTAGTCACTATGGATCTGTCATTTACCAGTTATTTCTTCTGCCAACTCCCATGTTCTGGGGAGCCCCTCTAGAGCATTTTTTCACACTGTAGTAAACATGTCAACTCAGAGGTTTCCTGCTCATGACTTTTATCCTCCGTACCTCAATCTCGGCTTTAACACCTCCACCAACAGGAGCAGGGATTCTACAGCTGGGCAGGGTTATTCAAGGGGAGCCTGGAATGTTTTTTGCAGCACAAAGCAGCAGGAAGTGTCTAAAAACCTCACAATGAGATCATGTCAGAGAGCGTCACTGATCACTAAAGCTGTCCCCAATAGCCAAGCTGGAATAATTTGAACACCAAATAAAGTAGAAAAGGACTGTGTGGAATGTGATGCATAAAATTAGTGCCTGTGAACCTGTACTAACACACAGCTGCACAAACACAGGCCAACACTGCCCCAAGCAGAGTAATCTGTGTCTGCACAGAGACTCCTAAAGGCTGCAGCAGGCACCTGGGAAAGGAGGAAGGTTTACAAGGGAGAAAGCCCGACCAGGGGCCTCTGCCTGGCGATGGGAGCTGCCCTTGAAGCGGTGCTGCCTGAGTCTTCCTCTCCGAGCCACCGTCCTGGTCTAGTTGTGGGGCAAACACAAAGCACATCTCATTTGAGGGCCACGCAACGCCTGTTTGTCATATTTGGGAAGCTGAGCTTATTTTCCAAGTCTCAAACTTATTTCCTTGTGGCTTCCATCTCCCTGTACGTTCCTGGCTCAGAGTTCCACACCTCGTTTTCCAGGCCACTGACTTGTGCACCAGTCTTTTGCGCTTGATCTTTTTTTTTTAACGCCCGGGTCTTTTTGAGACAGGGTCTCCCTGTAGCCCCAGCTATCCTGGAACTCACTATGTAGACCAGGCTGGCCTTGAACTCACAGAAATCTGCCTGCCTCTGCCTCCCAAAGTGCTGGGACTAAAGGTGTGTGCCACCATGCCCAGCTGCGCTTGATCTTTTTAACTTCGGTAATAAAGTCTGCACCTCATGAGCTTATTATGGTCACCCCTTTAAAAAAGATGTATGTTTATTATTTTTAACTGTATATGCATGTGTATGTTCTGCAGGTGACAAAAGCCGGGTGGCCACTTCTCTGCCGGGACTATGGAGTAGAAATAGGCACTACACAGTCTTGGGCCTCCTAGGGTGCTGAATCCTCCATCTTCTGCCTGTCATCCCCGGCCCCAGGCAGGAAGTCTCTGCCACCAGGGGCAAGCATCCACTGCAGAGGGGGTAAGTGAACTGAGGTGTGTGTAGGGCGGGGGACGCAGCGGGGGGCAGGCTGTGCTTCCAGACTCCCACTGCCTAGACTGGAAAGCCACAGCACTGATCGTTAGACCCACACTAGCCAAGACAGAAGGCAAAGAGGCCACATGGTACCTGCGTGCCAAGGCCAAGGCCCCTGCCCCCAGCACTCTCCAGAGACAGCTGCATCTGATTCTGCTGAGGATGACTTGCCTCACACACTAGTCGGTTTCTATTGAGTCACAGATTCTTTACCAAGGTGACAGAAGGTGACAAGCTTCCTCTCCCACAGCAGTGAACTGTCAGGAACCAGTGGTACTGAGACGTACCGACAGCTGAAGGGGAGATGGGGACACTTGCAGCACCTCCTGGACCTTGGACCAGACGTCAGGACCAGACCTCACCATTGAGTCCTGCTGTCAGGAAGAGGTCTGGGAGCTCAGAGAAGAGCCACCTGTCACTGCCACTTGCTTTGGGCCGATCTCCGTGTATCTTTCTTCCTCCCACAACTCACCCTCCACCTGCCTGTGCATCAGGGCTTCCTCCAGCCACATCCCCACTCTTGAGTCTGAGCCCAGCAGTCACAGGCATTAAACTTTTGTCCGGGAGAGAGTAAGTTCCCTAATTCCTGGGTCAGTGATTACTTTTTTTTAAAAAACCAAAACTTTTTAAACTGATTCTTCGAGAATTTCATACAATGCATTTTGATCGGATTCAGACCCCTCCCCCATCTCCACCCCTACTTTAACCACGCCTGCCTAACTTCATGTCCTCTATAATTTTTTAAAGGCCTATCGAGTCTAATTTGTGCTTCCCAAATGCTCTTGGGTGTGGGTCCATCCCTGGAGCCTGGTCAGTCTACCTAGTGTCACACCCTTAAAGAAAACTGGTTCTCCCTCTCCCAACAGCTCTCAGTTGTCAACAGAGCCTCGGCTCTCCCCATTCTGTGGTGGGGTTTTGTCTGTCTTGGGCTTACCTGGGTCTTGTGCATATTGTTGCAAGTGCTGTGGGTTCATATGTGTAACTGCCCTGTTGTGTCTGGACAACATGGCTTTTCCGGATTCATCCACCACCTCTGGCTCTTAGAATCTTTCCTCCTCCTCTTCCACAGTGATCCCTGATCTTGGGAGGACAGGGTGTGACATAGGTGTCCCATTCAGGGCTGAGCACTCTGCAGCCACTGACTTTGTGGACGACGACCAGCCATGGGCCTTTGTGTTAATCGCCATCGGCTGCAAGAAAAACCTTTTCTGGTGAGAGTTGAGAGATGCACTGATCGATGGGTGTAACAATAAGTCGTTAGGAGCTGGTTTAATACTCTGTCCATTCAACAGGATAATGTAGTAGGTTCTCTCCTACAGCCTGTGACCTGTTCAGCCACAGGTTCTTGGTCCTGATAACAGTGCCAGGTATGAGCACCGTCTTGTGAAGTGGGCCTTAAAGCCAAGCAGAAAGTGGTTGGTTACTCCCAGAACATTCATGTCATTGTTGTGCTGGTGGGCAGACCTTGTGAGGCCAGTCGTTATTGTAGCTTGCAGGGTTGGTAGTTGGGCGAGGCTGATGATTACTTTCCTCTTCTGGTAGCGTGCACAGCACCTTCCAGCACCATGGAGGAAACAGTAGAGATGAAGCTTGAGGTCCTGATTTCTCCACGTTTGTTCTACAACTCACTTAGGCGGCATCTTCAGGATCGGGTCTTACCGTCAAGTTCTGGTGGGTAACCAAGAGCCCCGGCAACAGCCAGTGTTGTTTGAGGGTCTGTGTGCCCCCCACCCCTGCCCCTTGGTTAATGATTCCCAAATAGAAAGTCCATTTCTGGCATTGGGCTTTTTATTTGCTAACCTGTGGTATCTGGTAGAGGCATTGCTGTGCCCCCCATAAGGTAACGCCTCCTTTTATATTGTATATGTATATATATTAATATTATTTTTTATTTTAGTGTATGAGTGTATTGCCTGCATGTGCATATAAGTGCACCTGTGCTGTGCAGTGCCCATGGAGGTCAGAAGAAGGTGCTGGATTTCCTTGGAACTGGACTGCAGATGGTTGTTAGCTGCCATGTGGGCGTTGGGAATTGAACCCAGGTCCTCTGCGAGAGCACACAATGCTCTTAACTGCTGAGCCATCTGCCCAGCACCTGTGTGGTAGTAGGTTGCGATATGAGAAGGCCTCTAGTGCTTGTTATTTCTCCCCATAATCTCTCCTCTACTGCCCTTCCATTCCTCACCCACATCTTACCCTTTGGATTCCAGAATTCCCCTTTCCCCTTTCACCACTGCATTCTGCCTCCCCGCCCGTGAGGCCCACCCCCACTGCCCCCTGCTAGTTTTCTGATCTCTACGGATTTTCCAATTGAAACATGTATTTCTGAAAATTCAAAGGCAGCATTGACTTATGAGAGAAAACATGGGATGTTTGTCTGCCTGGGTCTGGGCTGCCTCACTCAGGATTATTGTTCTAGTTCCATCTATTTACCTGTGATTTTCATGACTTCTTTTTTCCTGTTTTCACATCAATGCAATTTTCTTTTCTTCTTTAACATTTTAAAAATTTTTAATCGAATTTTTATGAATTTGATACAATATATTTTGATCGAACTTCAATCCCCTCCCCCATCTGCACCCCCACTATCCTGCACCCAATTTCATATACTCTATTTTATATATAATATAATATTGTATATATTCTTGTTGAGTCGAATTTGTCTTTGCTGTGGGTCCGTCTACTGGAGCCTGGCCATCCTGCCAAGAGTCTCACCTTTAAATGAGACAGACTCTCCCCCTCCCAGCAGCCATCTGTTGCCAATGGCTCCTCAGGGAGGGGTGGGGTTTCTAACCCACCTCCCCACATCCATGCTGGGATTTTTGTCTGGCTTGAGCTTACATGGGACTTGTGCATCTCCTGTGATGGCTGAGTTCATATGAGCAACTGACCAGCTGTCTGGAGAACTCTCTTTCCTGTGCTATCCACCACCTCTGGCTCTTACAATTGTTACACCCCTTCTTCTGCAATGATCCCTGAGCCTTGGGAGGTAGAGATTCGGTATGTGCCCTGCTCAGGGATGAGCACTCTGCAGCCTCTTTTTCTCTGCACATCGGCCAGTTGTGGGTTTCTGTGTTAATCACCATCTGCCACATAGGGAGGCTTCTCTGGTAAGAGCTGAAGGTATGGGTATAACAATAAGTCATTAGGAGTCAGTTTAATACTATATCTATTTAGCAGAATAATAGCACTAGGCTCTTCCCTCTGCTTTGTGACCTGTCTAGCCATGGGTTCCTAGGCCTGATATCAATGTCAGGGATGGTCTCCATCCTATGAAGAGGAACTTAAATATGATTAGAGAGTGGTTGGTTACTCTTGAAGTATTTGTGGGCATATTTTTCCACTTATTTTAACTCACAGGATTCACAGAATTTTGTTTTTCTTAACAGATGAACAATATTCCATTGTATAAATATACTATACTTTCCTTATCCATTCATCAGTTGATGGACATCTAGGCTGTTTGCGTTTTCTGGCAATGAATGAACAGGTATCGCCGTAGTAGAGATACAGTCATCTGGGTATATTCTCAATTTTAAATATTTTATTACATTCATTTGCTTTGTGTGTCTGTGCATGCATGTGTGTGTGTGTATGTGTGTGCATGCACACACGCATGTGCGTAAGCACGCACGGGCATACCACGGTGCTTGTATATGTAGAGCTCAGAGGACAACTTAGAGTCAGTTCTCTCCATCATGTGGATGGAACTCAGATCGTCAGACTTGGTGGCAAGAGCTTTCTATGGACTGAGCCATCTCACTAGCCCTTTTAGCTGTGATGGAAAGTTCTGGTGTGGGAGGGTCTCTGGCAATACATACCTGGATGATGGTTCCATGGAGGCAGGTATTGGTCACCTCCAAAGCCAGTAGACATCAGAAGAAAGGCAGCAGTTAGCCTGGCTGGCCACACTCTGGGTGTGGGAAACAAGGTATAGAATTGGTCTTCTATTGATATAGGTGTGAATGTGGTGAGGACCTCAGCCTTCATCACCATTTCCATCAGCAGATCCAGAAGAAATGCTGAGTTGTTCTCCAGGCTGCAGTTGGAACCGAATTCTACCTTCCCAGGGCAGGTGCTGAGGGGAAACATGAGACTCAGGGCCGCTGCAGAGCCCGCAGCCCACCTCAGGACGCGGGACAAGGCCAGAAAAGCTGGAGGCAGAGTTGACATCTCTCAAGACCAGTTCTCACTAAAGTCTGAGGGTCCAACCAATGTCACGAGAAAGAAGTAAGGATGGGGAAGGGTTGTGATTTGGGGTGGGCAATATAATTTTCACGCGAAAAATCCTAAGAAGTTTTACAATTGTACGCAAAGCACAAAGCCCACTTGATAAAGTTGACTATGCCACAGCTAGTAACTTCTGTTCAAGAGGCAATGTAGGGTTAGAAGTTAAGCCATCAGCATGTGCCACAGACCTAACCGATGATTACTAAGCAGAATGCATGAAGAACACACAAGCTGATGCCACTAATAGAAAAACACCTGGAAAGCAGATGACAGGACCCTATACTTAACGGAAGAGGAGACCCAGAAGCCAGGGAACATGAAGAGCGCCCTCTCCCTAGCAGCTGGGGAAGTGCAGTTAATACAGCCCTTTCAAGAATCAGGCTCAGGGAGATGGAGGACCCCCCCCAGTGACCATGGTGGTGAGGAGTGAGTAAGCTCTGGGTTGCACTGCAGGGAAGGTTTGCCGATTCACCCTTGGGAGAGCAATGTGGCCTCTTCTAGTGGAGCTAAAGCTGGGCCTGTCCCTCCTTCCATACAGGTCAAGCACATGACAAAGGCAACAGCAATTGGTCCTGCAGAGACACAGATCATCTGAAATGTAATGTTGACTGTAAAAGGAAACACAGCATCTGTGCAGTACTAAAGCATTCACCTCTTTGCCAAAGCCTCGCGGTGTGCAGAGCAGTGGAGGTCTCGCAAGAGAACAGATAAGCCTGAAAGAGACAGGAAAGCAAATCTGCTCTATTCCTAATGTTTCACTTCTGAAAATAATCACCCAAAGCAAATATGGAAAAGCGCTAGCACGTGTTAAGTCCGGGATAAAGTTACGTGTGATTCTATATAAAGAGCTCTAAATGTTTGCCCCATTCCAGAATAAAACACTGGGACAAAGGACATAGATTGAAGAACCACACACACGCACACACACACACACACACACACACACACACACACTCAGAAATATAAGAGAACAAAAGATGTTCAGATTGCAGAATAGGAAGAAAAATGAGCCTGCGGAGCTCGGGTGGAAATGAAAGAGAAAACAGGCCATTTCGGAAACGGGAGCAGAGGGATGACTGAATACATCAAGGACGTTTATTCATTCAACAAATAATAATTGAGCACCTGCTGAGAGTCCAGCCCCCGGCCCGGAACTGAGTGTGGCCGTGAGCAGGCAAGCACAGAGCAGAACCAGGAGAGGAGATTGTAGATGCTGCTGGGGCCACGGAGGAGAGAGCCTGGCCGGGCAGCAAGGACAGGGTGAGGTCTTTCAGAGATGCTTCCAAGATGCACCCCAGAGCCCGAGGTGGGGGTGGGGTGGACAGTAGAGCTGTGTTCAAGGGCTAGAGGAAGCTCAGACCTGGCTAGGGAGCTGGGCATGCAAGACGGGGGTGGGGTGGAGTGCAGGAGTTTGGCATGCTTGGGAAAGGGAGCCAACGTGAGGGAGACGGCTCCTGAGCCCCTCCAGGTAGACTGTGGCTCATGAAGTTCCCTTGGAAACAGACTATATCTGACTATGTTGGAGCAGAGACTAGGCATCAGCCCTTTACTCCTGGTGGACCCACTGCAAAGAGCAAACCTAGGGCAGGCCAGCGGGGCCAGGAGAGCTGCGGGATGGCCTGAGGAGGTCAAGCGGTGACCCTGTGCGGTGGAGTGGACAGGACGAGAAACCAGGACGTAACAAGAGAGGGCAAAGACAGAAAGGCATTTAGGCAGAGGACGAACTTTCTGCTTCCTCCTCCGAAACAAAACAAAATAAAAAGCAAAGAAAAGGAGGGGGAGAGGAACAAGAAACAGCTGGGAATCTCCAAGCATGGTGGTCCAGATGGGGTCGGAGCAGCGGAGCCACTCAGAGCCGTACCAGAACCAAGGGCCTGGTACAGGAATCAAGTCTGGCCACACAGGAAGGTTGGAAGGGTGGGCAGGGTCTGGGTTGCTAACGCAGGGCCCTCAATGTCCACGTGACTGCTGTAAACCCTCATTTCCAACAGAACCCAGCACCATCTTGGCTGCTGACGTGGGTGGGTGTGAAAGAAATGAATTGGGCTGGATTGGCCCCACAGCGGTCAGCGTCCCTTCTGGAATTTGGCCCCTCAGTGGAATGGAACTCAGAGAGTCCTGCACACTTCTCCTGCCTTCTCCCCTCAATGCAGAGAACCAGGAGTCAGGAGATGAGCGCGGTGGCTGGTGTCCGACGCGAGGAGGCAGAACAGAGAGACAGTTCTCAGCAGAAAACTTGGCGGTCAGCAAGGTACCACCAAGCCACTGCTGGGTAGGACCTGGGAAGCAAATGTCTAAATCCCAAATTCTGAATCTGGTACTTTTTCTTGTATTTTCTGAACAGGGTCTCACAACACAGCCCAGACTGATCACAAACTTGCAATCCTCCTGCCTCAGCCTCTCAAGTGCTAAGTGTCACAAGCATGTACCACCACACCTGGTGCCTGAATTTGATTCTTGATGGGGACCAGGTGAAAGGGTGCCCTCACTCCCAGGAAGAATGTTGGGGTGAAAGGCCACAGAAATGGTAGATTCTAGGTAGTGCTTATTTCTTGTAAAAATGACTCCAACTCCCATTGGTAACAAGTGCCATGATCAAAGTTCAGTTGCTCCGTAGGATGGAGGTACCCCGCCATGTCCCTGTTGCTGTCCACTCAGGGCTCTTCCCATCTCTAGAGGCCTCCTACACCTCCACGAGAGGCTGCATGCATGGTGCTGCTCAGTGGTCTCAGCCAGCAGTGGCCAGTCCAGTCTTCTCATGCCCTGTGGACACCAGCTGCTTTTCTGACATGCGCGTCCCCCTAGAAACCCTTCTTCCTGTGCTCCCCACCCCCAGCTCCTGTGCACTCCTCCACCTACACTGGCTTTATTTATTTATTTATTTATTATTTTTATTATTTATCCTGATGTTTGATACAAGGTCTTCCTATTACAATTCAGGCTGACCCCAAACTTGAAACCTCCTTGCCTCAGTCTCCCAAGAGCTGTGGTTACACAGGCATGCACACCACACAGGCTCCCAGGCCAGCTTTTGACACAGGCCACATCAGGCATTCCACACTTCTGGCAGCTGGGTCTGGGTCTCCACTGCTGTTCAGTGTTCTTTGAGGTCTTGGTGCTCCTCACCTGTCCACCTGACTTCTCCTACTGGGGAAGGCCTGACAATGGCCTCAGCTCAAGGGGCTGCTGCCTGTGTAGTGTGTTTGACTCGGGACAAATAGAGTACGAGGCTGGCTTTGACCCCTCAGGAGCAGCACACAGTGTGTAGCCTCCACGGGCAGGCCATGCTTTGCAGAAACATTGGCGGAGCAATTACCACTGACCGGGAGAAGGCAGACAGTCGCAGTGAATCAGCCTCTGCTCTGAGCAAAGGTCTCTGCACTGAGGCCCCATCTGGCCGCTCTGCCTGCTTGGTCTTTAGATTACAGTCAACTCAATGTTCACCCATTTCCACTTCAATTCAATTCTGTTTCGACTTCCATCCCTTCCAATCCACTTTCAGTTGGGTCTAACTCAATTCCATTTCACAGAACTCAATTCCCTTCAGTTTCTATTTTGTTCATGGAGAGCCTCTGTGTTCACACTCTTTGCCTTGTTTCTGGAGCTGCTGGAGAAAGAGTTGATGGGGCCTGGCTGGGCAGGATGCAGTCCTGAGATGTGTGATACGGGTGGGTATATAGCAAGAGGCCACCGGAGACTCAAAGATGTGGCCACAGCACGCCCCATAGAAGGGTCTGTGTCGCTGTGACACGTGGGCTGAGATGCGTGGGCTGACCTGTTTCTGCTTGGAACCCATTGTAGTGACTCCCTGGAGCCATCCAGGGGACTTTGCCCTGTGCGTCAACGACACGCCTGGGTCTCTGGGAAATATGATTACACGCTGAGCTATTTTCTTCCCTGCACTCCTCTGCAAAGTCGCCAACACACTCATGAGCTTCGGACACTTCTAAGGAAGGACAGGCGTAGAAAAAGGTTCTGGAAAGATCCCTCTGGTTCTGGAGATGAGCTGGCAGAGGGCAAAGTACTGAGCCACCGCTGGTGGGCAGAGAGACCGCAGGTCCTGCTCCCAGCGCGGAGAGGGCACGTGGCCCACCTCCAGTGCCCCTGAGCAGGGTGTGGGGCTCCACCAGCCCAGGTTCCTTGCCTTGGTTGCAGCTCTGTGCGCTCAGTCACTCAGGATGACCAGAAGCAGTTTGCTGTGACTTGTCCTCACAACCGCACCCAGAGGGCCCGTGTACCCGGGAACCCTGCCTCTGGAGCACAGTGAGGAGGTGAAACATGGAGCTTCGTTGGAGTCCTGCAGAGTCCTTCAGCATCCTAAGCACCTGTGGGGAAATTGGGAGGCAGCAACCAGCCCCTAGGATCTTACAAGAAGCAAGAAACAAATCCTTGAGTTCCTCTGCGTTGGTGAGGATTCATTTCCACACTGTCCCACAGAAGCACCCCAAAAGTCCATCTCAGACTCTGGGGGCAGAAGTGGCATGCGTGGGAAATTTGAGGGTGCAAATTCAATCCGTCATTATTTATGAACCAACACGGGGTAGTTTACTGCCCTGATCACTCCCTAATCATCCCTCATAAATGCAGGGACCGACAAAATCCCACAGAATCAATAAAGTGGTAAGTTCCCTGTCTAAATCAAGGCACCCAGTGCTCTTGAGTAAACCTTTTGGTAATTTACAAAGGCTGTTGAATTTTATAGTAAGTGTTTTTCAAACCAAGCTGGATTCTAAACAATAATGACTTTTTAATGTGGCTCTGTGATTACATTGTCATAGTGAAATACGGGGGTCTTTGACTGCATCCGAAATGAGCCCGGTGTGAATTACTCCCAGGCATGGGCCAGCGGCAGCCTCAGGTAAAGCAATCTTCATAAATCACCCTCCAATCCGGGTGGCCCGGCAGGCGAAGCCCGATGCCAGTGTTCGCAACTCAAATTTCAATGGACGATTTGTAAACAAGGGCTTTCATTTGTTCTGAGGCAGCGGCCACAGCCAGACGTCTTCGTAGTGGTGGCAGTAACCTGTCTGGTGCTGGCCTCCACGGGGGAGGGGGGGGGTGTACCAGGACAATGGCCGCTGGCCCACATAGCTGCTTACATAGAAATGAATGGAAGACCACCAGCCCTGAGTGCAAGCCATATGTCAGGTGCTCAGTGGCTAGTGGCATTCAAGACTAGTTCCCCTTGTCCTGGGAGGTCCTGCTGGACAGTGCTGGTTTTGAGTCTGGTCTTCCCCACAGTGTGTTCACTCACATGGGTACTACCTTAATGGTTGTGATAACCCAGCCCACTGGCAGAAGGGCTCCAATGGGCAGGGCAGGGAGGGCTTCTACAAGCCCCATGTGGTGGCTCCACTCTGAGCTGTAATGTTCCTGATTAACCCAAAGCCACCAGGTAGGCAGTGAGCTCAGCCCAGCTGTGAGCCCACCTGGGAAGGCCCCAGGGGCTCCTGTAGCCTGAGGAAGCTGAGTTGGGCTGTAGCCGTGGTTGCTGGGTCTGTGAGCCCCCTGTCTCGGTTCCCCCGGCTCTCACTTCCCAGGCTATAGGCCCCCTCCTCAGTCTGTGCTCTAGCTTGGGGCAACTGAGTCTCCCCAGGTCCCACGAACTCCCAGGGTAGCCTGGCTTATGGGGGCTGGGTGGGGCCTGGGGATGCTCCGCCATGGCTTCTCCTACTGGCCTCTGCTGCCCCAGTTAGGATAGATGTATTTTTATCTTTGGGAGACCCAGACTCTCCAGTCACCCTTTGGGACCTACGGCTCCAAGTTCCTAGAGATCTCGAGGTGGCTTCACTGGGTGTAGAAGCTTCCAGAAAGCCACATGCCTCCTTGGCAGCTCTGGGGCTTGTCTGTTTCTCAGAGCAGAGACCCACATCAGGTCTCAAGCTCCAGAGGGGAGTTGGAGGCAGGGGTGCAGCTATGGGTGTGAGAGGGCCCTTTGGCTCTTGGGGAGCAGGTCTTTGTGGAAACCATAGGGCTTGAGCTGTAGGGCCTGGCGTGGGGCGTGGACAGCCTGAGGTGGAGGCTACCGAAACCCACACCTTCAGCTTCTGCCACTGAGGCTGCTGTAGGCACCTGAGGGGACCAGCCTGATGGCCCAAGATGACACTGAGTTTGGCTATGGTCCTGCTGTCTAGGGCCTCAGAGTGGCTACCCACAGTGAGCCAGGCACATCCTGCTGTTCCTCTGTTCTTACAGATAGCAGATGGAACTCGCAGCCATGCAATTGCCACTGATGGCCAAAAGCCCCAGGAAGGGGGTCCTTACCGTTCTGCTTTACTCGGGAGGGCACAGGGCCCTGAGTGATGAGGGAGCCACACCCAATACCCCACCCCCTGTGAGGGGGTCTCTTCCTTCTGCTCCAGTGCCATTAGCCCTCAGAGGAGGTAGGACAGGGCAGGGAGGACCCAGGGGCAGATACCCCCAGGAAGCAATGCTGGCAGAAATTGAACATGGAGTCCCTTCCCCACATCCAGGCAAGCGCCCTTCCTGTGGTATGCATGTACTTCTCTCCCAAAGCACTTGGCATCTAATACTGGTTTGGTAGAGAGGGAAGCTGAGGCCCAGGTGGAGAGCAACTGCCTGGGTCACAGCTTGGTCCAGGCCTAGGCAGTGTGGGCTCCAGGGGGACACTGTGCCAACAATGCCCTCTCTCGAGGGTGCAGAGGGTGTGTTCCCACCAGCGCCTCAGTCCTCAGCTGCTGTGCTGTGGCCTCAGTGTGCACATGTGGGAAACTGGGTGAGTGTTGCTGTGTACTGGGAAGGTTGGTGAGGAAATTAAATGTTAATGAATCACAGATGGTTGGGCCCAAGGAAGGGATTGTTATTAAGTTTCTTTTCAGTATTTAACCAAAGCATTTATTTGCAGCTTCTGACTGTTTTCAAGAGGAAAGAAGCGGGGCTCTGTAACGTCCCTTCTTCATGAAACAAGGGAGGGAGGGAGAAGCCGAACTGGCTGCCATCAAGACACAGGAGACTCGATTTAATTTCTGCCATGTAGGACAACATTGACCGGGAAGCCCCCTGGGAGAATAAATTCCACCCCTTTAAAGGAAGAACGGGAGTGCAAGACTGTCACATCAGAAATTAGCATATGAACTTCAGATCCATGCACCAATTCAAAATCTGATTTAACAAACTGCTCTTATTAAAGTCAATTGGCGAGTATTCCATTATAAAAACAAATGAAATCTTCCCCTTCTATGAGATAAATAATTTTCTCCCCACACCTAAGCGGGAGGCATTAACTTAACGGGTAATGATCTAAATTATGTATTAAACTCAATTACTTTTTATTACCACTTTCCAATTAGGGTACCCTGATTGACTGCTAGGCATGGAGACGGCTCCCAGGCTGTACCTGGTCCCTCCCTCCTCTGGAGCTGGCTCTACATGCCCTGCTCACCCTCCAGCTTAATTGAGTGTGTCTCTGCCTCACTCTAGCAAGAGTGCAAGGTGCAGTTTTTAATGGCAAATAAACAACATTGTGGCGTGATTACCAGCTAAATTACCCATCTGCCCAAGTTGCTCCAGCAAATGCTCCTGATGCAAAAATACACCCTGCCTCCCGAGCACCAGCCAGGCTCAAGATGGCTTCCCCAGGCTGGCTGTGGGGATGTGGGTTGGCCATGGTCTAGACTGAACACTGTTGCTACAAGGAATATTTCAATGTACTCGAGAACCATAGTCTCTCCCTTAGATGGGATTTCACTTCTGGTGGTTTCAGCTCCCTGAACTCAACCTTGATTTGAAAACATAAATGGAAAATTCTAGAAATGATCAAGTCATAAGTCTGAAACTATGCATCCTTGTGAGTTGTGTGTTGAAATGTCATCATTTCACATCATCCAGTGTGAGCCATCCTTTAGCACTGTATCCATACTGTGTATGAACCCACTTGGTAGTCATATCTTGGGTTAGCGGATGGACGGTCATGACACCCTAGTACTGTGTTCAAGAAGCTTGTTGTATTTAATAATGACTCCAAAGTGCAAGAGAGGTGACTTTGACATTTGGATAACCTCATGTTATGTTATAGTGCCCATGTCATTCACTGGATAGTCCCTTACCACACAATATGTGCCACTAAGAAACAAGCAGGGATTGCAAATCTAATATCTGACAAAATAGACTTCAAAGTAAAAGTAACCAGAACAGATAAAGAGGGTCACTTCATTCTGATTAAAGGAACAGTTAATCAAGAAGATATTACAATCATAAACATATATGCACCAAACTTTGGTGCACCCAAATTCATAAAAACAACACTACGGGATGTTTAGACACAGATTAACCCTAACTCAGTAATAGTAGGGAACTGTCTCCATTAGACAGGTCAACCAGACAAAGAATAAACAGAAAGACATCTGAATTAAATGCTATCATACATCAAATGGACCTAACAGACATCTACCAAATACTCCTTCCACCCAAGCTCCAAAGAATACACTCTCTATTCAGCACCCCATGGAACTTTCTCAAAAATTGACCACATACTGGGTCACAAAACCTTAATGAATACAAAAAATTGAAATAATTCCATGCATTTTATCAGACCACAATGCAATAACACTTAAAATCAACACCAGAAGAAGTCCTAGTAACTACAGGAACTCATGGAGATTAAACAACACACTCCTAAATGATGAGTGGGTCAAAGGAGAAATTAAGAAAGAAAAGTATTCCTAGAATTAAGCAGAAAGGACAATACAACACAACAAAACCTCTGGGACACTTTAAAAGCCCCAAGAGGGAAGTCTATATCTCTAAGTGCCTACATTAAAAAATAAGAAAGAACACAAATAAATGACCTAACATTGCAACTCAAGACTCTGGAAAGGCAAGAACAAATGAAACCCAATCCCAGCAGAAGAGAAGAAATAACAAAAACCAGAGCAGAAATAATGAA
>NW_008358189.1:62089-73131 GCF_000622305.1 Nannospalax galili | reverse complement strand
GATCAACAGTTTAAACAGACCCATAACATATAAGGAAATTGAAACAGTAATACAAAACCTCCAGACTAAAATAAGCCCAGGCCTAGATGGATTTACAGCAGAATTCTACCAGACGTTTAAAGAAGACCTCCAACCAATACTTCTTAAATTATTCAAAAAGATAGAAGCAGAGAGAGAGAACTCCCAAATTCCTTCTATGAAGCCAGTATCACTCTAATACCCAAACCAAGTAAAGATACAACCCCCCAAAAGACAACTATAGACCCATATCCTTAATGAACATAAATGCAAACGTTCTCAACAATTACTTGCAAACTGCATACAGACACACATCAAAAAGATAATCCATCATGATCAAATAGGGTTTACTCCAGAAATGCAGGGATGGTTCAATATACACAAGTCATTAAACATCATAAATCATATAGACTTAGAGACAAAAATTATATCAGCATCTCAACAGATGTAGAAAAGGCCTTTGACAAAATTCAGCATGCATTCGTGATAAAAGTTCTAAAGGGGCAGGGGGCTAGAGAGATGGCTCAGAGGTTAAGAGCACTGACTGCTCTTGCAGAGGACCTGGGTTCGATTCCCAGCACCCACATGGCGGCTATGAACCATCCTTAACTCCAGTTCCAGGGGAATCCGAAGCCCTCTTCAGACTGCCACAGCATTGCACGACACAGGTGCACTCACATACATGCAGGCAATACACTCATACACACAAAAAAATAATAAAGAAAATATTTTCTAAAAAGTTCTAAAGGGAATTGGACTGGAGGGAACATACCTCAACATAATTAAAGCTATACACAACAAACCCAGAGCCAACATCATGCTAAATGGGAAAAATCCGGAAAGCATTCCCATTAAAATCAGGAACCAGGCAGGGATGTCTACTATCTCCACTCCTGTTCAATATAGTGCTTGAAACTCTTGCTAGAGCAATAAGAGAAGAGAAGGAAATTAAGGGAGTATGAATTGGAAAAGAAGAGGTCAAATTATCCCTTTTGGCAGATGATATATGATACTATACCTAAGAGATAGCAAAAATTCCACCTGGAAACTCCTAGAACTGATTGGTACATTCAGTAAAGTGGCAGGTTACAAAATTAATCTATAAAAATCAGTAGCCTTTCTATATTCCAATAACAAGCAATCAGAGAAAGAGTACAGGGAAATGCTCCTATTCACAATAGCTGCAAAGAAAATAAAATATCTTGAAATAAACCTGACCAAAGACATCAAAGAGCTCTACAATGAAAAATGTAAATCTTTAAAGAGATTGAGGAAGACATCAGAAGATGGAAGGACCTCCCATGTTCACGGATTGGAAGAATTAATATTGTGAAAATGACCATCCTACCAAAAGCGATATATATATATATTCAATGTAATCCCAATCAAAATTTCCATGACATACTTCAGAGAATTAGAAAAAAAAAAAACCCTTAAATTCATATGGAGGCACAAAAGACCCCAGATAGACACAGTAACCCTGAGCACAAAGAGCAACACTAGGGGGATTCCTACACCAGATCTCAAACTACACTACAGAACTATAATCATAAAAACATCATGGTACTGGCATAAAAATAGACACACAGATCAATGGAGCATAATTGAAGACCCAAACATGAGTACATGCAATCTCAGTCACCTGATATTTGACTAAGGTGCCAAGAACACACAATGGAGGAAAGACAGCATCTTCAACAAATGGTGCTGGCAAAACTGGATCTCCACCTTCAGAAGAATGAAAGGACATATCTTTCACCTTGTACAAACGTCAACTCCAAATGGATCAAAGACCTCAGTGTGAAACTCAAAACTCTGAAACTGTTAGAAGAAAACATTGGCAGTAACCTACAAGATATAGGTGTAGGAAAGGACTAAATTGTGCATCAGTTGCTCAGGAATTAAGGTCAACAATCAACAAGTGGGACCTCATTAAACTAAAAAGCTTCTGTACAGCAAAAGAAACAATAAAGAAAGTGAAGAGAAAACTCCTCAGAGTGGGAAAAAATCTTCACCAGTGACACATCTGACAGAGGTTTAACATCCAGAATATATAAAGAACTCAGAAAACAAAGAAGCAAGAAACCAAATGACCCAATTAAAATATGGGCTAAAGATCTAAACAGAGAGTTCTCAAAAGAAGAAGTAAAGATGGCTAAGAAACATCTTAAAAAGTGTTCACCATCGTTAGTAATTAGAAAAATGCAAATTAAAACTACCTTAAGATTTCATCTTACCCCAAACTGGCTAAGATCAAGAGAACAAATGATACCACATGTTGGAGAGGATGTGGAGAAAGGGGAACACTCATCCACTGCTGGTGGGGCTGCAAACTCAGGCAACCCCTGTGGAAAGCAGTGTGGAGAACTCTTAAAAAACTAAAAACGAACCTACCATTTGACCCAGTTATACAACTCCTTGGCATATACCCAAAGGACTCATCCTATTGAAGAGACACTTGTACAACCATGTTTGTTGCTGCTCTTTTCACAATAGCTAAGAGATGGAAGCAACCTAAGTGCCCCTCAACTCACAAGCGGTTAACGAAAATGTGGTACATTCACACAGTGGAGTTCTACTCAGCAGTAAAGAAAGATGAAACTGGGCTGGAGAGATGGCTCAGAGGTTAAAAACACTGGTTGTTCTTGCAGAAGACCTGGGTTCGAATCCCAGCACCCACATGGCAGCTAACAACTGTCCGTAACTCCAGTTCCAGGGGATCTGACAGCCTCTTCTGACCTCTGCGGGCATTGCACGACACGGGTGCACTTACCTACATGCAGGCAATGCACGCATACACATAAAATAAAAATAATAAATAAAATATTAAAAAAGAAAGATGAAATCATGAAATTTGCAGGTAAATGAGTGGATCTAGAAACTGTTATACTAAGTGAAGTAACACAGACTCAGAAAAACGAAAGATGTATGTTCTCCTTCATTTGGATCCTACCACCAAATCCTTATAAGTGAGTGCATATTCTAATGTAACTGCAGGAACCAGGAAAATGGAAGGGACCCAGGGAGGCAAAGGGAAAGAAGGAACCCGAGAGGGAAGAATAGTAGGAGACAGGTGTTACTAGGGAGAGATGTGTAAAATGGGGGCAGTTAAATGGGAGGGAGAGGAGGAAGGATATACAAAGAGCTATGGGGATAAAGGGGAAGAAGGAGCTCAAGAGAGGTGGGACCATAGTGGACAGAAATTATCAAGGGAGAAATGGGGGAAATGGGGAGGGTAGGGAGGGAGGATGACAGGGAGAGAAAGAGGAGAGAGAAATAGTGCCTAGCTAGTATAAAAAAACCAAGGGAATTCTATTAGTCCAAAACCTTCTGAAAATTACACATACAATATCTTTACTTGAGTCCATGTGTACAGCTGAAGGCCTGCATAACCAGAGCCAGAGCCAGACAAGAGAAATTTTCCTTTGAGTTACTGCCCAGGGTAGTCCAAGAGACTCCCAAAATTATACAGGGTATTGCCACAGCCCTTGATTGCCTTCCAGAAGCTGCTGGTAAGATCCTATTGCTGAGGACAGGACATATTTTGGATACAGGATTTGGAGCAACTGAGCTGGAACTGACCTGGAAGCCTCCTCCCCCGAAGGCTAGCTCTCATAGCTCTGGAGAGCACTATGCAAGCCACTAAGGGAGACTATCAGTCAGCGGTCGAACCCCACCTTCAAGGCCGAAAACCACATCAATGACCGGCACAGCAAATGACATTGGTGCAGTAGTGGCACTTTTATCTTGGGGTAATCAACAGCTACCCGGGGTGCAGCCTGAATCCTTCCCACCAGCTCATCTCTGTGGGTGCCTGGGTCTTAATGCCAGTGACAGACTCTGGGGAGCACTGAAATCAGAGCCGCTGCCCTGCCTTGTACAGACCTGGAATTTGCTTTTTGTTTGTGTGGTGAATTCCTTGAATGCTCAAGAAAGAAATTAATTTTACTTATTCCTCCAAGAGGTCATTAGAAAAGCTTTTAATGAACACAGTAAAAACCAACTAATTATTACAATGGCATTTTACTCTAAATAAAATTGACAGGGACCACGAATATGATGTATATAATTCTCAGTTTATTAAAACCCATTTATCACATTTTATCCTAGAGGAAACTGATCATATTAGTCTGTGATAATTTAGCTAATATTTCCTTGGTGCATATAATATTTAAGGGGAGTTGCTGATATGAAAGGCATTGCAGTATCTGGCGATGACCTGCATTCTGATTACTCTTCCTGGTGAGGGATGAGCTGAGGCTTGTCCTCATCTGACTTTTATCTTTCCAGATGAAGCCTCTAATTAGAAAAACTCGCCCCTCGGCTGCTAGTCAATGTGCTTATCAATACTGACAGGCTTGGTTGTCTTCTTCCTGGATCCCGGCTCATGAGGACGAATACCCAACCCTGAGTGGCCCTGGGGCCCATGTCCTTCATTTCCCTATGACTAGCCCTTGTACCTCTCAGAGACTGGCAGACAACTCTGAGTGTGGAGAGAGCACTTATATCTATTTTGTTTTTTACAACTCAGAAGCCACATTCTTTAGGTTGAAAACTTAATTTTTCATTACCTGGTTTTATCTCAGGCTGATGAGTCCAGGTTGTAAAACGTGCCTAGACGAGGAGACAGGGTATCCGTTTCACTTATTGAATGCAAATTGGATCATAGGGTTTTGCCATGGCCAGCTATGATGCACTCACGAGCATTTATGAGACCCAACAGGCTCCTGCCCACAGGTAGGTTCTTACCGCCCCACTGTCAGCCTCCTACTGACCTCCTAGAGGGATGGTAATTTATGTGTGGATTTGACTGGGCTCAGGGTGCCCAGATACTTAGCTGGTCTTTATATCTGGACATCTGTGTGGGTGTGCTTGTGGGGACCTGTCTGTGTGGGTTGTGAGTATACCTGTGAGGGTGTGTCTGTGAGGATGAGCCTCTGAGAGTGCACATGTATGGGGGTGCCTGTCAGGGTGTCCATGGAGGGTGTGTCTGAGGGCATATATATGTGGGCATTTCTGAGTGTGTGTTTGTCTATGAGAGTGTGTGCTTGTGGGCATTTCTGGCTGGGTGTGTCTGTATGGACATGTCTGTGATGGTGTACCGTTTAGGGCATGTTTGTGAGGGCACAATCAGAGGAGACTGACATCCAGGGTCCGAGGACTGAGCGGCCTCACCCTGAGGAGAAGGAAAAGGAGGAGGAAGGTGAATCCGCACTTGTCCCCCATTTCCGGTCCCTGGATAGTGGCACTCCTGTGTCTTAGATCTTTCAGCTTAGACCCAAGTCACACACTGGGCTTTCCTGCATGCAGCTTGCAGATGACAGAGTGTGGGAGTTTCAGCCCCCATCACTGCACTAATTTCTCTCCCTGGGACCATTTCCCTGAGAGTCTTGGCTAATTCACTGCCCACACCTCCCCTAAGGGACCCAGACCTGCCAGTCAGGATGGGGGAGTCTGTGTGAGTGCAAAAGAGCCCCCAATTTCATTGACAGAAAATCATGATGTTCATTTCTGGTTCGAAGCAGGTGTTGGTGAGAGGGTGGTCTTCTCTTTGAGTCTCGGGCTGAGTGCCAGGCCGACAGGCTACCCTTTGGGGGTAGCACTCTAAATTCAGGGTTTCGGGGCCACCATGATGTGGGCAGAGTATGACCAACTGCACTTCGGTGCCCTGAAGGGACTCTAACTTCTTTCTAGTTTCTCAGCAAAGACAAGCCACATGGTTCAGTGAGGTGATGAGGCTGTGGGTGAGGCCCCAGTAATGACCACATGTTCCAGCCCAAGTGCCCAAAGGCAGGTTCTTTGACTTGATGGGGATCCCATGAAGACCCTGGCCCCTCCAGGTCCTCCCGCCAAGTCCCTGGGTGCCTATCCAGCCTGTTGTCCAAGAGCTCAACTCAGTCCCTGACTTGGAAAAACACAATTCCTGTGGGCCCAGCCGTCTGGATGCCGCCCCCATGGTAGGCCTTGCTGCCTAGCTCCACTTTTTCCACCCGCTGGTCACCAGAGAACATTCCACAAGGTCAGCAGGCATCTGTACCTCCACAGGCCCCAAGCGTTGCTTAGCCATCCCACCATGTTAAAGGACATCTGGCCCTGTGTGTAGGACAGGACTGCTCTTATCTAACTGTGCTTCCTAGCTCCATCTTCTTCCAGGCCTCTCCCTCCCTTATCCCTTCTTTGGAGAACCCAGCATCTCCTCACAGGGAAACCCACACCTCAGCTGGGAGCCTCGGCCCTCACCCTACCAACTCCTGTGAGGGGCCGTGCCCCCTTGTCAGAAAGCTCCTTGCCTCATTTGGCTGTCCCACAGCAGGCTCTTCTCCCTCTGTGGACTCTGTTCCTGTGGCTCCAGGGGCTCTCACTGAGCTCATCCTAAAGCTGCTTTTGCACACAGCCCTCCCTGGTCTTCACTGGTCTTCCTGACTGTTTCCAGTCCCTCCCTTTCTGCCAACGTTCTCCTTTCCTGTCCATTCCCTGCCCACTATTGTCCTTGGGTAAGTGATTCCTCAAGGTGGACTCAGTCTCCACCTCCCTGCCCAGTCCCACACTGTGGGTTTCACCTGGTCCTCGGTTTCTGCATCCCAACTCACCTGGCCAGTGCTCCCCTCCTCCACTGGAGCGCGGACTGTTGTGTGGCTCCTCTCTTAACTCCTTCCTGTGATATCTGCTGTCTTCTACTTCAAATGCCATCTATCTGCCAATGACACTCAAGTCTCACACTTCAATTTCTTTCGCTCCCGAGCTCCCAACTTGTATATCCAGCTGCCTATTTTAATTTCTTTTTATTGTCTCAGTCATTTGTTAAATTACACCCACAGCACATGGACAGGAGCCCGGGGGATGCTCTGCCCACAGCCATTTATGGTACTGAGCTTGGCTGGGCTCCTGAGTCGGCCCCTCCCAATTGCCCAGATCGCTGTCTCCTTCACAGTGGCCAGCACTCATGTGCACGTAGGAAGGGAAATATACAATTTTGTCTAGCGATTTTGCCTTTGCGCAAATGGAATCATACACATTTCACAGGTTGTCTGAAACTTGCTTTTTATATTTAACAGTGTCTTGAGAGCTTTCCACATTGGCACATGTAGCCCGACCTCTTTTTTTTTTTTTTTGATAGCTGTAGATTCCTTCCTCCTGTGGATGGCACCACGGTGTAGCGAGCTCTTCTGTGCTGGGAGAGAACTGAGTTGCTTTTCTCTCTCCTTTTTAATTATTTTCCCCCTATTACCCAAACAGCAGTGAGGCGTGTTGAGGCACGTGATTCTGTGAACAGGTACCCGTCACTCTCCAGAGCAGGATCCCCACCCGCCATGCAGGACGGCTCCCGTTTGTCTTATGTCTCTGTCATCGTAAGACATAAGTCTTTTATCTTTTCTTCCCAGTTTTAGGAGTGAAAAGTCATATTTTACAGTTGCTTTCACCAGCACCCCAATTAACGGGGAAGCCAGAGTCACCCTGTGCCTATCCACAGATGTCTGTCTTTATGTCACAGAATGAATCAAAGTTTGTGACTTAGAAATCTACCTTAGCCTGGCCACTGGGCAGTCTGAGTTCCCATCTCCGCCCGCTCTGTGCTGCCAGGCCTGCCTCGCCGGTGGCCCCTGCTCAGACACACACCTGCCTGGCTCTTGTCTGTAACTTGTCCCTTGTCTGCAAGTCTTATTTTCAGCACTGTCCTTTGTCAAAACCAATGTTTACAAGCATCCTGGGTTCCCGAAGTTTCGCTCAGTCTGTCAGATTTCATAGGTTCAATTTCAGCTTGATTGGGATTCTGCCATGTGAGGAGATCACTGTAGGAGACATTTTGCAGCGTTTTTTTCGTATAAGGAAGATTTTCTCATATAAGAAAGATTTTCTTTTGTGTCTGCCAGTAAAGTTTAGGGTCCACACACAGGTTCTGAATGCTTTTTTGTTTGATTTTTTTTTTATTCCTTTCGAGGTGTCTCTGAGCTTTTCTAGACTGTAAACAGTTTCTTTCAAGTGGTTGTGGCTGTGTCTCCAGGAAAGGGATGGGTTTGTGGGCGAGGGCCTGGGCTCCGGCTACGTCACCGAACTCCGATTGGTCCCAATTTTATTGTCGGTGAACTGCATGCTTTTCTGGTACCGACAGATCTTAAAACCGTACTGTGCCGACCTGGGTCCACATGAGGAGCGGACACTCTCATGTTCCTGATTTTAACAAGACTCTTGGTGCTGCCGCGAGCCGGGTTTCCTCCGCTCCCACCTCACCAGGAATCCTCAGCCAGCATGCGGAGGGAATTGTAGCCAATGCTACTTTGGCGTGGACTATTTTGAGCCTCTGGTTTTTTTCTACCCGAACAAATTAAAGCAGTTACATTGGTAGACCGCACATGTCAGATACCCTTGAGTTCCTGTACTAACCCTCCTCCCTGTGGGTTCCGCGTCCTCAGGGCCGGATCCTGCTTGCCTGAGCTTGCGTTCCCTGCCTGGAAAGGGCTCAGCTCCTTCAGGTCCGGGGATGCTTCTGCCATGCCCCAGGCTGAGTGCCTGAAGGCTGGTGTGTCTCCTTTACCATGCAAGTTCATGCTTTCCGCCCATCACACGTGCTTATCAACTCATAATCATTTATGACAAATGGCATAAATTACATAAATGGCAAGACGGTAGAAATTTTTGCAACTCACTTTTTTTTTTTTTTTTTTTAACTCACCATCAACTTCCTTACAGATGTTGTGTTGGCTGAAAGCATCCAGCTTGGTGCTGGCTGACTAGAGTAGGCTATTCCATTGGATCAGAAAAGTGTGGTTTTTATCCCTCCCCACCAAGGAAATCTCAGGCTAGTCCTTCGGCCTGATAAGCTACCATCTGATGCCTGGTCCATGGCCAGTCCCGGGCGGTGCTGCTCCAGGAGACCCTCAAGGCAACCCCTACAGTTGGACATGCTAGGGGAGGTGTCTAGCTCTTGGGCTCTGTGCACAGAGCTTTGAACAGCACTTGGCACATGACAAGTAATCAGTAAGCTCTAGCTTCAGTGTGGTATGTTGTTTCGGTTGGGTAGTGTGGCCCGGCCGTCCTGATGGCTATGCCAGTTCACCCTCCAGCCACCACTGGGCGGAACTTCTGTTTCCACAGATTCATGGCAACACTGGGTGATATCAGACTTACTAATTTTTTACATTTTAATGGGTGAAGAATGGCATCTTGTTGTTTTGTGTTTCCTGGAGTTAGCCCTGAAGCCGACCATCTTTTCACATACTTACTACGCCCGTCCTCTCCTTGTGTGTTTCTTACCACTTCCTCATTTTCCCATCGGCTGCTTGCTGCTTTCTTACTGATTTTCAGAAATTATTTACATACCCTAGTAGTGATACTTTATTGGCTACGTGGGTTGTAAATATATCCTCCCAGACTGAAACTTGTATTTTTTTTCTTTGTTGATGGTGTTTCCGCTGCACAGAACTTTAAATTTTCATGTGCCTGCTACATCAGATTCCCCCTTATGTTTTGTGACGTTGGAATAAACCCTTACAGTATCTGCTGCTGCCCGGTAAGCTCACGTTCTGGCTTTGACCCACTTGGGATTTATTTTACTTTATGGTGCAAAGTGAGATTCATTTCTTATCGTGCCAATGCTGTGGAGCCAGTGTGTCTACGCCTTTCAACAGGGAGCCCACACATCATATGCCAAGTTCACGTGTATTAATGACCTGTTCTGGCTCCCTCTGTAGTTTCTTTGTCCCTGCACTTCTCTTAAGAACCGCATGTGATTAAGGATGGTTGGCATAAGACAAACTTCACATTTTGTGTGCATGTGTGTGTGTGTGTGCGTGTGTGTGTGCGCATGTGTGTGCATGTGTGTGTGCGTGTGTGTGTGTGCGCGTGTGTGTGTGTGTGTGCGCGCGTGTGTGTGTGTCCTCCTCTAAAATTACTCCATATTGTAATTTTAAAAGCAGGGACTTTAAGGCTGTGAAAGGGGTATTTGATTCCATTTTCAGTACAAATACAGAAGCAGAATAATTTCATATCTTGTTTGGGCACACATACACAACCACTTGTCCAGCACAAAGCACGAGACAAGAAAGTAGGGCAGAGAGTGAAGTTTGGAAGGCCTTTAGCCAAAGCTTTGCAAAATTAGCATATGAAAAAATAAGCTGGCAAAGAGGATGGCTTGAAACCCTGACCTCCCCTACACCTCAGGTGAACTAAAAGAGTTGGTGCCACTAGCACAGGTTTAGAGGCACTTCAGAGTTAGTATAACCTATGATTCGTTATAATCAACATACAATCCTAGGTGGAGACTGAATACGCTAATAAATGGCACATGAAATATATAGAGAATTACATGGAACATAAAAAACCCACCCTATGTAAATGAACCAAAAACCTACGCTAAGGTATCATAGTAATCCTGACTTTTTTTTTTTTTAATTCACGCTGGCCTCTAAATTGCTGTGCAGCCAAGGAAGGTCTTTAATTCGGATCCTCTTGTCTCCATCTCTTGAGTGCTGGGATTACAAGACATGTGCCACCATGCCTAGTTGATGAGGCTTCTTGTATGTCAGCAAGCACTCCACTAACTGTGCTACATCCTTAGTCCCAAAGCCTGACTCTTTGTACAAAGGGTTCGAACTCCTAAACTTTCTTCCTATTCCTGTTTCTTCCTGTTCCATCTCCACTTCCCCACCCTTGTGTACCAAACACTGAGATGATGAGGGCTCTATTGCTTTGTCATCTGACCACCCGGAACTGAAAGTCTCTACAATCCCAGTCAACAGAGCTCAATCCTTGATGCACCACAAATGATTTTCCATCCATCCATCCATCCATCCATCCATCCATCCATCCACCCATCCACCCACCCACCATCCATCCATCCACCTACTCACCTTGAAGGTCCTATGACACCTAGGCTCTGCCTGCCTCAGGCAGCTTACAACTGTCTTATCTAATCACCTGCAGTGACTCTGCATCTATATCACTTCTCTGCCTCTGCCTCCAGAAAGGCCTCTTTGAACGTATAGCCTCTTAAATGCTTCTGAAGCTTTTCTCTAACCTGCACATAC
>NW_008358189.1:59475-61895 GCF_000622305.1 Nannospalax galili | reverse complement strand
ATGTGTATGAGTGTATTGCCTGCATGTAGGTAAGTGCACCTGTGTTGTGCACTGCTGGCAGAGAACAGAAGAGGCCGTCGGATCCCCTGGGACGGGAGTTACGGACAGTTGTTAGCTGCCATGTGGGTGCTGGGATTCGAACCCAGGTCTTCAGCAAGAACAGCCAGTGTTCTTAACCGCTGAGCCATCTGACCAAACCCCTAGTTCTAATGGTTTTTATCCTATGAGTTCTAAGCTGTTCTGTACGGACGACAGGGAAAATGCTTCTCGTTTCCTGACTCGATGACTTTTACTTACTTTTCTTGCCCCGTTGCATTAATTGAACTTCCAGCACAGTGCTTAGAGCGGACAGCTTTGTCTTGTCCCGGGATGATGCAGAGCAGCTGGCCTTGAGCAGATGAGGAACCTCTGTCTCATTCCAAGGTGACTAAGTGCTTTATCGTGAATCAACGTTGGCTCTTGTTTTTTTTTGTTTCTGTTTTTTTGTCTTTTTGAGACAGGGTCTCCCTGTACCCCCAGCTGTCCTGGAACTTACTATGTAGACCAGGCTGGCCTTGAACTCACAGAGATTCTCCTGCCTCTGCCCCCCAGTGTTGGGACTAAAGACGTGTGCCACCATGCCCAGCTACAAGCATTTTTTTTTTAAATTGAATGAGATTTTTCTCTTCAGCTTATTACCCTGATGAAATGGATGGATTTCTGAACTTTAAAGTAGCTTTGCCTTGCAGGGATAAATCTGCTTTGTCATGATACCAGTGGATTAGAATTGGTAAAATTTTGGTAAGAATATTTCCATCTCTGTTCATGAGGAATATTGTTCTGTGCTATTTCTTCTGATGTCTTTTTAAAAATTTTATTTTATTTTTTGAGACAGGGTCTATCTTGTAGCCCCAACTGGCCTGTAACTCGCTACCAGGCTGGCCTCTATCTCACAAAAATTGACTTGCCTCACCCTCTCAGAGTGCTGGCATCAAAGGTGTGTGCCATCACACCTGGCTTCCTATGTTGTCTTTTTTTGATTTAATTAAAGAGTAATACTTCGTGGCTGAGTGGGGAGTGACCTTCCTTTTCTACCACCTAGAAGGGTTTCTGTAACACTGGCGTTTCATGTCAACATTGAAACCATCTGGGTCTAAAATTCATTTTTATAAGGATTTTAATTACAAATTAAAATTTGCTAAGAGATATTGACAGGACAGATATTTAGTTTATCAATTTCTTCTTGGTGAACTTAAGGAATTGGTCCATTTCATCGAAGTTCCTTAATTCATTAACAAATAGTCTTCAAAAATATATTATATATGTATATACACACATATAACTATATATATGCATATACATAATGTTAGGTATGTGTTTATATGTGTTATAAGAAGTTTCCAGTCTCAGGTATTTTGTTATAGCAACAGAAAATGGGCTAATGTAGTACTTAAATTTCCCTCTAAGCATATATCAGCTACATCTTCTCAGTTTTGTGTTATATTTTCATTTTCATTCAGCTAAAAAATCTTTTTAGTCTCCCTTTTGATTTCTTATTTTGAGCCTTTTTTTTTTTTTAAAAAAAAAGAACATGCTTTTATTTAAAAGAGGAACGTTTAATTTCCAAATATTTTGACACTCCAGATCTCTTTCTGTTGTTATCGATTTCTAATTTACCTCCATTTTGGCTGAGAACTTGCCGGTATCATTTTGGCCTTATTTGTTTGTGGGGAGTGGTCTTACGACCCACCTTGGTAGATGCTCTGTGAGCCCTGGAGAAGACGACGTGCTCTGCTGTTGTCAGGGCGGTCAGTTCGTGTCCCTAAGGTCAAACCGGCTGGTGCTACTTTGCACGTTCCTTATATTCGAATCTACTTTTCTAGTAATTACCAAGAGTCGGGGTTGAAGTCCGTCTGTAGCTGAGGTCTTATTTGCAGGTGCTGTGCTGCCTGCACTTTGCACCTCTGGCGCTCCCTGTGCTCACTGAACCCCAGATCCAGTCCTCTGTCACTGTGAAGTGACTCCTGCTCACTGGGGTTCCATGGTCACCACTGGGGTTCCTTCTCATGAGCTTCTGGCTGCTTTGGATTAGCATTCGCTTGTGTTAACTTTCCCCAGGCTTTTAACCTGTGTACAGTTTCACACTTGCAATGAGATGAGTCCAGGCAGCATAAGATGGCTATGCGCCCACAAGACTGCTGTTCACCAGCAGTTTTACTGCTTTTATTGACATGGTGGTTGTTTCCATCTCACTGTTTCCTGTTTGTTCCACCTGCTCTGTTTCCCTCATTCTTCTTTGTATATTTATTTCATAACCTCTTTATACACGCATCTTTTCCTTGGGTTGATTATTTAGTATGGTTTAGGATTTTTTTCTCCTTCCTTGGCTGATACACATCATTATGTGTTCTTGTTAGGGTGTGGGGCGTGCCCTTAGCCTA
>NW_008358189.1:34705-59076 GCF_000622305.1 Nannospalax galili | reverse complement strand
TTTAAGTCCCACAGCATTGCTGTTTTATTTCTTCTGGTTGGTTTTCTATGTTAAAGAACTTCACTATATCTAAGCACGTTTTTCTTCAACTCATAGCATAACCATTTCTGTTGCTCCTTTGTGTAGATCTGCATTTCCATGCATTGTTGTATTTCCTCCTAAGCATTCTGTGTAAGGTGGACCTGGCTTTGGTGAATTCTCTTACCTCTCTTATATCTGGAAACATCTCTCTTTTGCCTTAGTTTTTTTATTGATTCATTTACCTTTGTTTTATGTGTATGAGTGTCATGCTTGCATGTGTGTAAGTGCACCCATGTTGTGCAGTGCCTGAAGAGGACAGAAGAGGGCGTCAGATCCCTGGAACTGGAGTTACAGATGGTTATTAGCCACCATGTGGGTGCTGGGATTCGAACCCGGGTCTTCTACAAGAGCAGCCAGTGTTCTTAACTGCTTAGACATCTTTCCAGTCTCTTGCCTTAGATTCTGAATGCTAGTTTTCTGGGTATAGTTCTAGTCTAACCACTGAGCCCACCCTCCACCTTCCACCTTGTATTTTAAAGACATTTTTCCAACACTAAAGAAATTCAGCATCATCCACATGATAGTCTCCTGTCTGCAACATACTTTTTAATTAATTAGCTGTTTGCAGTGCTGAGACTTGAACACAGGGCCTCACACTGCCTGAGCAGCCCCCACCACTGAGCTGTACTCCCAGTCTGCAATGTGCTTTCTTTGTCTGCCTTTGATTTTCTCCTGCCCTTGGCTGTGAGTAGCTGGCCTGCATGGGCCTGCTTCATGCCTCCCTGTGTCTCGGGGCCTGCTCAGCTTTTTGGGAAATGTTCATGATGGTTTCAAGCTGTCCCGCTCCCAGTCTTCCTCCCAGGACCATCTGAACTTCCCCGGGTTTCCTCCTCTCTTCTGTTTCCGCCCTGCAGTCACCAATCATTTCTTCCGCAGTGTCTAATATTCCCCTGACCCCCGGCACATTTTCCATCACAGCAATTGTCCTTGTCGGCTGGAGTGTCGTGCCGACCTCTTTTATTTCTTGGTCTTCTCCCGTGGCGTGTTCGCACTTCTGCCTTCCTCACAAACAGCTCTTGTTCTGCTACAGCTCTGATCGCGTGATGTTTCTGGGGGTTGGCTTTTCTTCTGACCTGTGTAGTTTTGTTTCTTCACATGTCTGGTGATCTCTATTTATTTATTTTTAGTCAATGCGTATTAGTGTTATCCCTGCATGTATATAAGTGCACCCATGTCGTGCAGTGCCTGTAGAGAAGAAGGGGTCCGGATCCCCTGGAACTGGAGTTATGGCAGTTGTTAGCCATCATGCAGGTGCTGGGATTGGAACCTGGGTCCTCTGCAAGAACAGCCAGTGCTCTTAACTGCTGAGCCCTCGCTCCAGCCCCACATCTGGTGACCTTGACAGGACACAGTGATCTTTGTGCTACCAGCCGCTGCTTATTTTTGTCTTTTCCCTGTTCTTGGAGTTTGTTCTAGGGTACAGTTATTTTTATTGCCTGCTTTCTTTACAGCTTGTATGTAAGCTCTGACAGTTGGGACAAGAGCGGCCTTTAGATCAGGCTCACTGTCTTCCTCCGCCAGGATACACCTCTGAGCTCTGTGGCCCAGGCCTGTGCACCTGTGGGCTGAGATTCTGCATTCTGCAGAGCAAGACTGTGAACTACATCCAGGGCTGCATCAACCAGGGATGCCCTGCTGCCCCTCCGCTGCATCTCGCCTGCCCTGGACCCCTTCTCCCCACACACACACTGGCCAGTACTCCTCTGTCCAGAATCTGGAGCCTTTCTCTGTGGGCTTCCCCTTCCTGTGCATTTCTCCCCACACAGATCCTCTGCCTCACCCCACCCCAAATTCTAGCTGATTACTCAGCACCGTGTCTCCTCAATTCAGGGAGCCTGTGCTCCATGCTGATCCCTAAATGTTCTCCCCAGGAGCAATCGGGGGTATCATCGGATTCATTTCTTCCTCCCCAGGAGTTGCACTGCCTGGGTCCTGCACTGCCTGGGTCCTGCACTGCCTGGGTCCTGCACTGCCTGGGTCCTGAAGCTTAAGGCCACTGTTTCACATGCGTGTTGCTGAGATAAGGAGTAAGTCCAGTCTGCTGCTCTGTCTTGGCTGGGAGCAGAGTCTGCCCCAAGGCATATTTACCTGTGATGCTACTTACTGGTTTTGGAGTGAGCCATTGGGTGTCTGTGGTGATGGACAGGAGTGCGGAGGAAGTGCCCTGCCTGTTACCCACAGCCTTCCTGACCTGCCCCAGGAGCCATTTCACATCATCCTTGCCTCCTGCTTTATCACGGGAACCGATTCTTGAGGTGACAGCTGTCACTCACCTTCTGCCATCCCTCTGCTGAAGCCCGAGAGAAACCTGCAAGCGCTGTCTGTGTCCTGGTGGTTGGGCCCCAACAGGCTAAGAAAGGTCTGTGGGTCCAAGTCTGTAATTTTTTGTCTAGGAAGGGTGAAGTCCAACGGGGAAGGGTGAGGTGGGGTCACAAACAGAGCTGCTCGAACCCTGGCTCCCTGAACCCTGCTCAAGATTTCCTTTCAAACTTTGCCCCCGTAGGAGGAAGGACGCTGTGCTGGCCCAAAAGAAACAAATGGGATGTAGGTAACCAGGATGCATCTACACGTGTCAGGTACGCATGTCTGGTTGTACTGTGTTCCTGTATGCAGCCATGCATGTGTGTATGTGCATGTGGGCATGTGTGTGCACACTGTGCTTGTCTGTGCATGCTTAATTCTGTTCAGAACCATCTCCCAGGCTTGTTTGGAAGTCCCTCTGTGGGCACGCCATACCCTATAGGATTACCAGTCCCTCCAGTGCAGACAAGGGCAGAGAGAGGATGCCAGCGGAGGTGAGGCATTGCTTCACCAGCCAAAGCTCTCACAAGAGGGACAGAACGGCGAAGTGGTAGCTACACAGCACATCTGTCGTCTGTCTGTCTGTCTGTCTGGCCCTCTGCCCACCAGCACAACTGCAGGTTCATAACTGCACAAGGCGGCTCGGAACTCATTTTCACACTGGCCTTGACTGTTCCCACAGACTCACCGACTCCGCCTTCTGTACATATGGAACAACCCTTGGCATTTGGAGCCAGTCCCAGCTGGTTTCTGCATCAGTGTGGGAGAGATGGAAACGAAGAAGTGAACAAAAAACCGTCACATTCACGAAGTCCGAGCTGCTGGGGGAGTTGAGGCATTCTGGTTCTCTGCGTTTGTTGAATGCATGGGGAGTGGATGAGCTGGAGATGGAAGAATGTGACAGGCAGACATCGCTGAAAGGGTTCCAGCACGTTCCCCAGCTGGGACCACCTAGGGCCCCATGTTCCAAGTGCTGGTGGCAAGGAAAGCCAGGCTGGGATCTGTCTGCTTTTCCAGTTATTGAGAGAAGCCAAGAGCTCCTGAGGACGTGACAGGAAGGGGCCCCAAGCAAGTGATTCAACACAGGTGCTGTGAGAGGGCACAGAGCAAAGGGCAGAGCCAGGGCCCAGAAGGGACTGAGGATGGGAAAAGGACGACTTTCAGGGGACCCAGAGCTGGCAGTCTGGGGACAGCCGTGCAGTGGAGATTGACCCTGGATGCAGGGTCAAGGCTCCTGAGGAAGTGTCAGACCCTGCAGGACAGCTGGCGCCCAGTAGGACCACTTGGCTACTCATTCATTTGTCCAGTCACCCCACACTGCTGGTCATCCACTCACCTGTTTCCCAGTTTGGGACTACGGGGAAACCGTCATCCCCTCACTTGTTACCCAGTTTGGGACTACTGGGAAAACCGTCATCCCCTCACCTGTTTCCCAGTTTGGGACTACTGGGAAAACCGTCATCCACTCACCTGTTACCCAGTTTGGGACTACGGGAAAACCGTCATCCCCTCACCTGTTACCCAGTTTGGGACTACTGGGAAAAACGTCATCCCCTCACCTGTTTCCCAGTTTGGGACTACTGGGAAAACCGTCATCCATTCACCTGTTACCCAGTTTGGGACTATGGGGAAACCGTCATCCCCTCACCTGTTACCCAGTTTGGGACTACGGGAAAACCGTCATCCCCTCACCTGTTTCCCAGTTTGGGACTACTGGGAAAACCGTCATCCACTCACCTGTTACCCAGTTTGGGACTATGGGGAAACCATCATCCCCTCACCTGTTACCCAGTTTGGGACTACTGGGAAACCACCCAGACTCAAAAGGTTTCAAATCAGCCAGATTAAGCTTTTATAATTTTATTAGAATTTTAAAGACAAAGAAATCCTCAGGGCAGGCCAGCTGGTAATCTTGGCAGCTGCCTCGAGGAGGTGAACGGTGGGAAGCCATGAAGCCATGAAGCCGTGCAGGGTTAGAGCCTGTGAGGGAGGTCATACTCATGGCTGACTGGCAGCCACGTGGCTGGAAGAAGGAAGCTCTAGAGAAAAAGTAAAGAAATACAAGGTGCTGGGGCAGCCCAGAGCCTCAAGGAAAGCGTGTTTAGTAAGAAGGGCAAGAAGAAGAAAAGGGAAATCGCGCCTTTCAGAGAGGCGGCCTACATGACTGTGGCTCCTCTGAGGTTCTGTGCTAGTAGGTCGGATCCAGGCAGGAAAAACTCACTATCTCATTAACACACTGGGTATTTAGCATGACCCACCTTCTTGGGGTGGTCCTATGATCAGATGATTGACCAGTTAAGCTTACACAAAACAGAGGTGTTTGAGGTATTACAGACTCATATCTTTTCACCCACTTCCTCCCTCCTTCACACTGTAAGGAGAGACCCCTGACCAGTTTGTCTGCAAAGCACCGTGCTAGCCACACATGGCTCGATTCCATCCTAAGCACAATCCTAAGTGAAGAGAAGATCACCTACCATTTCATAAGTGTAGAAATGCCTGGGGAGATGGCTCAGTGGGTAAGGGTGCTCGCTGTGAAAACACGAGGCCTGAGTTCAAATCCCCAGCACCCACATAGAAAGCCGAGTGTGGCCTGTAACCCCGTTTCTGTGGGGCTGGGAGGTGGAGACAAGAGGGTTGCTGGGGCTTGTGGCTGCCAGCTTAGTGGGTTCAGTAAGAGACTGTGTCAAGGGAATAAGATAAAGACAATAGAGCAGGACACCCACATGTGCAGAGGCACATGTATCAGCACATAGGTGCATGCAACACACACACACACACACGCACACACGCACACACAATTAAAAAACTAAATACATGAATAAAGACTTGCTGAATGGAATGGAAGGCTACAGGCCTTGCAAACACAAGTCCCTCCTCGAGGGCTATGGCCGCACAGGTTTTCCCCTTGGCAGTGGCCTTGGGCAAGTACCTGCACCCCCCCTCGCCTCAGTTTCCTCATAGGGAAAGGAAGGAGATAAGGTTTGTTTTGGAAGATGGCTGCATGGTTTGTTATTTAACGTGTCTGGCACAGCTCCTGGTGGGAGCCAGGTAAATGATAATTAACTTACCAAGTTCTTTCCTTGAGCCTGTGCTGCCCCTGTATGCCACAGTCATGTCTCATTTATTCTGAAAACAGAACAAAAGCAACAAATGTGGAAACCGAGTCCAGAGGTGTCTGCTCTGCCTGCCTCTCCCCAGCGCAGTGCACAGAGCCCTGAACGTAGGAGCCAGGTCTGGGTCCCTCTGTTGGGACCAGCATGGCACACAAGGTGGATTAGACCACCAGGCAAGAGTCAAGGCAAAGCCGTCACCAGTCTCAGAGTGGCTCCTTGCCAGATAGGTCAGAGCCAAGGGCTGGCTAGGGGCCCTGGGAGTTTGCATCTGTGGTTGAAATCAGGCTTACTTGATCGTGAGCTGGCTTGGCCTGGTCCTGGGGGTAGAGGCACTGCCCCAAGGTGTCTCTGGATCCAGTGAAGAGCAAGCAGCGTGGGAGAGGCTAAGCGGTGTCCAGGAGGACCCCCAGGACTCTGACTGAGGACAGATGCTGCACCTGCCCCATGGCCACATCCTGGGCTGCCAGAGGCTGAAGCGCATCCCGCTGACTGTAGGAGTCCACAGAGGTGTCCCAGTGCCTGAGTGGGAGAGGGTTAAGGAAGCGCCCAACAAATCTAATTTACATGCAAAAGCATCTCCATCCTTTAGTCCTGACAACCCAAGGCTTGTGCAAGGCAGTCAATATTTTATGAAGACATTTCCTTCCTCTGCTGAGGGAGGCAGGTGCTCCCCCAGGTTTCCGCTGCAGCAGGAAGAGGAAGAACCCAGCTCTGCTGCCCTGGGGCGCCTCGGTTGCTGAGTCCTCCCAGACTGCTGGAGGCCCTGGGTTCCTCTAAATCTATGTTAGTTTTCTCTCCTCTTGGCCGGGTGTAAGTTGACTGAGGACCTGAGGGGAGACTCCCCCCAATCTCCTTTCTCCAGCAGCCAGTGCTGCCCAGCTCACACTTAGGGATACCTGCGACGAGCCCTCGATAGAATATTGGATGGAAGCGGCTCAGTCCACCAGGCCATGGTGCAAAATGCTCTGGGAATTCTTCCCATGTAACATGCCCTTTGCTAAGGGGCACAGTGTGCAATGTGCTGGAAGAGGCCGGCAGAGGCCCAGATGGAGGACTGGAGTCCTGGCCTGTCACCAGGCCCCTCCCTTTCCACCACTTCTAGAGTGCACCAGTCTCCCAGGAGAGGCTTAGCTGCGGGCCCTCTCCCTGGCTCTTCTCTGGTCCCTCCAGGGGACGGGGAGAATGGAGAAGGTGAGGTGCAATGAGGAGGTGAGGGGCCCTGTGCTGGGTGCTTTAGTGTCAACTTGACACACCTGGGTTGAGGGAGCCTCAACTGGGGAATTGCCTTCACTGGACTGGCCTGTGGCCATGTCCATGGGACACCTTTTTCATTGTTGAGTGATGTGGGAGGGCCCAGCCCACTGTGGGTGCTGTCACCCCTGGGCAGGTTATTATTGTATCATATAAGAAAGCAGGCTGACAGTGGCCAGGGGAACAAGCCAGTAAGCAGCGTTCCTCTATGGCCTGTGCTCCAGCTCCTGCCTCCAGGTTCCTGCCCTGAGTTCCTACCTTGGGCTCCCTGATGAACTGTGACCTGGGAGATGTAAGCTAAATAAACCCTTTCCTCCCCAAATTGGTAGTGGTCAGTGTGTTTTGTCACCACAATGGAGAAACGAACCAAGACAGTCCCTGAGGAGGTGGGGGGCACTGGGGAAGTGGGGCACTGGGGAGGTGGGGGACTCTGGGGAGGTGAGGGGCACTGAGGAGGTGAGGGGCACTGGGGAGGCGTGGGGCACTGGGGAGGTGGGGCACTGGGAGGTGAGACACTCTGGGGAGGTAGTTAATGAGCAGCCCCTGACCCCAGTCCTTGGGTGCACACTCTCCCTCTGATGGCCTGGCAGGAAGTTAGTGGTGGGAGTCTTACATCAGAGCAGGTAGAGTCTAGAGCTGCACGCAAACAAATAGTGGTTATCTGGCCTCTGATAATTCTGGAGGGGAGCCCTGGGGAGCCCTGAGGACATGCTCTGGCGCTGTGGACTGTGATTCCTGAACAGCAGTTACCCAGGTTACCCATGCAAGTGGTGTGTGAGCAGCCCTCAGAGGACCCATGTCTGGTTCTTGCCTGTTCCCCTCCTGTCACCAACTCCTGTCCTCCTGGGTGGGGCAGGCTCTCATCCCTCACCCTTCTGCTTTCCATCTCTTCATTTATCCATTCACCCCATATCTATTCTCAGGTGCTTCCAGAATAGAGCTGGCCCTGTGTGGGCCCCTGGCGGAGGCAGACAAGTCCCAGGCCTGTTTTGTGGAGGAGGTTCCATGAAGCCATTTCCCTGAAGCCACAGTTGGCTTGCATCTTTGTGATGGCAATAAAACTCTCTGACAATCAGATG
The DNA here is from genome assembly GCF_000622305.1 of Nannospalax galili. Taxonomy (NCBI): domain Eukaryota; kingdom Metazoa; phylum Chordata; class Mammalia; order Rodentia; family Spalacidae; genus Nannospalax; species Nannospalax galili. The sequence continues at coordinate 51,248 of NW_008358189.1, read as the reverse complement.
GTTGCATCGTGGAGGACAGGAGGAGATAGGAAGGAGGGTAGACAGGAGTCTACCTTCACCGCTGCAATTGTTTTACCTGACCATTGAAATCTTTGCTAAACTGCTGCATTCCACTTTGCTTAATTACCACGTGCACACACACACACACACACACACACACACACACACACACACGTGCTGCTTAAACTTCTGAATATGAGTTGACTAAAAACTTGAGCTGGGGGCTGGCACCACTACGGACTGACCCACAGTGTCAGTCAGCAGGTGTGAATAAACTCTCTCTTCTTCACCCAGACTGGCTGTTGGTCTCCTGATTTCCAGAAATTCTTGCAACATCATCTTGAATCCCAGGACTCACCTGACCTCATGGCAGATAGATGGCATAACAATGTTGTGTGTGCTGGAGGAGGTCAGCACATGGTGAGACAGAGCAAGGGCGGGAGGAGGGATAGGGAGCGGAGAGGAAGAGAGATGGAGGAGGATGGGAGGGAGGGAGCACTTGAGGGGCCAAGGCAGCCTCATCAGTCCCTTCCCAGGGAACCCCAGTGATCCAGTTGCTTTACACAGGCCCACTTCTTAGATGGTTTGTCACCCCCAGGGGAGGGAGCACTTGAGGGGCCAAGGCAGCCTCATCAGTCCCTTCCCAGGGAGCCCCAGTGATCCAATTGCTTTACACAGGCCCACTTCTTAGATGGTTCGTCACCCCCAACACACACATTCCACACTGGGGACCTTATTCCAGCACATGGACCTTGGGGGACAAACCCCACCCACCACAGCAGACCTGCTCCACTTCCTGCAGGAGGGTGACCAGGACCCCACGTGGGAGGGGTCTGCGGACCATGGGTCTCACTCCTAGAATGTACAGATTGGGTGTGGAGAGCCGCGCCTGGTGCCTGAGGGCTGTGTCTGGAGCCACAGAAAAGTAAAGGGCAATAACATGCACTTCACACTATGCCACGTTGCAATTTCCCTCTGAGATGGGGCAGCTGACGAAATTGCTGCATGAGAGGCTGGGGATGAAAAGCTTCCCTGTGAGGACAGCCTTTGTGGGGAGCAGAAGGGGCTGCCTTTGCGGCCTGAGTGGATTCTGAGGACATCGATCTCACCGGGCTACGCTTTACAAGCCGGGCTTCTGCAAATGGCCCCCCACTTTCAGGTGAAGCAAGTTTGATAATGTGCCCTGTTTTCTGTAATTAAAAACCTGAACGAGGCCTTGGGTACTCAGTGTGGCACAGAGCTGGAACTGAGGTGCTGTGCTGGGTCATGGGCAGTCCCTGCACCTTGCAGCTGGAGTCTGGGCAAAAGTCACCTCAGTGGACAGTAAGCACAGCCAGCCAGTCCCGTCCTGCTGCCTGTCCCCTGCCCACTGGGCTATCTTGGTGCCAGTGAGCCCCAAGTCTCAACCCTTAATGCCTGGTCCGGCCCACCCAGCTGGTATGAAGGCCCTTCTCCAAGAAGCCCCCTCGGCCCACCTGTCCATTAGCTGGCTCCCTGGCTGCCTGCCTGTGCCCATTTTCCCTTGCATGGTCTGGTTGCCTCCCTGTTGGTTTGGGTTCCTGAACTTAGCCTCTCCCCTGTAAGGTGGAAAACAGTCTTCCTGGGCAGACGGAAGGTAGGATATAGCGAGGAAGGGAAGAAGGAAATAGGGTCCTGGCCCAGCCTTATCTGGACTCCTGGGTGTTGTAAGTGAATCCTGCCCAGTATTATTAATGCCTCAGTTTCCCCACCTTTCACTGAAACCTCGTGTCCTTAGACAGCAGTGGGCCAGCATGCACATCTAAGTATCATTTTTTAGAATCCCAACCCTCCACTTCCCAGGTTTGCTGTGCTACTGTCCTGGGGTCGCCATGGTCAAGCACCACAGGTAAGGTGGCTTGAACAACAGAGACGCATTCTATCTAGGGACAGGAAGGGCCAAGTCACGGTGCTGGCTGGGGGCCACTTCTGGGGCTCTGAGGGACAGTCTGAGCCTCTTGTCTTACTTCTGAGGTTTGCACCCATCTTTGGACCCTCTACTCAGCCTCCTTCCTGGGCATGTCCATGTCCAAGTTCAAGTCCTGTCCACAGGGATGCCACCACATGGGTGGGGGTCACCCCACTCCCTAGGACCTCATTCCTATTTTAACATAACTAATCCCATCTGAAAATAGCCCACTTTCCATAAGGTCACATTCTGAAGGACAGTGTTTTAGGACTTCATCGTTTGGGTTTTAGAAGAATATTATTCAGTCCTGAGCATCTGGAGTTGAGTGAGGTCTAGGCTTCAGTTTATTTCCTTCCCATTTACCCCCAGCCCAGACGGGATAGCGTGGGCTCCCCGCACTACCATTGGGGAATCACTGTCCACTCTTCCCCCTCAGCCATGGGAGTGCATTTATGCCAGTGCTCTGGTCCATATGGAGGCTGGGCGGCAGGCAGGCTTGAATTGCCTCCCCAGTCATGGCTACATAAATAGGTGCTCTGTGGTGAAAGCCTTCATGGTATTGACTGTGTCCAGGGACTATGCTGGTGTGCGGGGGACTCACATGTGCCGGCCAGGTCCCCACCCCAGGCTGGTGCTACCACCGAGGACCCTGAAGGAGGCAGCTGACTGTGGCTTCTGTTCTGAGACCAGCCAGTTGAATGGATGGGAGCGAGAGCATACTCCTGAGACCCGGGAAATTTGGTTGAGAACTCAGGGTTCAGGTCAGGACAGCAGGGAGCCTATAGGATAGTGGCTCCGGCCTGGGGGCCTCTCACTGTAGCCCAGGGTCTGGGCTAATGGGTGAGCTGCCCCATCTCTGCTGCCGCTGCTGCTACTCTGGCTCTGCAGCTATCAGCTGAGGGCCTCCTTGGCAGTGGAGACCACCCAGATCATTGGAGTTTGTTACACTGAGAGGAACCCCACTGAGAGTCCACTGCATCCCCCTGTTGTTTCACCCCCCAGAGAAGGTGGTGTCAGGCCATGGATAAGGTGCAACTTAATTCAGGGAGAAAACACACCCGGTCACATGTTTGGTTGTGTCAGTCCACCAAAAATTACCATATACTTAAAGGTGCCCCACAGTCACAGGTGTTCAGGCATCTTACCAGATTAAGGTCAAGACTGCTCTCAACACCTCCCAGATGAGGTCTCCCCACTTAGGTGTACTCTCACCCCAACCCCAGAAGTTCATGCCCACCTACATGTCTCAGCACCCATGACCCCAGATCCCAGGTTCCAGCTCCCAACCTCTAGCCCCCACATCCCCAGCGCCCATAGCTCCAGTCCACATACTCCAGTCCCTGCACCCCAGCCCCCACATGGTCAGCCCTAAGCACCCAACTCTCCAAACTCCCCCACACCCTAGCCCCAGCCCCCACTGTTCCCTCTGACTCCAGGAATCTCTCAGGGTGGGAACTCCTAAAGATCTGCTGGGCACAGCAAAGGTTCTGAGACAACACGAACCTCCCCATACTCCATGGCGGAGCCTTCCAGAGAGTCAGACGCTTCCTGAGGACCGGCTGCCTGCCTGGTCCCCCGCCTTCCCTCTGTCCTAACTCGCTGTCCCAGATGGTCAGGAGACCAGCTCTGACCATGCTTTGCTCATCCAGGACCTGCACTCACCTGCCTTCCAAGATCAGCGGCCTGCCTAGGATGCCACAGGCTGGGGCTGAGCCTGGCACACAGTAGGAGCTCAGCCATGCCAGGTGATGATTGTGTCGTCAGGCTTGGTCTCCTCCTGGCTCTGTTATCGCCCTGACCTGGGACGCTCACTGAGATGAGATGGGCAGGGCCTCCTCCGCTGGGGCACCCCACAGGTGGGTAACAGTGGCACAATTGAGGAGCACCTGGCTCACACAGACCAGGTAGCTGCCAGCTCTGTGAGCAAGGGCCATGCCTGGGAAATCGGCGCAATGGTCATGGTCCACAAGGAGCAATACTGGCTAAGACATGTCCATAATTCATGACGAGAGGAAGGAAAAGAGCAGCCAGCAGCCTGGCCTGCACTCTCTAAGGAGCCACTGTGGTTAGAGGCTAAGCTTTAGAGAATCATGTGCCTGGATGCCCTGGTCAGCCTCTCCCTGACCAGTGGGAGAGGCTCTAGGAGCTCTGCTGGGGCCAGAACCCATAGGGCAAGGTTGCCCCTACCAGGGACTGGCTGGGGAGGCTGGGCATAGTCCATGCTTGGCATCCTACCCCCTGGTCACCACAGATGAGGAATGCCTTTGAGTTGTGTGTTCCTTCCACAGGCCCCACCCCGGGTCACCAAACAGGCCTCTACTGGGAGTCCTCTGCCTCGCAGCTCAGCTCCCTAGAGTGGGTTCAAGGCTGCCTCAGCACAAACTGACAGAACTAGTGTCCACCCAGAACCACACCTTCCCTCGAGGGTCGGGGCCACCTGGGGCCACCTGTGCGGAGCCTCCTGGAGTCTCACAGTGGCTGCTGTGAGCACAGGCCAGCTGCCCCCCACTGCCACCTGCTGTTCAGGACCAATGTGTGGCCTTCCAGGATTGGGGCCAACCAGGCCTTCTTCAGGCCGGGTCTGCGGAGGAATGGAGATGAAGGAGGGGCTAGGAGAGACGGCGGTATGGAGGCAAGGCACGTGTGCATCAGCCCCAGGGGCAAGAGGAGAGGTGGGCAGAGTGTGATCGCTTGAGCCTCTTCAGGCTTGGCCTCCCTGCTGCATGGGGCTGGGTTGGTATACTTCCAAGGGCATCCCCAAGGCTGACCCTCTGTGACCTGGGCGGGTCATAGAGGTTTAGCATCTCTTTCTAGCTCCAGGTCTCACCGGCTTCTGACTTGGCAAGCCTTGACCCATCCCCAGTTCCCAGGAAGCAGAACACAGCCAGCCCAACCAGATGCAGAGGCCCATCCAGATGTTCTTCCTCAGCTGAATGACACCTTTTTCCCGGCAACTGCTGAGTATGATGTGGCCTGAACATGTCCTGGTTACCTCTGTGAGTGAGCATTCTTTCCCAGGCAGGGACTGCCATTCACAATACCTAACCCATCCTGGAGCAGGGTTGGGTCTGGTGCTGCATATTCAGGTAGTGTGATCTGGGAGGGAGCCCTGCCTACCTGAGCCCAGGTCAAGGCTATGCCTGCTGAGGGAGGCTCTGGAACAACACCAGCTAGTTCTTCCACCTGTGGTGGATGTTAGACCTCAGAGGCTTCCATCCAAACAGGAAGGCTCTCATTTTTTGGTAGCAGGTGTGCCACTGAGCCCCCTTAAGAAAGGGCTGCCCCAGCTGGGTGGGTGGGAGGAGGCAGAGTCTACAGACCCTGTAGGACAGTGGACAGGCCTGGTAGTCCTTCCTCTCTATGTGGTAGTCTGAGTCCATCATAAAACTGGAGTCTCAGCAAAACTCCCAATGTCTCTGGGTTTCCCCCTCTGGGCACTAAAAGAGCTCAAACCCATGTGTCTCTCTGCCCACCCTCTCTACTACTTCACCCCCTCAAACCCAGAGGGCTGTCTAGGCAGAAGGCCCAGCAGGCAGGACCTTGTACTCTCCAAGCCTGGGCAAAGGCTGGTGGATGGCATCTTCAAGTGCAGATACTATTGGGGCTGTCATCCTCCTGGACACTTGGCTTCACCTGCAGCTGACCTCTGAGCCTCGACAGACCATCCTTTTGTGGGATGATTAGAGAGGAAAAAGACACCTACATGTTCATTCAGTCCACAGAGTTGTTCTCCTTGCTCTCAAAAGTAAGGCTGACACTACCTCCCCACTGTTCAAAAGTGACGAGACAGCATCCTTCACGTGCTCTGGAAGGACAGGAACTCCACAAAGCTGTGTTGGACAAACTTGTCTCCTGAAGCCCAGCGATTGCCCCACTACAGCGTAGATATTGCTCTGGTGGAACTGACGTGCACCTTCACAAATAGAGCTCCCACACACAAGACGAGATACAGTGGAGGGAGGCAGAAACCACAGCACAGAGCTGTGTGGAGGGCTCATAACATCCAGAGCTTAGGGAGCCCGCAAGCAGATGTGCAGGAGGCAGCCAGGGTGGTGAGCTAGAGTGGTCATGGCAGCAAGAGGGGCCTTGGGGCCAGCGAAGCCTGACTCCACCTGGGTAGGTCACCCAAATGTGCTAATGTGAAAACTCACTATTGACCAAGTTGTTAAAGTTTCTTGAAACCCAATGTGGACCAAACCCCCAGCTATGGAGTCTTGTGCTGAGGGTGTGTGGCCTGGCTGTATGAAAGACAGACACCTCATGGCTACTCTTCATGTTACTGTGACCAAATACGTGACTAGAAGCAAGTTAAGGGAGGGAGTGCTGATTTGGGCTCACAGTTTGAGGGCGCAGTCCATCAAGACGGGGAAGGCGTGGTGGTGGGAGCATGGGGCAGCTGGTCACCTGGTGTTCAGTCAGGAAGCAAGAGAGACGGATGCTGGTGTTCAGCTCCCTTTCTCCTCTTGGTTTCAATTCAGTCCAGGAGCCCAGCCCATGGGATGGTGTTGCCCACATCCAGGGCAGATTGTCCCTCCTCAATTGAACCTCTCTGGAAACTCCCTCACAGTCACACCTAGAGGTGTGTCTCTTAGGTGATTCCATATCTGGTTGAGTTGATAGACTCACCATCACACACTTCCCCCCACACCACCACATGGGTCCAATTGCACATCCCAGTGGAAAGTCACTCTGCAAACACCCGATCAGAAATCCCACCTGTCAAGGTCACCAAGAACAAGGCAAAGCTGAGCTGTCACAGAAAATAGACATCTGGGAAAATTAGAAAAATCTCTACAAGAAGTGGACTTTCATTAACAATGTGTAAATACACAGCTAAGCATCCAATATGGGGAAATGGGGATGGAGTGCGAGAATGCCCTGTGCTCACTGGGCAATTGTTTGTAAATCCCACGCTATAAAAGAATGCATTAAAAATCTTTCATATGTGAGGGTAGAGAAGACACCCAGGGTGACCGCTGGCTGCTGTTCAGCTGCCCATGAGGGCAGGAGGTTGACTGTGCCAACCAGATGCTTTTGTGAATGTTTAAAATTTGCATATAAACAAGGGTTTGGTGCCCATTGGCAGAAACCAACAAAACAATGGTTGGAAATCTGTCTGCCTTGCACTCTGCTCGAGGCCACACCCAAGGGCCTTGTCGAAACAGGCAGCCTGAATCCACCTTCCTCAGCACACCTTGACTTCCGCTCCCTGAACCTGGAGTGGTTCCCACTCTACAGATGGCACTGCTGGGGCCTGGTGAGAAGGGCGTTCTGGGAGACCCCAGGGCTTCTGTGTGGTGAGGCGAGCCGTAGTCTTGTCCTTCGCAATGGCTCTATGCGGTCTCCTCTTGGGGTTTCTAAATGATCATTTTGTGCAGAAGCTAATAGAACCAGGGCCGGGGTGCCCTTGAGGCAAGGGTCTGTCGTCCTGGGTGGGAAGAGAAGGTAGGCCCTCGCTGGTCACTCATGGTTCAAGCCCATCTTTTTCCTTAGAAGGCAGTAGGGAAGGAGTTCCCAGGGCCTCATGAGCCATCACTTATAGGGCTTCTCTAACCCCACACGGAGCTTCACGGCCGGCACAGCTACCCTGGGTTATAGACAAGGAAAGAGGGGCTAGAGAGGGGAAGCTGGGCCCCTACGGCTTTTGGTCTCCACCTGCACCCAAGCCCACAGCTCCACACCCAGCTTAAGGGCCAGCCGCCCTCAGCCAACCCCGCACCTGGCCTGGGAGGGGCAGAACAGATGCCTCGGGGAGAACTTACCTAGGAGGAAGGCTTTAGAGTCGGGTGCAGAGGAAGGGCAGGCTCCCAGGGTACAGAGCCTCAAGGGACCATCTCATGACCAGAAGGGAGACGGTGACTTCAGCTGCCCAGCCCACACAGCCATATGCTGGTCAGTTACTTGACTAATGACACAAGCAGTCTTGCAGGGACTCTGTGTGACCCAGGAGCCTTAGTGATCTGGACTTGTGTACCTGGCTAGCTACCACTTGGGTCTGGGAGCCTAGTTAGCTCCTTTATGGGGCCAGGCCCTCACCCTCAGGCATGCCAGGCAGCTCTCTACCTCCTGCTGAGCTGGGTACTATATTCCTCATTTTGCATTTGGGGAAACTGAGGCATGAGAAGCTGAGCGGAGGAGGGGAGCGGCATAGGAGTGTAGCCCTGGGAAAGGATCTTGCCCTGACACGTCCCAACTGATCACAGTCGCCCAGTGGGGGCGGAACAACGAGAGCTGAGGTGCTGAGTGGTGGGCTTGTCTCCAGCTGTCCTTGCTGTTTCAGCCTCAGGAAAAGAAGGCAGAGACTCAGGTACAAGGGGTCCTGCAGTCCAGGGAGAAGAACGCCAACAGACCTACAACCCCAAGGCACTGAACTCTGCCAACCAGCTGAACACCCTGAGAGGGTCCCCTGAGCCATACAGATGTGTATATACAGGTGTGTGCACATGCATGTGTAACAGGCATGGTTATATATATGCATACGTACATATATGCACACTGAACATGATACACGTGCTTGTGCACATGAATAGAAGAGTATGTGGGCATACACATACACACATCACACACACACACAACAGGACTGGCACCTACAGGCAGAGATCCTTGCTCTAATTATGAGGTCTACACATCTGCAAACATACAGACTTCCATTAAGGGATGCCACATGCAAACCACACGGGAGCAAAGGCTCAGGAAGGCACCAGAATCCTGGTGTGGCAGAAGGTCTCACCCTCAAGCTGCTGGTGAGGTCATGAGGCCCAGATACAGGTGCTGCTGCAGCTGGGTCACTCAAGCCAGGGCAGGTGGTAGGGCATGGCCCCTTCCCCACCTGCATCCCCAACTCATCCTGGATCAGTATAGGATTCAGCTGAGTGGGTTGGTCCCTTGGGTAGGTCAGTGGAAGAGCGCAGGATAGCTGATTTCTCCTCTTTCCTGTAGATTCTGGTTGCTGCCCTGCCCAGCTCAGAGCCTACTCCCAGGACACAGCCTCTGGACCCAGGGAAGAGCCACATGCCACGTGTACACATTTCACTGCCTATGCCTACAGCGGCCGCCTCGGTTTTGAGGCTGCAAGAGATTTTCAAAGGTCCTGCCTATAATCCCTAAGTCCTCCTGCTCAGGAGGCTCTTTCCACGTGCCTCTATGCTCTGGGCATTGCCTCTCTGGGTCCTGGGCACCCCTATAGGATGTTCCCTGGGGGCCAAGCCTTTTCTCTGATGTGACCAAGGGAGGTGGCCACTGGGAAGAGCCCTCAGGACAACCCTTGGGAGTGATGGGGCTCTGGCATGTCTTGAGGAGGCCAGGTTGGAGGCTGGTGGCTGGGGATGAATGCTGGCACACAGGGCAAGTAGGGGATCCAGCAAAGGGAGCTGAGGTCCATGGAGGGAGCCGCTATCCAAGAGCCCTGAGCAGCCTCCGCATGGAGCGGCCTCCTAAGCGCTTTGCTCCAGTGAGGAGGAAAATGAAGCCGGCACCTCCCTCCCTCCATCTTCTGTGGGGGTTGAGCCACAGCCTGGCAGCTTCTTTCCTAATACCACCTGTGGGCAGCAGAGGGTTAACTCATCCCAAACCCACATGCCCTTTAATCTCCTGCCCGCAAGCTCTTAAATCTTTAAACAGCACTTTCTGGCCTGTGTTCTGAGCTGGGCTACTTCAGCAAGTGCTCGCAGGCGGGGGCTGAGACAGACAGAGGGCAAGTGGGCTGGTGGCCAGCTGGTATCTGTGTGCCCAGCCTCATCCCACTCAGCTGCTTCTCCAAGCCCTGCTGCAGTCGGGGAGCCTCCTGGACACCAGCTGCCTGTCACTCCTGCCAAGAGCTGTCATGACTCCAGGCAAATTGCTGGGGACCCTTCCCTGCCCCATGTGGGTCTCTGTCTGTGGCCTCAGATGCTCCACTCTTAGATGAGTCCAGGCACATTAAGTCCCAGCAGAAGAAAGAACTCAGGGGCCTCTCCAAAGGCTCCTTCCTCCTTTGAACCCTCTTCCCAGCACGAGATCTTTTTGAAGCCCCTGGGCTTGGCTGGTTTGACCTAAGGGTTGGTCTGTCCCTCAGCTTGGCCCCAGTTTTGCCATACTCTCCCAACTCGACCATCCCTCAGTCTCCCAGTTTCTGGAGAAGAATCAAGACATTTCCAGGCAGCTGAGGTTGATCAGGGGAGGTGCAGGTCTTCACCGTGCACCCTTAAACCTCTTCTGTGAGCCTGAGATGGCAGTCTGTCCTGGGGGTGCAGTGGTAGTACCAGGCTGGGCCCAGGCAAGAGGGACAATGCAGCTGGATCCGGTAGAGGCAGGAGGGTGGTCAGAGTGGCACAGCCAGGGCCAGGCCTGGGGCTGGGCCCAAGAAGCCTCAAGGTGCGTAAGTGCTGAACAGCTGTGAGGAGTGGACAGTCAGGTGAGGAGCCAGGCTAGGACCAGGCAGCCTCCTCTAGGGAGTTGGGGAAGCCTGAGTGCTCAGATAGGAGGGGCCAGAAGGCATGCTTCGTGGGACCATTTGGGTAGACCCCTGCTTTAAGGACTCAGGAAGGAACTGAGGGCCCAGTCACCTTGCCAGGCTCAGAGAGGCCAGAGACACGGATTGAGTGGCTGACCAAGGTGGGCCCCTGGAACCCCTCTCCACTTCTGGACTGGGTTAATATCGCTCAGCCACAGCCTAGTGACTGCAGGAGCTGGGGTGCTGGGTGAACCTGGCTAGGTGTGCCTGAGAAATCCTAGGATGACTCTCAATGGACCAGTGATCATTTCAGAAATAGGTGAGGTCACTACTGTCCATTACAGAAGGGCTAAGTTAGGGGCCCTCTGGAGCTGGACAGAACCTGCTCTAAGAGGCAGGAGGCTGTTCAGTCTTGCTGCTAGCTGGGTGGTGTGCATGCTGTCACTTGGCAAAAGGCCACGCTGCTGTTTAGTTGAGGTGGGTAGTGTTTTCCCAGGGCCATCGGGGAGTGGATGTCAGCATGCTGGGACCTTCTCTGAGGAGTTGAAGGAACATTCTCTTGAAGCACTGCTCCGAGGCGTCCGTGGGTACAGCTGGGGAGCAAAAGGGAGTGTGATTCGGCCTCATTCAGAGACAGACTATGTCATGATGCTGTGACCAGTGGCCTGGGCTTGGTGGCCTCTTCTTGGGCTGATGAGAAGGCTGTCTTGCCATTTCCATCTGGGTAGTAGGAACACAGGCCTAAAAAGCAGCAGACCTCGGTGCCCCACAGCATTGAGGGCAGAGCCTGCTGACCTTGATCCCCTTAATTCTGTTTTGGAGATCAGTTGACCCTGTTTTGATAATGAATTGTGTAACTCAGTCATATGACAGCTGGGCACGTTGGTCCAGGGTTTTGTGCCTGGGGGACGGAAATGCTGGGGACTGTCTGGTCCCTTCTTTAGAACCTTGCCAGCCGCCATGTCCTCACAGCTAACCTCACGTTGCACAAGCGGTTTATCCTCTGATGGGGTTGCTTGGTTCCGCTGTCTTTCATAGGCCTTGGGAGCTCAGCAGGTGGTCGCCGTGTCCCTCCAGGCAACTGAAACTGCTCGTTCACTCAGTTCATAAAATTTTATGGAGTCCTAGTTCGGTCCTTGAGCAGGAGCTCTGAGGACAAGGACCCTGGTTCCCAGCCAGTGCTCCCACCGGCTGTGGGAGAGACGCCCTTTGTCCCTCTCCCTCAGCAGTCCTCTGGGCCCTCGCCATCCTGGCGATTAGGCTGTTGTCCCCAGCTGAGGAGGCACCTTGGCAGCACTGTCCTGATGTTGCTGAAAAGGGCTGGTATTCTCTGGATGCTTTCGGGGGAGTGTGGTGTTCTCCCACAAGAAGCCTGCTCTGCATCAACAGACCCTGTAAAATGGCATTTGCACACTCCACTGCCTGCAGATGAGCACCCCAACAGCCAAGTCCAGGGAGCACTGACTTACTCAGGGAGATGAGCGTGGGGTTGGCGGGTAACCAGGTCTCCAGGAAGGACTTCGACTAGGCAGGGAGGGCAAGATGAGGTCTATAGGAGAATGTCAGGTTGCAGGAGAACAGGCAGCTCAGGTGGTGATTCACCAGCGGTCCTACAGCGTGCATGCAGGAGAGAAGGGGCACACGGACACCCTCATCAGACCTTTACTGAGGAGAATGGCAATCTCAAATCTCTGGCATATCTGTCTGAGGCCCCAGGTGCACAGCTTCTCTGTGACACTCCAAATGCCCAGAGTTGGCGACTCTGGGCTTTACCTGGTAAGTGTGCTCTGCAGCCCTGGGTGCAGGAATAGGGCCTGGTTCCAGGTCCTCCTTGGCCACTTTGGCCTGGTTGCCAATGGCAGCAGTGTGGCCTTTGAGGAGATGACTGGGAGGGGGCAGCCAGCTTCCACATCACTGGGGTGATCCCTTGAGAGAGATGTCCTCTGAGACCTGGTGACAGCCTCAAGCTGCCTCTACATTCCCCACTGTACAGATGAGGAGAGTTCAGAGGAGGGGCAGCACGCTGGGAACACCGTGTCCTGCCTGTACAATCCAGCCCCACCTCCTCATCATTTCCAGCTGTTGAGGGCAGGAGGCTCCCGGCTGGGTGGGATGTCTTTCAAGCCTCTAACCTCAAGAAACTTGGGGACAACCCTGAAAGCAGGGCTGTGCTGATGCCCATCCGACTCAGGCTCCTCTGTGCGGGAACCAGGTTCTGTCTCAGGCACCGTCGGGGTTGGCAGAGGCTTCTGCTGCTGTCCTTTACTCTGGCTCCTGGCCCTGGATTGCCATGTGGGTGCCTGCTGGGCCTCTCTGTGCTGGGTACTGGGAGGCTGCCTTGTGGACGGGGCCTGGAACGGCTGCCGGAGAACAGCAGGGCTGGTGGAGAGCTGGCCTTCACCCAGCACCCCACCCAGCAGAGTCTGGGTGTCTGGGGCTCCACTTTGGCAAGCAGCTCCTTCCCTATAGTCAGTACAGTCCCAAGAAGCCCTTACAGTTGTGCTTACCCAACACAGTCCATCAAGATGCCCCAAAGGTGCGGTTAGTGTCCCTCCCTGCAGTCCAGAACCCCCTTGCCCTGTTCAGCTGATTCTGGCCAGGAAAATCCTGCCAGAAGAAGGAGGAAGAAGGAGAGGAAAGAGGAGAAAAGGAGGAGGAGGGAGAGGAGGAGGAGGAGGGGGAGGAGGAGACGGAGGAGCTGGAAGGAAAGGACGAAAGAAAGAAGGAAAGAAAGAAGAAATGGAGGAGGGAGGGAGGAAGAGGAAGGAGGGAAGGAAAAAAGAAGGACGGAAAAGGAGGGAGAGGAGGAGGGAGAGGAGGAGGAGGGGAGAGGAGGAGGAGGAGGAAAAGGAGGAGGAGATGGAGGAGGAGGATGAGGAAGAGGAGGAAAAGAAGGAGGGAGAGGAGGAGGGAGAGGAGGAGGAGGGGAGAGGAGGAGGAGGAGGAAAAGGAGGAGGAGATGGAGGAGGAGGATGAGGAAGAGGAGGAAAAGAAGGAGGGAGAGGAGGAGGGAGAGGAGGAGGAGGGGAGAGGAGGAGGAGGAAATGAAGGAGGGAGAGGAGGATGAGGGGAGGAAGAGGAGGATGAGGAGGAGAGGGAGGAGGGAGAGGAGGATGAGGAGGAGGGGAGGAAGTGGAGGAGGATGAGGAGGAGGAGGGGGACAAGGGGGAAAAGGAGGGGGAGGGGGAGGAGGAGGAGGAGATGGGAAAGGACACCTTCAGTGACACACCTCATTCTCAGGGTCAGCATCTGATGACTTCTGATGAGCATTTTATACCAAGGTAATCCTCACCCAACGAAGACCCAGCCCACCCTCACCCCCGGAAGTTGTCTCCCCTTTCTAATAATTTCCAGCCCCAGGCACCATGGCTCCGATCTCCGTCATCATAGCCTAGTTTGGTCTGTTTGTGAACGTCTGCGGAGCGGGCCGACACACGTGCTTCCTGGCTCCTTCTGATCAACAGGGTAGTTTTGAAGCTGAGGCTGCTCGGTGGAGGCTTCAGAGTGGCCTCAGCTGCGGGAACACCGGGCACTCACCATGTTTGCGGAGATCCTGCTGACTGACAGCTGGGCCCCTTCCAGGTTCCGCTGCTGTGAGGGCCGCTGGAGACCGTCGCCGGTGTTTGCTGACTTGTGTTTGTGTGCTTGTTTCTCGTGGACACGGGAGATACCTCGGAGCAGGTAGGCTGAAACACTGAGCTCATGTGTTTTTTTTCTGGAACTTCTGAATCATTCACTCTTGGGTTTACATGCAGAACTTGCGCCCTATAGAACAGCTGTGAATGCAACCCAACATAGCACTGTAAACATTATGACTTTTACAGTTTTTGTGGGGCTGGAGAGATGGCTCAGCTGTTAAGAACACTGACTGTTCTTGCAGAAGACCCGGGTTCGAATCCCAGCACCCACATCGCAGCTAACAACTGTCCATAACTCCAGCTCCAGGGGAACCGACGACCTCTTCTGTCCTCCGTGGGCACTGCCTGACACGGGTGCACTTACCTACATGCAGGCAATACACGCATACACATAAAATAAAAATAATGTTTTTTAAAAATTTTGTTTTCATAGCTCGATTTCATGGTTCTTGATCATGAAGTTCTCTAGACACAGGGTAACGTCCTCATAAGTCCCTGAGCTGCTTTCCAAAGGGACCTTCTGGTGCTGTACTCCAGCACATATGTGGGGCTCCGCCCGGTCACTAGCAGCACTACCCTTTAATTCCCAGGTGTCTACAAGGGAGAGAAGTGGCCTCTCTGGTCATTGTGGCTTCCACTGAGATCTCCTCATGGCCTCTGGTGCCAACTTTGCCTGTGAAGACGCTCTTACTGCGGCATTTTGACGTCCGTTTGTTGTTTCTTATCCTTTTATTACTGGTTTGCCTAGCCTGGATTCGAGAGTCCTTGCCTGATCTGGGAACTGCAGACAGTGCCTCCCAGTGTGGGCCTTCTAACTTTTGGCTTCTCACCGATGTCTTCTGAGGACCTGAAGAGGGTTTTGCTTGTTTGTTCTGTTTGGGAAGTCTTTGCCTGTCCAAGGTCAGATCAGAATCTCGAGCTGGAGAGATGGCCCTGCAGTGCCCTTGCTTTGCAAGCTTGAGGACTAGAGTTCAGATCCTCAGAGCCCATGTAAAAGCTGGGCAGACACTGGGGTCGCCTGTAATCCCAAGTCCTCCGTAGGCCTAGACCAGGGGTCCCGAGAGCAAGGTGACTAACTGGAATTGGCAAGCTTGGGGTTCAGGGATTCTCCCTCTGTAAGTACAGTGAAATGATTGAGGGAGCCACCTGACTACATATGGGAACATCCTCCCGCACACGTGTAGGCACAGCACAGATACATACACATGCAAAAAAAAGATACTAATCTACTGCTATGTAACTGCTTCCTCCAAATTAGAACCTTCTGGAGGGAGGAGAGAAACTCCTAAGATTGAGGAAGCATACAAAACTTACAAGGCTCAGAGAGGGCCTGAAATGTACGAGATTCACAAGGCCCCTCCCTACGGTTATAAAAGCAGTGATCACTGAGGAGGGACACCCCATCAGGCCACTTCCCTGCACATTCTGCGGGGAGCTGCAGGGTGCAGCTTTGGTGGTCCACACCCATGCTGGGGTGGGCATCTGGGTGATGCAGCTGCCTTTGAGGACGCATGTTCCTGTAACTCTGATGTGCTCACTGGTTCACTAAACTGGCGACTGGGGTGGAACCATTTCTTTGGCCTGTTGACCTGCCCCATCTGGGGTGGATAGATTCTTGTTCATGTCTCCGCGGGAAAGGGAACAAAACACATACTTTTTCATGGCATATGTGTGCATTAGCTCTTAGGTTTACATATAAAATCCACCTGACAGCGGCTATGGTGTGGAACCACATAGGGTGGGCCTGGTTTCTGCTCGGTCAGTGTGGTGATGTCGCTCACAAGCTTTTCCCTCCACACTGAGTGGCTGGGGCAGCTTTCTCAAAGACAGTCTGGTACACATGCGGGTCTACTTATGAACTGTGACTGTGTTCCCTGACAGTTTCTACTCTTAAGAAATATTTTATTATTTTTATTTTATGTGCGTGAGTTTATTGCCTGCATGTATGTAATTGCACCCGTGTTGTGCAGTACCCATGAAGGTCTGCCCATGAAGGTCAGAAGAAGGTGTCGGATCCCCTGGAACTGGCGTCACAGACAATTGTTAGCCACCATGTGGGTGCTAGCTACCAAACCTGGATCCTCTGCAAGAGCAGCCAGTGCTCGTAACCACTGGGCCATCGCTCCAGCCCTGACAGTTTCTAGCCTTACAGCAAAACACACAGTAGCTTTAGATTACACTCTGAAGTCAGAGTCCTCCAACTTTACTTTTCTTGTAGAATTTTACTTTCCTATTTTTATGTTTCATTATGTTTTGCATTTCCAGATACATTTTAAGTTTCTACAAAAAACATTTCCTGCAACTTTGGTTGAGATGACATCGAATCTAAAGTTCAATTAGTGAGGAATTGATTTCTTACTAGTATTGGCTCTATAAGAATATTGATCTGTTGTCATGCCAACCTCCCCTTCTGTGAGCATGCTTTACCTTCCAGTTTATTTGCATCTTCAATCGCTTTTTTTTTTTTTTTTTTTTTTTTCAAAATAAAAAAAAAAAAAAAAAAATCTTTTCGCTCAATAGCTGTTTTTTATGATGGCTTTTTATGTG
>NW_008358189.1:27104-34669 GCF_000622305.1 Nannospalax galili | reverse complement strand
TGCCTCCCGAGTGCTGGGATTAAAGGCGTGCACCACCACGCCTGGCCTCAATTGCTCTTTTAACGACTTTAAATTAAAAAAAAACCCAAAAACCAATGAAACCTTTATCTAAAGTGTACAGATCTGGCATAGCTTTTGATGAATTCCTAACATTTAGATTTTTGATGTTATTATAAATAGGATTGATAGTTGAATTTTGTATTCCTATCTTTTCCCAAAAACATATAGTGATGAGCTGACTCTTCTAGACTGATTCTGAATTGAGTCTTAGGAAATCTGCTGATTAATTCTAGTAACTGCTGTGCTAGGTAGCTTTAGTGTCAACTTGACACACCTCGGTAGACAGCCTCAACCGGGGAATTGCCTCCATTGAGTTGGTCTGTGGCCATGTCTGTGGGGCATCTTCTTGATTACTGAGAGATGTAGGAGAACACAGCCCACTGTGGGCTGTGCCACCCCTGGGCAGGTGCTCTTGTATTGTTTAAGAAAGCAGGCTGAGCACGGACCGGAGGAGCAAGCCAGTAAGCAGCGTTCCTCCATGGCCTGTGCTCCAGCTCCTGCCTCCAGGTTCCTGCCTGAGTCCCTACCTTGGGCTCCCTGATGAACTGTGACCTGGGAGATGTGAGACAAATAAAAACCCTTTCCTCCCCAAGTTGGAACTGGTCAGAGTGGTTTGTCACAGCAATGTAAAAACAAATTGGAACAATTGCTGCTTAGATTCTCTAAGGTTTTCTAGGTGAAAACCCATGTCTGACAAGAGAGGAATTTGGGATAAAGATGATCACAGTGCATCATATACACAGATAAAAAATATGAATGTAAGAGCACATGCAAGCTAAGAAAGAAGAAATCACATCTGTAAGGCTTTATCACAGCAACAGAAAAGCAGCTAATACAGGGTTCACATTACCTCATCCCATCGTGACTGTCACCCTTCATTTCTTTTCTCTGCCTTGACCCCTCACACAGCCCCTTGCACAGGGTTGGGTGAAGTGCTGTGGGCCTCGGGGGCTGGTTGCTCATTGGCTCAGCGCAGGGATGCTGTGTGTTATTTCCAGGCCCTTAGTAAATGG
Organism: Nannospalax galili; assembly: GCF_000622305.1. Taxonomy (NCBI): domain Eukaryota; kingdom Metazoa; phylum Chordata; class Mammalia; order Rodentia; family Spalacidae; genus Nannospalax; species Nannospalax galili. Next base: position 33,596 of record NW_008358189.1, on the reverse strand, counting down.
CGTCCACCCCTTGCAGTCTGTGAGAGCTTTCCATTCGAGCCTCAGTAGGTTCTGAATTTTGTCAAACGCTCTCTGGATTCCTCTTTGAGATGGTGACTGTGTTACTGTGACAGAATTCCTGGCAAAAGCCACTTAAGGGAGGAAGGGTTTGGGTTTGAGGGTGTAGTCCGTCATGGCAAAGAAGGCGCGGTGGTAGGTGTGTGGAATTAGCTAATCACACGGTGTCCACGATCAGGAAGCTGGGTCACAGCTCTCTCTCTGTTTTTTTCTTTTCTTTCCTTCCTTTTGGTGGTATTTGTCCTAGTTGGCATTAGCCATCAACTTGACACAACCTAGAATCTGAAAAAACAGTCTCAATTGAGTAATTGTCGGTACCAGGTTGTTTTGTGGACACTGTGAGGGATTGTCTGGATTGCCTTGATTGATGTGGGTGGCACCGTTTCCTGAGCAGGTGGGCCTGGGCTGTATAAGAAAAGCTCACTGAGAGTGAGCCTATGAGTGAGCCAGCAGCATTCCTCCACGGTTCTCTGCTTCCCCATCCAGCCTGAGCTCCTGCCCTGACTTCCCTCAGTGATGGGTCGGGACCTGGACAGGAAAGCCAAGCGAACCTTTCCCTCCCCAGTTGCTTTTGAACAGAGTGCTTTATCACAGCAACAGAAAAGCAGCTAATACAGGGTCCTAACTGGGTTTTGCACCATAGCAAGTGGACATGAGTGCCCCACTCTGCTTCCCGAGGACCTTGCTGCTGACTTCTTCAACGAGCACGTACTGTAATACCCTGAGCCCTCCATTTTGTGTAAGTTTAACTGGTCTATCATCCAGTCATAGGACTACCCCTAGGAAGGTGGGTTACGCTAAATAGATGTGTGGAGTACCTAGGGCGAGTTTTTCCTGCCTGGAATCCCACCTCCTAGCGCAGAACTGCAGGACCAGCTACAGCCATGTCGTCCCCGAGTCTGTCCGCTTCCTCCTTCAGGGAAGAGTAGTTTCTCCTATTCTTCCTCAAGGCTCTCTTCTCTAAATATGCTTTCTTTACAGTTAGCCAAGCGTTCTTTTCTATCAGTGTAATCTACTCAGCCAACTGTATGAAGTTGCGTGTGAATACGTGTGTGACCCTTCACTCCCCATCCCTTGATCATCTGTGTTGTTACTGTCAGATTATTCATCTGCGAATGTTATTAGTGCGAAATACAATGTTTGCTTTAAACAGTTGTCATTTTTAAAAACCAAGAAAAGGAAAGAAGACACTTGGTTGTATTTACTGTTACTTTGGCCAATTTTGTTTCTACTAATTCCTTGCTATGATCTGAGACATGGGGCTGGGAAGAGGGCTCAGTAGATGTGGTAGTTTGAGTGAGGATGTCTCCCATAGGTTCCAAGTATTTGAACACTTGGCCCCAGTCGGTGGCCCTGTTCGTGGAGGTTTAGGAGGTGAGGTCTTGCTGGAGGAAGCACGTCCCTGGGGTGGGCTGTGAGAGCTCCTAGCTTTGCCCCACTTCCAGACTGCTGTCTCCTGTACGTGACCGAAGATGTGTGTGCTCAGCTTTCTGCACGGCTGCCTCAGTCACCGAGCCTCCCACCATGATGGCCTCTTAGCTTTCTGGAACCATAAGCCCAAATAAACTCTCCCTTTTTAAAGCTGCCTTGGCCAAGGTGTTTTATCACAACAACAAAACCAATATAGAAATTGGTACCAGAGAGTGAGTGGGCTGTTGCTGTGGTGAGCCTCTGTTGGTTTTTGGAAAAATGTGGAAGACTTTGGAAGTTTGGACTGGAAAGGAGGTTGAATGCTGTGAGCAGAGCTTAACAGTCCACTCTAGTGAGAGCCTGGAAGAAAGTAGTGCTGAGAGCAAAGTAGTCCCAGAAGAAGCAAAGACTTAGCAGCTGGGCTACAGTCATTCATGTGATATTTTGGTAAAGAATTTGGCTGCCTTCTGCCAAAGGCCCAAGAACTTACTTGAGGTTGAATTAAAAAGCAACGAACTCCAAATCCTGAGATGCAACTGTTCCTCTCACCATTCATCAAAGAAGCTCCTTTTTGCAACAGATGGGGACCATTACAAAGTTCCACAACTGTCAGGTGCAGAGAATAAATGACTGAGGTGCTCAGCCATGGGTGGCACTTCTACAGTAAAACCTCTACATCTAAGGCTCAGGGAACATCTCAGAAGAGGGGGTGACGAAACGTAAGAGCCAGAGGAACAAAACACCTACTAGTAGTTAATGTGTTCTAGAAATGACAGGAAAGCTACACCCGTGAAATCTCCACAGCGTGGTGGTCTAACAAGATCTTCATGATAACGAAGCGAGTTGACACGTCAAGGTGGAAGGGAGAAATGTCATGGGGTCCCACCTCAAGAGGAAGAGCTACAGGCAACCGGGGGACGCTGAGGGAGGGGGAACCAGCTTTCTCCAGGGAGTAGTTCCTTGGGAGGTTATGTAATCCCAAGTGGGCAGTCCTAAACATAGATGGGCTCACCGCATTATATATGTATATGTATATATCACAATAATAAGGAAGAGAAAAGGTAATGGAGGGAGGAAGATGGGAGGTGTTGGAAGGGGACTGGGGGATGGAAATAATGCAAATACAATGCTCATGTAAAAAATTCTCCAAAATAAAACATAAAATAAAGACAATAAAAGAAAATAGTATCAATGATCTGTAAAAGGTATTGTGTAGTTTTTGTTACAAGTAACAGTATGCGATGCCTAATAGACACTGTCGGAATAGTGTCAGCTGGTTCCGTAAATAAACAGTCATAACAAAAAAAAATGCTGTGCTGGTGAAACACAAAGTAATCTTCAAAAAAGACAAAGAAAAAAGCCGTGGACTGATTTCTTTGGTGGAGGCCGTTTCAAGACAGCCCAACATTGAACCAGTAGCTTGGTTACTACGGATAAATTTTATGCAGATTTGCAATGAGAAAGAACATGTAGGGCAGAAATAAATACAGAATGTACAGTCTGAAGAAAAAGAAACTACTAGGAAGTTTAATTTTTTGGCCAAAGCTTGTCCTAGAAAAGAGAGACTGTAACTGATAAGGTGATTAACACATTATGGAGGGGGGTACCTGCTCTGCCCTGTAACATTGGAAGGAGCGCTCTGGGGCAAGACCTCAGGCGGCAAAGCTTCTAACTTGTGAAAAGAGGGAGTCTATGGAGTTTTTTGGCTCCTAAGAAGCAATTGCTTCAGTATACAAAAGCCCCTGTTAATTTGTTGGAGGGAGCCAGGGTCCATCCCAAGCTGATAACCAACCTTGGCGGCGTCCCTCTGTGTGGTACTGGCTTTAGAGGCGTGACGGGGGTCCTCAGTTCTCCCTCTTCTGTTTCAGAGAGCTGCTGAGGCCAGGGAGCATGTAGCAGGGAAGTCTCTGCATAAAGAAGGCCCAGGGAGGCCAAGAGGCCCTGAGAGATCATTGGGTAAAGCTGTGAAGGCGAAGCCTGGGTTGCAGTGGAGACCTCAAGGTGTTGGAGATGCCAGAGCCACAAGACATCTGCCAAACAGAGCTGCATACAGAGTGGAGTGAGCTCAAGAGAGAGATGTACGTTACAGGCAGCAAAGCCGGGGGTCTGAGTCATCTAAGCCCTTTGGAAGGAAGGTCCCAGACATCTGACGTGGAGCTACAGTGTTTGCTCTGCTGGCTTTGGTCCTGTATTCCCTCACTATGCCTCCACTCCTCCCATTTGGAATGGGAATGTGTATTCTGCGCCACTGTGTGTCGGAAGTATGTAATTTGCCTTTTGATTTTAGTCAGTTCAGGGAGTATCTTGAGTCTCTGAAGAACCTATGGGGGTCAGGGAGTGGAATGTGGTGCTTTGAATGAGGACTATCCCCTCTGGGTTTAGTATTTGAATACCTGGCCCCAGTTGGTGGTGCTGTTTGCAAAGGTTTAGGAGGTGTGCCCTTGATGGAGGAAGCAGGTCACTGGGGGTGGGCCTTGAGAGTTCATGGCCTTGCCCCGTTTCAAGTCTGTCCCGCTCTGCTTCCTGCAAGTCAGTGAAGGTGTGAGTGCTCAGCTCTCTGCTCCACTGCCTCTTGCCGTGCCTCCCCCACCTTGATGGACTCTTGTCCATCTGGAACCACAGGCTCCAAACTCTTCCTTGTACAAGTTGTGCTGGTCATGGTGAATTCTGTGCTTGCTTGTTGTGTGTTGAGACAGGGTCTCCCTGTAGCCCCAGCTGGCTTGGAACTCGCTATGTAGAGCAGGCTGACCTGGATCTCACAGAGATCTGCCTGCCTCTGCCTCCTGAGTGCCGAGATTAAAGGCGTGCGCTATCACACCTGATGGTCATGGTGTTTTATCACGCAATAGAAAAGTACTACAGTGGGTAAAGCGCTGCACAAGCATGAGGACCTGGGCTGTCCACAGCACCCACATAAAAGCAGGGTGTGGTGATATGCCTCTGTAATCCAAGTGCTCCTATGGTGGGATGGGAGGTAGAGAGAAGAGATTCCTTGGAAGCTCACAGGCCAGCAAAGCCTGGTAAGGAAGAGAGTCACTGCCTCAAACACGGTGGAGAAGGGGAGTCAACACCCGAGTTGTCTTCTGAGCTTCTCAGGTGCACTGTGGCGTGTGCACACAAACTCACACACAAACACACATGTGTCATACTGACACAAGAAAGAAAAACAGATCCAAGACATCTTTGGGGCTATTACCCACCAATCAAGAGAACTTTCTGTGCATGTGATGCCTGCATCTCTGCCAGGAAAGAATCTTGTCAACCCACTTATTCAAAGTATCTCAGTTTTGTTTCTATTTTGACAGATAACTCTTCTGGGTATAAAATTCTAGCCTGACTTTTTCTTATTTCTTCAGCCCTTGAAGATGTTGGTCCACTGTTTCCTATTGCCGCTGGTTCCCACGGTCGGCCAGCTCTGGCTGTTTTCAAGACTTGCCTGTCATGACTGCTTTTCAGCAGTTGGTATTCTTCTGTGTGGTTTTCTTTGTATTTATCATACTTGAAATTCTCTAAGCTTCTTGAATCATAGTTCATCTTTTTCATTGGGTTCAGGAATTTGTCATTATTTAAAAAAAAAAACCCATCATTTTACACTATTCTGTCTTTACTGTCTGTGATGATTAATCTTTACTGCTAACTTGACAAGATTTAGAATCACCATGGAAACACACCTCTGAATGTGTCTAGCCTTGTAGCGGAGACCCACCCTGAATGTGAACAGCACCACCCCATGGACTGGGGTCCTAGATGAATACAAAGGAGGAACAGGCAGAGCTCCAGCACCCACCTCTCTCCGCTCCCCGACTGTTGATACAATGCGGTCAGCGGCTTCAAGCCACACTTTCCTCCCCATGATGGACTGTGCCCTTAAACTGTGAGCCAAAATAAACTTTTCCATCCTTAAATGATGTTTGTTGGGTATTTTATCACAGCATCAGGAAAAGTAAGAGACACACTGTCCTTGGATGCCAGATCCTCTCTCATTAGACTGCACTGTCCCACCTGTCCTAGGTTCTATGCGCCAAACACGTTTCTCTCTGTTGTCCAGATTAGATCATTCTTAGAGACAAACCTGCAAGTTCCCTGGACGTTTGTGGTCTCTGTTCTGGTACGCCCCCACCCCCAGTGAGGATTCACCTCAGACACTGTGTTTCTAAGTTTTCTTCTCTGTCCTTAAATGTTTCTTTCTGCAGCTTACAACATCTGGGTCTCCTTCAGGAGAGCTTTTTGACCGTGTTCCCTCCAGGGTCCATAAGCGCTGCTTTCTCCTGGCATTGTTTCTGAGGTGTGTAGTGTCTGCACTCTGTCTTCTGAGGTGCATTGGTGAGTGTTTTTAGACATGAACTTCAAACCCTGTCGTACTGTGGGCTGCAGCTACAACATCTGCTTGCTGTAGCCTCACAATGGGCTCCTGGGCAGTTTTGTATCTGATCCTGGGCTGTGTGCCTGTCAGCCAGATGTCAGCAGTGTTTGTATGCAGGTTGTGGGTTTAGCTTGTCTCTCTGTGGCTCTCTCCTTTCCAGGACACACACTCTCCGTTCCTCGCTGCTCGGGCAGCCCCAGCCCATGGTCTAACCTTCACTGATGTGAATTCACTGCTTTGCTTGCTTCAGTTTTCATTGTCCTGCTCCCCGCGTGAGGACTTGGGATTTCTCTAGGGGAAACGGCGTGTGAGCAGGAGCCTCAGCTCTGTCTCCTCGCCACACCCTTCCCACACGTCCCAAGCTTCTGCCAGTTCTGCTGTCTTGCAGGATTGTTGTTTATATTTTTCTCTGAGTTCCTATTTGCCATTTTCAGGAGGAGTGGTCTGATACAAATCCCTTCTGATGTTTTCCAGCGCACAGCTAGCCAAGCCGAAAGAGAAAGATGGTCTAAATACTGCAAACCTCTGACTGTAATGTGGTTGAACACTTTTTCATAATTTTTGGTAGGTTTTATTTGTTTATTTATGAGTTCTGCTCTTTGAAGATTTTGTGGAAGAAGATGGTGTCTCTGGAGATGATTCTTTTTCCTTTTAAAGATTTA
>NW_008358189.1:0-26746 GCF_000622305.1 Nannospalax galili | reverse complement strand
GTTATTAGAAATGTATTTTTTTATTTCCTGGGTAACATTTTCACATCTGTTCAGATGCTCCATCAGGACCTATTGATGAGTTACAAGCAAACGCCGTATTATATTAAACCACCTTTTCCATGTTCAATAACTGTATTATATTTGTTTCCTTCTTTGCCGTGTTAACCCTTTGTAGACTGTTGATTGAACATACGTCTGATTTTATTTGCTAGTACTTCTGTTTGGAATTTGCCTGCATTTGAATATTCTACAGCAGACCTTGCCAAGGGCTGTTCCCCAGAACCCACTCCCAGACATGCGTCTGGGTAGAAATGCTTCTTGGCTCAGACAAACAAGGCTGGGAACCGCGCAGGCTGGAAGCCCCTCACTATATGCACAGGGCTAGTTGAACACTGCAGTCTTTAGGTGTCAGACCACAGATTCTGCTGACTTTCTCTGACCCTTTGCAAGCTGAGTGAGGCAGAGGGAGCCTCTTTTTATGAAGTGCCTGCCACCGCAGTTTGAAGAATGAAGAGTGGATCATAAGCCATCGTCAGATTGGGGTTTCAGGTCTTCCTGCCCTTATAAAGTTAATTAGCCAGTTTTACAAATGGAAAACAATTTGAATTGAGTACAGGAAATGGGGGTGTTTGTTTAGCACGCAGGAAGCCATGGATCTGATCCCCAGCACAGTGTAAACTGGGTGTGATGGCCATGTGCCTGTCATCTTAGCACCAGGAGTCATCTTTGTATAGATAGTGAGCTTGAGGCCAGCCTGGATGACAAACACAACATCTGAGCACATTGCTTTGGAATTAATCATTCCTTAAAAGTTCACAGTGTCTCAAGACAAGTGCCTAACTCTGGAACCGCTTTGGGAGATAATTATTTTCTACTTAAAAAAAATTATTTTTCCAGGAATAAGGATTTTTTTTCAGGCCGTTCTGCTTTTTGGACGCCAACTTTTACGATGTATGTGCCTTTATTCAGATTTATTAGCATACAATCACACAAGTAATTCCTTGTTCATTTCCTAAATTGCTGCTTCATGTCTTATGTAATTTAACATTTGTTTAATGCCTGTATCTCTGTAGTAACTGGATCGGCAGGATTTGGTCTGTTGTGATTTTCCATACTTAGCTGCTTATTTGTCTTTTAGTTCTTAATTTACTATCGCTTCTCATTTTTCTTTTTTCTAATTTAATAATTTCTGTTATCTGCTTTTCTGTGAACTTCGTTGGAACTGCATTTTAAAACCTCATTGACCTGAAAACTGTGACCTTTTTCCCCATTTGATGATGAACGCCTTTGAAGATGGGCCCTCATCTCTGAGGAGAGAATGTGAAACTCATTTCTTGTTTGCAATTTCATTATTTTCCTGATATTTTAGAATGTAAATAATATTTCTTTTTCCATTTTCCCTCATATGCTTTCAGGAATATTTTTATAATTACCAGTTGGATTTTTAACTTAGACTTCTGTTAATAATTTATAATTTTATTGCTTTGGGATAAAATAATTCCATTTGTACAAGTTTAGTCTTTTGTTCATATTAAAGTTATAAGTATAATATATGCATTCATTTGCCTGAAGTCTGCCACCATTTGAAATATTATTTTAATTATCCAAATAAATACAAATATATGTAAATCAAACTACTCCTGACCCCGCCCCAAGCTCTAGTCTCCTCCTCAGAAGAGAATTAGTCCTACAGTCCAAAATAACTTGGATGGGGTAACTTGCAAGCAACAGAAATTTACTGCTGGCAGTTCTGAAGGCTGGGAATCCAAGAAGCCAGCAGGTTCCACGTGTGGTGAGGAATGGCTGCTTAGGTGACGAATGGCTGCTTAGGTGACGGAACCTGCCACGGGTCCTGCAGGGCAGGACTGCAGCTCAGTCAGCCTGGTTCCTGGAGCACTAATCCTACTAATGAAAACAGAGCCCTCAGGCCACATCATTTCCCAAAGGCCAGCCTCTGAAGACAGTCACATTAGTGGGTTCCAACATACCACTTCAGAAGAGACATCAGCATTTGGGCCTCAAGACGGTGGGTGAACTTTCTTCCAGACACTGTTCCACGTGTTTGCACACAGATATACAACGTACAGAAAGGCTGTTCTGACTTGTCCACTGTGTAGATAGCACCACGGCCTGGTGTGTTTGCTCACAAACACAGCTTGCACGCCTGCCCTTTCAGTTACTTAAATCTGTTTTATTCTTCCCAGTGTCTACCCACCATCCTGTGGTATTAATATACGGTAGTTGATCAAATCATCTGCTGATAGGTGGACAGCCAGGCTGCTCATTTTTTCTGGTTGCAAACAGTGCTGCCGTGAGCACCCGTGTGTGTGGGTCGGTGCCCTCATTCCCTCTCCCACTGGGCTTTCCCTGTAGCTCTTTCCTACAAATGCAAAAGTTTACAAACCATAAACATGAAACTCTCAGATTTTTCAGGAAGCAAGATTCCGGTGGCGCCTGCAGAGCCTCGCTTGCGGGTCTGCTGGTCACCTCGCTCCCTCTAGAGTGCGATACAGGCCTGACTTCTGTGGTGGAGTCGGGGTGCATCTGCCAGTTTTAAACTCAGGTAATGAAAGCTTTTCATGTGGCCTCGTGGGTTCTTTATTTCGTGCTTTGAAGATTTGTCCATGTTCTGTTTGGCTGTGGCTCATCTGTGTCCTGATCCTCCACGTTCATTGTGTGAATAGTCCACAAATTACAGACTCGTTTTACACTAGCAGGCATTTTACTTTGGCGTTGTTGTAAATAGTATTTCTGTGATTATACTTGTTCGTGCCTTTTGGCAAAAATACTTACCATTTCTGTTGTGTCTATACCTTGGAGTGTAAATGCTGTATGATGTGTTACCAGATCCTGACAAACATTTTCCCAAAGCTTGGTGCCAATTTACACGCCAGCCAGCGGTGTGCTCCGTTTTGTTAACTGACAGGGTTTGTGCTAGCTAAGACTGGTTTTAATTCCCATCTCCCTACCTCTAATGGCGGTGGACACTCTTTCTTCTATTTACTGGCCATGTGGATATCCTGTTCACTGAAATCCCTGCTTAAATCGTTTTCCTATGTTCCTGGTTATCTGCCCTCTCCGTGGCCTGTGGGAATTCTGATACATCCTGGACTTAAAGGCTAAGCTAGATGCACTCTGCAAACAGCAGCTCCCATTTTGCTTGCTTCCCCACACTTAATGAAGTCTTTACATGAGCAGGAATTTTAACATAGTCCAACTATTAGACTTAAGTGGTTAATGTTTTCACAGTTTTTATTCAGCAAATATCTGCCTAGTCTAGATCATATCAACGTACTCCCGTTTTTCTCTAATTGTTTGTTTGCTTGGCTACTTGCATTTCGACCTGCCATTCTTCTGGAATTGATTTCCATAAGGTGAGAGGTTAGGGTCAAAATCATCTTTAGAAGTGTGACTGTTCTGATCCAGCAGCGCTTGCAGGAAAGGCCACCATTGCCCACAGTATCAGCTATTCTCTAGTTGCTCTGACAGAAGCAGTATAAGGAAGGAAGGGTTTATTTTGGCTCATGGTTTGAGGGTGCCGTCCATCATGGTGGGAAGGCGTGGTGGCAAGAGCCTGAGGCAGCTGGTCACATCGCTCCACAGTCAGAAGCAGACAAAGCCGGTGCGGGAGCTCAGCCCACTCTGTCCTTTGTTATTTTTATTTTTATGTGTGTGTGTGTATTGTTTGTGTGTATGTAAGCGCACCCACGTCGTGCATGGAGGTCAGAAGATGGCATCAGACCCCTGGAACTGGAGTTATGGACGATTGTCAGCCACCATGTGGGTGCTGGGAATCGAACGCGGGTCCTCTGCAAGAGCAGCCAGTGCTCTTAACTGCTGAGCCGTCCCTCTAGTCCACTTTCTCCTTTTTTATTCAGTCCAAGACCCCAGCCCTTGGAATAGTACCACATTTTGGGGGGGGGGATCAGACATGCCCAGAAGTTTGTCTCCTGTGTGATTCTGTCAAGTTTTCAGTCAAAATTAGTCATCCTGAACCCATGGTTGCTACTCTAGGTTTTTGGTTTATTCCCATCATTTGTGTCTGTATGCATGCATGTGAATATGTGTGTGTGTGTGTGTGTGTGTGCGCATGTGTGCATGTGTGTGCATGCATGTGGAGGTCAGAGGATAACCTTGGGTATCATCCTTACGATGCTGCATTGCCAATCAATTTTTCTTTTTTTTTTGAGACAGGGTCTCACTCTCTTTGGGCTAAAGGTCACCGAGAAGGATTAGTCTGGCCATCCAGTGGGCCCCAGGTTATCCACCTGCCTCTGCCTCCCCAGTGCTGGGATTACACTCATGTTTTAAGGATTGAATTCTGGTCCTTGTGTTTGCAAGGCGAGCCCTTTACCAACTCAGCCACCCCCCAGCTGCCATCATTTTAAGGACTGACTGTATCTTTTCTGACTGTTGAGGTTTTGGGTTTTGGTTTCTGCTCTTGTTTTGAAAATGAATTCGTAACAACCTCCATTTGTTGGGGTGACCTCATGATGTATGACTTACGTACACTGGGATTTGAATCATGTGGTTGATTCTTTGTTCTTAGGACAAACCCTACATGACTGTGTGCATCATTACCTTTATGTATCTTGGGACTATATTTTCCAGTACTTTCCTATGCACATTCATCACACTCATGAAGGATATGGCCTTTTATTCTCCCTTTCCCCAGTGTCTGTGGGCAGCTTAGGGGTCAAAAGGAAGCTGTCCTCACAGTGTGAGCCAGAACCTATGCACTTCTTTCCTGTCCTTGGGATGTCTGTGTGTCATCAGCATCGTTAAATGTTTGGGGGAAATACTGATATGATTGGGACTGAATTTCCTTGGTAGAAACCATTTTAATAACAGACACTATTTAATAAATATTAAATCAATCATATTAAGGATCATTTATCAATTTTGATAAACTGTGTTTTAGGGGAAGAGGGAGATTTGCCTAGTTAATGTAAATTATCAACTTTATTAAAGTTATGTAGCATATTGTGTTAGATGCCTTTAGGTGTCGACTTGACACCTGGGTAGAGGGATTGCCTCTGTTGGAGTGGCCTGTGGCTATGTCTATGGGGCATTTTCTTGATTTTTGAGTGACTTGGGAGGGCACAGCCCACTGCAGGTGGTGCCACCCCTCGGTAGGTTGTTCTGCATTGTATTTTTTTTAAAAAAAGGCTGATCATGGGCCAGGGGACCAAACCAGTAAGCAGCGTTCCTCCATGGCCTGTGCTCCAGCTCCTGCCTCCAGGTTCCTGCCCTGAGTTCCTAACTTGGGCTCCCTCATTGATGATGTGAGTCAAATAAACCCTTTCCTCCCCAAGTTGGTATTGGTCCGAGTGTTTTGTCACAGCAATGGAAAGAAACTAGAACACATTTCCACATTGTTTTTAGTGTCTTCTTTATCCCTGAGATCATTTATCTATGTTTTTTTCTCTTTCATCCATGATCAGTTTGGTTAGGGAAGTAGTCACTTTATTAACCATTTTCAATAAGCAAAAGTCCAGCAGCTGTGGAATTTCCCTGACACGAGTCTGTTTTCCATTTCACTGATTCCTGACAATTCTCTATCTGCTTTTTCTAGGTCTGGCCTTTTCTACCTTCTAGAAGTAGGAACTTAGATCACTGGCTTTCACCTCTATTTCTCCCTCTGAGCGCTGCACTTACTACCTGGCTCTCAGCTTTGACATGGTTTGGCTCATTATCAACCAGGCCAGAATTTTCTAAAATTTCCTTTGCTATTTCTTCTGTGATTTAGATTTAGAGGTGTGTGGCATAATTTCCAAGTGGCGAGGGCTCTTCTAGTCCTGTATCTGTGTCCAGCATAATTCCGTGATGGCGAGAGACCACACACTGACGGTGGCAATCTTTTGAGCTGGGGAGACTGGCTTTATGAGTGGGCACAAGGTGGCACTGGCAGCCGCCCCACATGCAGAAGGATGCGGATCTGCTGGGCACGGGTGCAGTGGTCTGTGTCACTTGTCAATTAGGTCAGGCTGTCAGCTGCGATTCTCCAGTGCTCTGGATTCCACTGCCTTACTGACTCGTTTGCTTAGTAAGTCAACCACTGAGAGGCAGGTGAGTCTCCCTATGTGAGTAAGGGTTTCTCTCTTCTCAGTCTGGTCAACTTCTGTTCCATGTATTCTATGTTACTGATGCTCATTTGGGGCTGCAATGATCTTCCACAATACCAACTCCAGCACAGACCTGTGTCCACCCACCTAACCTGCTCGGCTGACATCACTGGTCTAGCTTTCCCTGCTTTTCTTTCAGCCTGGTTTATGCCTTGACTCAAGGAGCACTTCTTCTAAATGCCTTACACTTGGGTTTTATTTCTCACATCCAGTCTGACTTTATTACCCTTCTCCCTGGGCCACGCAGAGCATTATCTCGGAATTGGTCTTAACTGTCACCTTGCATCTGCTTTCCGTTTGACTCACCTGATTCGTGTTCCATGTCCTCTCCTCAGCTTCTCTGAGATTAATGGAATCTTTTTTGCTCCCCCATTTTCCCTGGCTCGCTCTTTTTTGGTGGTTATGCTGGTGATCTCAGCCCTCATCGCTGGCTCACATGCCGCAGCTCAATGCCGCACTGAGGTATTACACTTAAATGTAACAGAGTGGCCTGGCCAGCCCTCCCCATTGTTGTGTGACACACAGCTATGCCTGTCTCGATTGACAGATGCACCTTTCTGGGGCCCCTTATTCTTTCTGACATCTCCCCACTTCTGCTGGGGTTTATCGTCTTCCATTGGAGGAGCTGCTTTTAGGATCTCGTAAGTGCAAGCCTGTGGTGGTGAATCTGTGGTAATGAATTCCTGACAGCTGCCTCGCCCAGAGCGTCTCTACTGATGGGGAGTCCAGACAGACACGGCTTTTTTATTTCAGTACTTTAGACTGTCCCCCACCGGCTTCCGGTTTCCTGCCCTTTATTTTCAGTGAGAGCTCAGCTCTCAATCTTACTTTTGCTTTTGGGAGATAATGATGCATCATTTTCTCTGGCCATTTTTACAGGGTACTTTTCTCCCATTCTGAGGTTCAAACCCAGGCCTCTGTGAGTGCTAAGCAAACACCGTACAACTAAGCTATCCCCTCAGCCCTGCGGGATGTTTTCTTCTGCTCAGTGCGGGTTTTCCCATAAGGTATCTGGATGTGGCTTCTTTTGGGTCGATCCCGCTTGGGCTTGCAGAACTCTCCACATCGCAGACTGGTGCCTTCCCTTGGTTTGAGAAAGTTCTTATTTGCTATCATTCAAACATGGCTTCACCACGTCTCTCTCCCTTTTCCTGGGCTCCGGTTACTCAGGGGACGGATGTGTCCACCTGTCTTTCCTCTTCTCTCCTCTTTCTTCTCTGTGCTTCAGTTCTGGTACTTTGACTTCACTTACCATCCAGCCCTTAACGCAGAGTTCTGCTGGGTCTGAAGTGTCCTTTGCTCAGGTCCTGCACATGACCTTGATCCATTTGGAGCTGATCTCTGTAGCTGGTGAGACAGGAGACTGGTTTTATTCTTTTGCACATGCCAACTTTCCCAGCAGCATTTACTGAAAAGCCTGCCCATCTCCAGTCTTAGCACTTTGCTGAGTTGACTGTGGGCGGGTCCTTGTTGGCCATGTATTGTCTCACCATCTGTGTCTATTTTTAAGCGAATACCATGCTGAGTGATGACCAGAACTTTGTGTCACATTTTGAAGTCAGGGGTGTAAGGCCTCTTACTCCATTCTTTTGGACTTTTGGGAGGTTGTCGGGGTTTATTTGATTTTTGTGGTTGTCATGATTCCATACACATTGTAGGATTATTTTTCCATGTTTTGTGAAGAACTCCCCCTGGCACTGTGGCTGGGATTATTGCCCTGAATCTAGATTGCTTTGGGTAGCACAGACATTTGAACAGCACTGACCTTCCAGGACCGTCACTCCACTCCTCTGTGTCTTGCCACTTTGATGCTTTTTGCGGGGTGAAGCTCTTTCACCGCTTTGGCCATGCTTGTTCCTATTGTTTTGTTACCGTGAGAGCGGTTATAAATGAGTCTGCTTTCTTACTGTCTTGGCTTCTTTTTCAGATCGCTCACTACTGGCCGATGGACATGTGTCTGGCTTTTGTAGGCTGACTTTGAATCCCACAGCTGGGCTGACTTTATTAGCTGTAATGGTTTGGGGTTTCTACACACAGGTTTTGGGGGGGTTCCATATATAAGATCACGGCATCTGCACGGAGTGACATTTTGACCTCCTCTTCAGTTCTTTGGGTCCCTTTATTTCTCTCTCTTCCTGACAGTGAGCCCTTCCCGTCGGGTTCCAGCTCTCGAGGGAAAGCTTTCAGCTTCACATACTCCGTGTAACGTCAACTATTGGCTTGCTATGTCTGGTCTTTGTCACACCCATGCACATTTTTACTATGCCTAATTTGTTCAGCTGCTGAAGCCTATCAAACACCTGCTCTATATCTTTTGAGATGATCAGGTAGGCTTGTTCTCTGCTCTGGACAAGGGTCAGATCCCATTTATTGATTTGCATATGCTGAGCCATCCTTGAGAGATGATGAAGCTGTAGGGAGAAAGCAGGAACTTCAGGCATTAGACCAGGCAATATCCCTCAAGCACAGAAAACAAATATCAAACGAAATCAAACCCAAAAGCTTCTGCACAGGGAAGGAAACAATCACTCACATGAAAAGACAGCCTATAAAATGAGAGAAAACATTTGCCAATTATACAGTTGATGGAGAGTTAATATACAGAGTATTTAAGAAATGCAAACAACGTACAAGCAAAAAATCCAATGTGAAATGGCAATAGACCTAAATAGATGGTCAACAGGTACCTGGAAAATAAAAGCAAACTTCAATATTAAGGGAACACAGATCAAAACCACAATGAGATGGCACCTCACACCTGTTATACCGGCTGTTATCACAAAGATAACACGTCCCACAAGGGCACGGAGAAAGGGGCGTCTACATGATCTGGGTGGGAATGCAAGTTAGCATCATTGGTATGAAAGGCCACTGGAAAAACGAACAGAACACCATGGGATCCTGAAATCCTTCCACTGGGTGTCTCTCCAAAGGAAATGAAATCAGTACCTCAAAGTGACATCTGTACCCCCTGTTTATTGCAACACTGTTCACAATAGGCCAGAAATGGAAACACTCTAAGTGTCCATCAACTCATGAGTGGATAAAGAAAATATAGTTTATAGACACAATGGGATGCTACTCAGCCACACAGAAAGAGTGAGATCTTGTCATCTGTGCAACACGGATGGAGATAGAGGTCATTATGTTAAGCGAAATAAGTCGGGCACAGAGAGACCAGCCTGGCGTGGTCTCACTCATGAGAAATGCCACAAGTCCATCTCATTACCTCATAGAAGTTAAGGGCAGAAGGAAGGTCCTCAGAGGCTAGGGAGAGAGGAGCAGAGAGGGACTGACTAGCCAGTGCTAAGTCACAGTTAGTGTCCTAGTTGGCTTTTCTGTTGCTGTGATAATCACCGTGACCAAAACCAATTTGGGGAGGAAAGGATTGTTTGTCTACATTTCCAGGTCCATCACTGAGGGAAGTCAGGGCATGATTCAAGTAAGAACTGAACTAGAGACCACGGAAGAAAGCCATTTACTGGCTTGCTCCCTGGCTCATGCCCTACTAGCCCAGGCCCACCTGCCTAGGGATGGCATGGTCCACAATGGGCTCCCACATCAATCATTCATCAGGACAACGTCCCACAGACAGACCCACAGTCCAATCTGAGGGAGGGAGTTCCTCCATTGAGGTCCCCTCTTCCCGACTGACTCTGGGTTGTGCCAAGTTAACAGTGAAAACTACCCAGCAGAGACAGGACACGGAAGTCCTGGGATTGCATTGCACAGACTGCACGTAGCAATAATGCCCTATTTCCAAAAAAGCTAAAGGGTTTTAAACATTTTGATCACAGAGACATGATCTCTGCATGGAGGTCACATAATCACCAATGTTCACTGTCACTCACCAGAACAAGTCACTGGTCCCACTGAGTGCTGCTGCCTGGGATCCTCACCCATCACTCTGGTGCCGTGTTTGATAATTAGAACACTCTCAGTGTTGCTAATCTGGTAGTAAGAACAAGGGCTCGCTGACTTTTTATTCGTTCTTGTGTTAATGGGAAAATAGGCACCATTTCCAGACAAGAGTGAAAGTGTGCTGTGTACAGCACCTGTAGGTCTCCGTCCTGAACGACAGGCCCGCGTCCCCACACCCTCTTCCTTCAGCACATATTACCGGTGCTGTGTTGAATTCCCATGCCAGCTCTGTCTGGTTGGTTTCCTTATGCATCTAACAGTTTTTCTGTGTGCATATGTATCAGAGGCTGAGCGCATACAGGTTTAAGCCTGTCACAGCTGTGCTGGGTCTGATACCTCTATTAACATGTGATTTGCTGCGAGTCATTTTGACTGAGATTAGCACAGTCAGTCCTCCGGCCAGCCCATTGGCGCTCACAGCCACTCTTTGTCCTTCAGCCGTGCGTGCGTCAGAATTTATGAAAGTGTCTTTTGTAGACAGCTCATGATCCGGACTCTGATTCTGAACGTGACCCCTGCTACCTTCCGTGTGGCTGAGTGGAGGTGGGTCCTGCGCCGAGGCTGTGGGCTGTGTCTCTAATCCATGCCCTCCCCTCCTGGCTGCTTTCTACTTTCAAGTCAATCAGAAATGCATTCGTCTTTTCTGTCTTTGGAAAAACAAAACCTCACTCCTTCCAGACATCATGCGCTTGCGTCCCTGGTGTGGAGCCTATCACGCCCGTCCCTGGCGTGGGCCCAGAGTGTCTGTCTAGGTTTTGTCAGAAACTCAGAACTGCTTTGTGCCATCTACTGGCCCCCCACCCCAACCCCAGAACTCCTTGATGCTGGACCTTGCTCAGACACCCCCACCTGCCTGTCCTCCCTGGGTTCTGATCCTCTCTCTAGGCAACCCATCTCCACCTCTGTCCCCAGCCCACTGCCAAGCTGAGCCATCACCTTCCCCTGACCACCTGCTACCCGCAGCTTTGTGCTCCGGGGTCCCAGCTAGACTGGAAGTTTCCAGTGCCGGACTCTGGCCTTTGCTCTCCGCGGGCTGGGATCTGCAGCTGGACTGTGGCTCACATCTCCCTGGGGCGGGTGACCCTGCTCCCCATCTCCTCTCTTTCCTCTGAAGTAGGCCCAACGTGTGTCCTCTGCATGGAGCCCGGACACAGTCCCCAGTGGGGGGACTTGCAAATACTGGGATAGTGGGAGCACACTGATGTGTTTCAAGGTGTCAGGTACTCACCCAACAGGCCGAATAGACTATTTTTAGCCTACCTGCTCTGCCTCACTCTATAGTGAACCTGAGCAGCCCTGAGGATGGCCAAGTGGAGTATTTCCTGGGTTCTTGTAGGTCTTGGGTGACTTGCTTTGTGTGTGTGCCTATGAATGACATTTATCCATTGGTGACATCTGTGGATGGCAACCTCTCTGTGGAAGGAAGCCCTTGCTTTTCAGCCACCTGCACTGTGGCTTTAAGGTCGTCAGAGCTAATTACCTCCGGACCACATTCTTGGATAAGGGGCAGCTCTGTGACAGCTGAGGTCTGAAGGCAGCAGCAGGCACACGACCACGTGACCACGCTGGGGCCCACGCCTCAGCCAGCTCCTCTGTTGCCTGGGAGATGCACAGAGAGACCCATAGCAGAATGGGGACAATAGCAAGCCAAGGTCTGAGCCAGACAGTAAGATGGTGATTGGCAGGGGGATGGGGAGGGTGGAGGTCATGTAGGCGCTGGGTCTTTGTCCTGTCTTGTTTACAGACAATGTCACCAGCATCACTCCACCCGCAGACCTGCCATGCTGGGTGCTTCGCTGGAACAGGAGCCTCTCACCACCCACTGCTCCCTAGGCCTTGATGGAAGCTGTCTCCATCAGCTGCACATGTGCCAGGAGCCCACATTGACCCTGCACATGGACTGGGCACGTGGAGGCGTTGACAGCTGCTGAGCAACTTTGGGTCTTAGATGTTAGATGTGACTCTTCAAGGCAGATGTTCAGCCAAGGATAAAGTACCAGCAATTTTGTGAGAATATTCCCTTAGGGAGGGGACAGTGGGAGGAGGGATTGTCCCTGCCTCAAGCCTGACCTTGAGGGAAGCTCAGGGGGACACTTTACTTCAGGGTGTGTCTATTACAGAGGCCAAGAACAGTTCCTAAGACTCCTTGAGACTCATGTTAGAACTGGTAGATCCCTCTGCCCTAAGACATCAACAGGCCAGAGGATCCCAGGGGAGGGAGCAGCTTCCTGGGAGGAGGGATGGTCCACTGGCAGGAATCTTCCCTGGCAGACAGTCTGATCTGATGCCACAGAGGTGCCTTCACACTGCACTGGCCATGGACGCTTTCTGGGCTCTGGGTCCTGCCATTCACCTTTGGACCTTGCCCTGAGCAGCCTGTGTCCCTACCTTCTCATCCACCAAGGCACTGACCGAAATCCACTCTGTCGATTGGGCAGACAGTGTTCCCCGGGTTCCCAGCTATTTGGGGAAACGTTTTCTGCGGCTGAACTCGGTTCACAGTTTTATTGTGTTCTGAGTCTCCTGGTGGAGAGCTCTTGGTTAGTTGCTTCTTGGCTAGTCCCTTCTGAGGCTGTGGGTTAGCTCTTTGGACTTGGATTCTGGGTGGAGAATCTGAAGCATGAGATGGCTTCCCGCTGACTGGGACTGCACAGGGCCCTTCCCAGCGGTCGGGTCTGACCCTGCATCTGCTGTTAGACCGTTCTGGTGCATCTCTCTAGGCCTTTTAACTTTACAGCAGTTCTGTCGGAGCTGCGTTCTTGGTTTTTGCTCTCCTCCAGGAGGCCTTGATCAGGAGTGTGCGTCTCACTTCTGCCTTCCTCGTCCTCCGTCTTTCCCCTGTTCTGGGTCTCTTGTGCTTCCCAAGCCTGACCCCACACCCACTCGACGTCTGGGCAGTGTCTGTCCTGCTGGAGTCAGATGCAGCTTCTCTGTAACCGTTTTCTTTTCTCTCTCATTTATTTTATTTTTTTATTTCGCGTATGTGTGTTTGCCCCTGTGGATGGGTATGTGCAGATGTCCTCAGAGGCCAGAGGCTTTGGATCCCCCGGGGAGCTGGAGTTACAGGTGGTTGTGAGCAGGCTGACATGGGTGCTGGGAACTGAACTCGGTCCTCTGCAAGTGCAGTGCACATTCTTAGCCACTGAGCCACCTCTCCAACCCACCATCTGCTTTTATTTGTTGGGTTTCCTGAGCCCAGCCTGCCCATCTCCATCTCCTGCTTCCCGCCTTGTCTTCATCTTCAGTCACAGTAAAGACGTTTTTATCTAGATGGTGCAGGCCCTGGTTTTGAAAGGAAGCTTGCATCCTCCTGGGCTAGGGCTTCGCACAGACCCGCGTCCGTCCTCCTGCCTTTTCTTCGTTGTGTTGTGCGGTCGCTGCTTTTGTCTCGTGGTTCCTGCTTTCTTCCTTTTAGTCATCATTTGCTTGTGCAAGTTTGTTCTCTTGCAGAAGCTGTTGCGGAAACTGTCTGCACTGCGGGCGAGGCCCTAGGCTATCAGGAGCACTGCGCGCTGCAGGCAGGGAGGACTGCCCGTCCCCTGGCACCCTGGCACAGAGGGCCTTCCTCCCCAGGCTCTTGAAGAGCTGAAGGCCTGGTGTTTCCGACTCTGTGCCAAGGGGAAGTCCATCTTTTTCCACGTTCTGCGAAGAGGGACAGTTGATTAGCTGTTCGCCGTAACTGGTAATGGGCCCTTTTGTTTTTCTTTTTTAAAATTTTGGTTTTGTGTGTTTTTTGGATGCTGTAACAAAGGATGCAGTGAAAGAAATGAAATTTGATTAGCTGTTCGCCGTAACTGGTAATGGGCCCTTTTGTTTTTCTTTTTTCAAATTTTGGTTTTGTGTGTTTTTGGATGCTGTAACAAAGGATGCAGTGAAAGAAATGAAACCCTTGACTCCGCATGTCCGCACCGCTCAGACGTGTGTGGCCTCTCGCCGAGAAGCCTGTGAAGCTTGTTCGCTCCTTGTGATGGACCGAATGTTTGTGCCCCACTTGCCAAAGTCCTGCACCACACCGTGGTGGTGTTTGGAGGTGGGGCCTCTGGGAGGTGATGAGATTTAGAGGAGGTGTGACTGTGGGGTCTCATAGTGGGATTGTTTCCCAAGTAAGGGGAGGAAGAGGCCAGAGCCACCCCTCTTCTTATGAAAGGACACAGCCAGAAAATGGCCGCTATGAACCAAGATTCTTTACTAAGAATCAGCCCCTCTGGCCCGTGACCTTGAACTAACTTCCAGCCTCCAGACTGTGAGAACTGCTTTTTAAATTGTCCAGCCTAGGACATGTTCTTGCAGCAGCCCAGGCTGTTGAATAACTTTTTCAATCATTAGTGTGTTCACACTTTGGAGACCTTCAAGGTTGGTGGCCACAGAGCTGTCCTGGGGCACTGGGGTGCAGCAGCCCAGGCTGTTGAATAACTTTTTCAATCATTAGTGTGTTCACACCTTGGAGACCTTGGAGGCCACAGAGCTGTCCTGGGGCACTGGGAACACGGCCTTGCTCACCTGGGGTTTCATGTGACCAGCAGGGGGCAGCAGGCAGTAAATAAGCCCATGAGTGACGTGGGTCTGGAAAGTTCCCCAGAGGTCTGCTTATGGAAGGCTTTGTCCCCAGCCATGGTAGACTGGGATGTGGTGGAGCCTTTAGGGTGCCAGGCCTGCTGGGAGGAAGTGAGGTCACAAGGTGTGCCCTGGAAAGGGACATTCGGATCCCAGCCTTTGCTAGTACTCTCTTTTCTTCCTGGCTGCCAAGAAGTGAACAGCCTGCTCCCACCAGGACAGAGTGTGCAGCCACAGGCTGCAATTGCAAGGCTTCTGGCCACGGACAGAACTTATGAACCGATGAGCCAAAGTGACCTTTGCTATTAATTAATTTACTTATTTACTTATTTTGAGAGAGGGTTTCCCTGCAGCCCCAGCTGGCCTGGAACCCACTATATAGACCAGACTGGCTTTGCTCTTACAGAGATCTGCCTGCCTCTGCCTCCCAGGTGCTGGGATTAAAGGTGTGCACTATCACTCCTGGCCCCCTTTATTCTCTATAAGCTGATTTATCTCGGGCATTTGTCACAGTGATAGGTGAACATGTGAATGAACTGTTTTCTATAGGGCGCAATGATAGTGTGGACTAACACTGTAGTGCAAACAAACTGAGCGCCAGGGGTCAGAGATGATGGCATTTGTCACAGTGATAGGTGAACATGTGAATGAACTGTTTTCTATAGGGTGCAATGATAGTGTGGACTAAACACTGTAGTGCAAACAAACCTGAGCGCCAGGGGTCAGAGATGACCAGGGTGGGGACCTGAGTTTATTCCTGGTCTCTACACTGGCAGTATGCCTGGCACCCATGTGGACCGTCTGTTCCACACCCGAGGTGTCCACAGCAGCCTAAATGCCACACAGCCCTGCTGCCCACATCAGGATCACGTTCTGCCCCACATCCCTCTCCACACCCTATGGGCTTCCCTGAGCCTGACTACCGTCTCCCAGAGTAAGGTAGCAATGTCCCCCACCTCAATGAACTGTTGACTCAGCAGCCAAGCGACCCTTACGAGGAGATAAGACATATCCTGCCCAAACTGTCCCCACTCAGACTAACAGTAAAATCCATGCTCCTCAGTGCCTCTGACTGGAAGCATCCCAGCGCGGCTACCTGCCCCTACGATGGTTCCCTCCTCCCTGTTGGGGAGCTGATGTGTGCTCTCAGGCGAGGCTGACAACTTCGAACTTGCTTTTCCTTGCCTTAAAGACTGATGTGGAGCTGACCCTGCACAGCCCAGCTCTGTTCCCTGGGACACTGTTTGCACGTGAAGAATCTGATGTGGTGGTCCATGTAACAGTTCCACGCCCTACTCCCCAGCCCTGGTCCAAAGATGCTTTTACTTGATGATCAAGGACTGCAAGTTCCTAACAGAATTTCTGAACTGCTACTCTCAAAACATTACCTTGGCAGGCTGTTTCCAGTTCATTCTCAAATGTAGACACTAGCCCCATTTTTTCTACTAGAAGTGAGCTATTAAATTAGACTTGTCTCATGGGGAGGTGGCTTTTTCTCATCATTTTAGCCTGTGAGGCGTTTCCTTGACACCAGCAGTAGAAACCTGGGATGTAGAACTTGCCAGAATTCAGAACTTCTGGTGCTGTTTTCCAGGGACCCTGCAGGGGCATCTGCCAGTCTCATCCCAGGGAAGGCCAGCTTCACAGGGCTAGGGATAGCGGGGCAGGGGTGACTGGTGTGGGCTCAGGTCACAGGGGCAGCCTCAGGTTCTGTTTCCTGTGGCTGTGAAACTGACCACCAATGCAAGGCTAGGAAGTCACCTGTCACACAAGCCCACCTGCCTGGCTGGTCCCAGATGAGGCTGGCTGTCCCAGACCACCCAAGCCTCTCCAGATACCACCTGCTGACAGGCATACCTTCTCTGTGCTATCAAACTGCTGAGCAGAGGCCTGAAGGTCAAGAGTGACAGCCTGGAAGGCCGAGACCGAGGGTTAGGGAGGTGCCATGGTGAAGTGGGTGGAAGGGAACAGCATCAGCTAGCAAAGAGTCACCAGCAGGATTATTGGTGAGGTCTGCAGGCGACCACAGGGAGCATCACTACGAGACTGGGGATCTGTACAGTGAGTGTGTTCCTGCCTCTGCTTCTGAAGACCCTATACCTGTGTGCACGCACACATGGATCCACACATTTGTGCATACATGGATACACTGACATGCATACATATAGGAAGGTTGCTTAATCCTGGGTATGCCATTGGTTCAGTGGACCAGAGACCCTCGGCAACCAGGAGGCCCAGAGTCCCTTTCTTGGTCCCACTTTGTCTAGATAGTGGGGACACCTACCCCCAAGGTTGCTGGGAGCATTGAAATGACTCCAGAGCGACTGTTCCTTGAGACACATGCTCAGGACCACATCCAGCACACTTCAGACTCTGTCCAACTGGTAACTGAGGCAGAAGGCCCCTGGGGACCATGTGCACTGAGCTCACACTCAGCTTGAGGGCCCAGGAGCAAATTCCATCCTCAGTCATCACGGGTCCCCACTCAGCCCTGAATGCTTTGCTGGGATGCTACTGGCAGTCCTCTGTCCTCCTCTGGGTCTCAGTTTCCCCACACAGAAGGGGGCTCACTCCAGCTTCACTTGGCTGCTTGGCTGACTGATCTGGAAGCAGAGGCCAGGCAGTGGTGGCTGACCAGGTCTGCTGGTCCTTCCTGCAGGCCTGATTCCAAGACCGAGACCACGCAGGAGAGACATGCACAGGGGAACGCAGGGGGTGTGGCGTGCGCAGACAGGGAGCCAGGGCTTTCCCACAGACGAAACAATGCCTGGTAGAGATGGCCCAGGGCCCAGCCGCACCTTACAGGCCTGGGAGCCACTGTGTGAAGCTGGCAGTGATGGGAAGAGTCACACTTGAAGCCAAGTGCTGGCACTGAGGTCCTGCCGCGCCCGGAGACAGCCAGGGTGTGGGCTTTATTAATGCTGTCGCAAGCCCATACACAATGAGTTTGCAGCTCACAGCTGGGCCAGGCAGCACAGCCAGGCCAGCTGTGTGGCTGTCTCAGGTTTTCAGGCCAGCCATGGCCACAGAGAAACAGGGTGTGCCCGGAGCAGATGACCCTCATTTTACCCACCCTAGTCCACTCCACCACCCCCACCCGAGCCCCTGCGCCCATGCAGACTGACACCAGCCCTGGTCCAGAAGGGATGGACAGGAGCAGGTCCAGGGTGAACGGAACAGGTCAGGGGAACAGTTGGGCCCAGCTCAGGTCACTTCAGGAAGACGCTCTACCTTGCAGACAACACTCTTATTCCATACCAACAGGTATGGGCAAGTGGGCTTCTATGCCCACCATTCCTGCAGCAGGAAACAGTGGGGACCTTGCTTTTCTTGCCTCCCATGACAGCAACTGACATCCAGAGAGGTGCTTGTTAGGAGCAGCCCTCCCCACTTAATTAACACACAGACCCTCAAGGTGTTCCTCCAAGTAACAGCTGTCCTTTTCCCTGTTTGGGAAGTAACTCAGAAAGTGTTTCCATAAAGCCAATGGGCTGTGACTGCGTATGACCAAAACTGTAGTGAAACGTTATTGTCTTGCAGTACAGTGGTACTGGGTGGCACTGAGTGGCAGGCAGCCACCTGCCAGAACAGATGCTCCAGCTGGGACAAGGCCAACACCCGCTGAGTAGACGTGGGGCATCATGGCCACTCTCCTGTCCCATTCAGTTCATTATACTTGGTTGTTTCGAAGTCACGTGCTTCTGACCTTCCTAGCTTTCTTCCTGAACTCTGTCGGTGATGCTAGGAGCTAGAATCACACCAGCTGCTGCCTGGGGCTCACCCTCCATCCTCAGGTGGGTCTGTGGAGGGACTGGCCCTTGCCTACCTGGGTCCCTGAATTCCCAGTGACCTCATCTGCCCGGCCCCCATTCTCACATGGGTGAGGAAGACATGTTCCCGTGTGTGACCTACTGACTCGGGCACTGAACTCTGTAGCTATGCAGCCTGGATGTGCACAAGCCTTGTAACATACCCCCAGGATTGCTCTCGGAATGCCGGAAACACAGAGCAGGGACTCCGACTTTGTCTGTCTGCTAAGGCTCCATATGACTCCATCGGCACAACCAGAAGGAGGCTACCCAACACCACAGCTAATGCACCAAGGCCTTCCTGTCACCCCAGCACATAGATTATGCCCCCCAGGGCCAGCCTGGACCCGCATGGGCCCGTAAGAGCCTGGCCCCTGGGGCTGCAGGCTAACTCTCTCAGTCTCCTGAGGGCTGGCTCCGAGGGCCCCATGGAGCCTGGTAGCCTGTATCACTAGGCTCAGAACCCTGTCCTTCTGGACAGACAGCACACCTGTGACATGGGCTGGCCACTGCCCACAGCCTGGACCTCAGTCACAGAGAGCTCACAGCTCAGGGATGGGATGGCTCAAGGAGGCATGAGCTGAAACCCAGACTCTGTCACCTCACCTGGGCTGTGGCATCTGCATAGGCTATCTGATCACCAAGCCAAGAGCGCAGTCAGACCAAGAGCCCTGAGGACACTGAGCAAGGCTTAGGGGCCAGCTGGGGTCCACAGGAAGCCAGACTTGGGGAGATGGGACCAGACCAGGCCTTGTGAGCCTCAGTGTCCGTCTCCCCAGCAGAGCTGATAAGGCATCAGACTTACCAAGTTGTTATAAGAACTTAGTGGGTAAATGCTGACTCCTCTGGGATCATAGCATAGCTCTCCTTCTCTCTGGAGAGGGTGTGCTGAGATGTGGGTGCCAGAGATATTGAAAGCCAGCCTGGGGAAGGCCATGTGTCCATTTCCTCCTTAGATCCCACTGTAGGATGGCCCCTGCCCCGTCCTTGGACTCAGGTAGAGGCCAGGGCTACTTTAAGAGGTGAGAATACTGGGTCTGGAGAGATGGCTCAGTGGTTCAGAGCACTGGTTCCTCTTGCAGAGGACCTGGGTTCAATTACCAGCACCCACATGGTGGCTAACAACCATCTGTAACTCCAGTTCTAGGGGATCCGATGCCCTCTTCTGACCTCCATGGGCATTACATGACGTGGGTGCACTTACACACATGCAGACAATACACTCATACACATAAAATAAAAATAATAAATTATTTTTTATAAAAAGAAAGAGTGAGCTGAGGGTACCACACTAGAGCCCAAATCAGCCTCCTGGGGCCTCATTGCTGCTCTGTGGACAGACGTCTCAGGAGGATTGCTTTGACTAGCATAGAGCATGAGGTGTACTCTTCTCTGGCCACCCAAGTACAGAATAGTCAGATGAGACCAGGGGTGCATGGCCCAGAGCCATCTGCTGTCAGCTCCCCAGTTGGGCCAGACAGATGAGGGCACCAGAACGTCACACCACAAACCTGAGGCCAAGCAGCGCGGCGCTTGCACCGTGACCCCACACGAGAGCCAGTGCGCCTCGTGCCTGGTTGTTGTGAGCCCTGGTTGGCACTAATTTATTACAGATTGTTTGGGGAAAGTGAGTTTAATTAAAATCTAAATGAAGCTCCCAGGAGGCCCCTCCCACGGCCCTACTGGGCATAATGAGGAGGTGCGGGCATCTCACGATTCCGACGGCTTTCATGTTTTTGTCATCACGAAGCCCCGAGATAATAAAATTTATTCATAGAATTCACACTCCAGTGGTGTAAATAAATGCTCGGCTGAGGAACACAGAGAATCATGCAGAATCCTAAACCGGAACCAGGCGATGGGACCGTTTCCTTCACATTGTAAATGAAAGCACGATGGTGCATGGGGCAGGGCTGCCCGCAGTTGATCCAGAGTGGCTAAAACAGCTGTCTGGGGGAGCATTCATCTCGACTTGGTGGTCAGTGCTATTGACTGAGAAACAGGAAGGGAAGCCTGGACAGGGTGCTTCCTGAAGTGGGGGTCTTGCAGTGCGCCCTGGGCCAGTCTTGTGTTCTGTGGAGACCCGGTTCCACCCTTACAGTAGGAGAAGCCTGGACTGGCTGATTCCCTCAGCCCACCTAGGGGATGAAAAAGGTGAAGTCCTTTTTCTCCGCATCCCATCCATTCAGCCCTGACTAGTCAGCTTATTGGGACCTCAAGCAGTCTTAGCTGTCCACCAGTGAGAGTTGTCATGGCTACTCCAAATGGCCTCCAAGTCCTAATGCATTCTCATGTGGACCACGGGGCCTAAGAACAGTGATGAGGCACAGCCGACGCCTAGTGGTGGTCACTGTTATTAGTAGTCATTTGTTCTAGGTCACGAGCCCCCGGGGGCAGTCTATGCTGCAGAGTGTGTCACAAGTGGAAGCAAGTGAGTGGATGAACAGCTGTGCATCCGCTGGCCAAGGTGCAGTTTTGAAGCTGGGGATCCCAATAGCTCTGGGAACTTGCCAAAGACTTTTCCCTGTGGTCTGGTGGCTGTTGCTGCTGAAGAGGGGACAGTATACCTCATCCGACATCAGGGGCTCAGCTTCCTGTCACTCTTCAGATAGGGTTAGGACAAGACTTCATTTCTAAGCTCGACAGCCCACAGCATCTCCACCGCCACTGTGTTTCCAGCCCGGAGCACTCCTCAGGGAGCCAGACATGCTGCCGGTACCACGCCCTCCCCTCCCTGTGCTGGGCTACCTCGCCTCCGCAGGGGCTGTCTTCCCCTGGGCCCACTGTACCTGTCACCCTCACAGTGCTGCAGTTAAACACACTTCAGGGTTTTTATCGTGGCTCTCTCCTGTGTTATGATAAATAATTGAAACTAAACCACATGTGTCAAAATAAACGACCCTCTTGCAGAGGGGAATGAATCCACAGCTTGAGCTATCTTTCTCCCAAGATGCCATAAAACGGGGACATCAGTGAGGAGGCGGCTTGGCTCCCAGGAGCAAGAGGAAGACGCCAGCCCGGGAGGTGGCCGAGGGCATCTCGGAGAGCTGTGGCGGCTTACATTCAAGCTCCAGCTCAAAGGTTCCGATAGCGTCCCTGGGCATGGCTGTCTCCCATGGGTTTCAAGCCTGAACACAGCACTGTCAAGCCACTCGAGGCTGCGGGGTGGCTGCCCGCCACTTTGGCACAGCCCCGGAGCTATGGTGATGCTGGCCAAGAGTCTGAGCAGATGGTCCTGTGAACCACTCCTATGTCAGATTCCAGTTTAGAGCAAGTTTTGGGAAGGGGAGCCAGTTCGTGCCATGTACCTGGAGCAGCTCTCCCCAGCCTCCACTGGGATCCCTGTGAGCAGAGGGCCCATCTGACTCCACTGAGTAGTGGGAGGATGATCCTGGCCTGGCAGCACAGGCCAGACTGCGGGGAGCAGGCTACGTGCATATCATTACACCATGATTTACATTTCCAGCCTCACCAGGTGCTCCCACCCACGTCAAGTATATGCAACCGATTTTTTATGCAAGATTGAACAACTTAACGGCCTGAACAAGTTGGATGACAAGACTTTAATTGCTATTTTTCTCCCTCCATCCCTCAAGAGAGCGATATGCAGACATTTAGAGAGGTATTTCATAAAACAGGAAAGAAAGCAATTCAGGAAGTTCCTTGCAAATTTGCCTTCTGAGCCCATGGTGCCTCTGTGCAGGTGCAGGAGACTTAGGGTGGCCTGGATCAGCCCAGCTCCAGGGGTCTCACAGTGCCACCACAGGGGATACACAGGGATGGAGAACTTCCCGGCCCCAGCCAGGGCATGGCAGGGAGCCCTGAGAGGAACCCAGAAACCTCTAATATCAGACTCTAATCCAAAGACTATCTCCAAAGAACTGGGGACACCCACCTCCCTGCCCAGGGGTTCCCATCCCTGATCTGCTTCCAAGATAGCACACTCGTTCTTTCACCCGCTCATTTATTCCTGTACACATCAAGTGTCCACTGACTGAGCACTGTGAACAGGGCCTGTGGACACACAGTGTGACTGCACAGTGAGGAGCTGGAGTCGGGTGTAAATGGGGGCTCAGTCTGGAGGGGGCGGATGAACATGCACTAAATAGCCCTGAGTGACTGGGCTTGGGATTGGCTTGGGGCAGAGTACAGTGAGCCAGGAGCAGCAGAGGGGGCTAGCAGTTGGGGCCAGGTCCCCACAACCTTTTACACATCACCCGAGGGCTGCGGGCATCCACCCATGTGTGTATGCTAGGGACTGCCCGATCAATACTGTCGATAGTTGACTGCCGCGAAGACGATGCTGGCGCTGTCTGCCAAAGCACGTTTTGTCTGGAAAATGCATAAATTCTTAGGTGGGGGATGGGAAAGGGAGGGAGAATACCAATGATCATAATTTGTTAGCCAAGGGTCCCATCTCACCTTTAGTACAAGGCGTGATAAACAGCTTCTTAAGAACTCGGGAAATGTATTCAGGAGACCAAATGGAAATCAATCTCTTTCTCGAATCTGCAGCCCCTGGTAATTCTAAGAAGCCGTCTGGGCTGTGTTCGTTGTTCATTCACAACATGTTCAAAGGACTCTTTAAGGTTAGAATTTTCCTTTTAAGAAATTGCTCAGGGCAGCGAGCTCCCTTGAAGAGCCACCGGCTGACACCTCTCATTAGCGGCCTCTGCAGGGCTGAGGGCCACTTGGGCTGAGAGCCAGGCCTCAGGGCCGGTAGAAGGGAGTTGGTGGCAGCACAGAGCAGAAAGGGGGAGCACACAGCCAGGGGCTTGTAGAGAAGGGCCTCTGACTTGACAGGTCCCTAACTGGAGAGGCTTGCACGCATGGGGAAACTGAGTCTGGAGCAGGCCAGATGCTGTCACTAGCACCTGAGCCTTCTCTCCCAAAGCTCAGGGAATTAGACCCCCTTGACCCCCCTCCCAGGCCTGGACTAAGTGGGGACTCCGTTCAAGGAGCATCACTGATCATGTGTACAATCGCCCTGCAGGTGGTACTTACCCAGTGCCTGCCTTGTGTCCAGGATGGTGCTGGGGTTAGCCAAGGATCAGAATATCCAGTAATTTAAAGAGGGGTGATGAAACCAGCCTCGGACTTCATGGTATGCCCAATCATCTAGGCTCATAGACACACATACATATGTACAAATATGCCCAATGTATGCACACATATAAGGATATACACTCACTGACACACAGCCAAACCAGTGTGCACATATGTGGTGCACATGCTTATGCTCATAAATGTCAAGAGCACACTTGGGTGCATACACCATTACACATATATTTGTTCACACATGTGTGCATATACCAGGCCAGGCTAGATTAAAATTTACACAAAATAAAGAATGGGGGGTCGGGGGGGGAGACTTACGTGTCCAGGGATGATCCAGAGCTTCGGGAGTACAGTCTAAGATCAGAGCTCAGGGAAACTCCTTGCAGCCCAGGTCTGCTTGCAGATGCCTGGAGAAGATACCATTTGACCACAGGGCCCATTGGGCCTGAGGGCCCTGCTACAGAGGGGCCAAACGGGTGGTTCATGCAGCTGGTCACCAGCCAATACCCCCTGTGTTCCCCCCAGCCCTTGGCTCCTTCTGGTTGTTCCCTTGGACAGGCTCTGACACCTAGTGAGAGGGAAGGGACTGGGCCAAGCTTCCATGAAAGCCCCTTGGTGTGGAGGGCAGGAGGATCGCCACTCAGCAAAGGAAATATTGAAATTAAATCCTTTCCCTGGGTTGAAGGGACTTCCGTCCTAATTAAATAGCAAGGACTCCTGGGCCTGCTGTCAGAGCTGCCTGCTCTGTGAGGGAGGAAGCAGATGCTGTCCTTGGAAGGGGAGAGGGACGGGGTTGGGGGAGGGTGGCTGTCCCCCTTTGATGCCGACTGTAGGCGCACACACTCATCACACCTAATTAGGGCTGAGCCTGTGTCTCCTGTCCCGAGGCAAAATCCATATTCAAGCACTGGGCAGGGACCACATGAGGCAGTGGTAAAGTGGTGAAGAGTAACCCCACCCCTGAGTGTGTCCCTCCCGTGTCTAGCCCACCAGCTCCTATGACTGTCAATATTCTCCTTCACCCTCTCTACAGTGGAAGGTCCTGCTCCTGGGGCTAAGGGACAGTGCCAGTCCCTAGGAACTAGAGCAACTGAGCCCAGGAGGGATGCTGTGGAGCTAAGCCCGGAATGAGTACAACCATGTTCTAGAGGAAGAGTCCCTGGTCACAGGGTGACCGCAGAAACTAAGGCAGACATGGCCCTTGCTGAAGTCACTGATGCCTGAGCCCTTACCCTGGAAATGCGGCAGCCCTCAGTCCACCACCATCCTAAGAAGATGGTGGGATAAGGGGAGGAACAGAGAACAAGTCTGTGAGTGCCAGGGAAGATGCCACAGTCATCCGAAGCCTGCAGCCCTCACCACCTAGTGGACTCCAAGAGTCAGGGAGCCCGGAGCTACAGAGAGCAGTTCCCGCACACCTGATCCCAGGACTGCCTCTGGCCCAGGACGCACCCCAACCCCACCCATCCAGTCATTTGTACTCAGGGCCCTGGAGCACAGCCAGGCCGTGCCCCTCTGCTGCACAAAGGGCAAGCCCCAGGGTTCCCCACCCAATACCTGTGACCAGACTTTGGCACGGCCGGCTGGCACGTGCTTGTATCGGGATTACTGGTCTGAAAGTGTGCGTTCCAAGTTTGGTCCAGGCTAGCCTCCTCTCCCCTTACCCTGGAGCCTGGGAAAGGCTGGAAAGCTCTGAACCTGACAATGAGAACAGTTGTTCACAGGTCCCAGGATACAGGGAGTCAGAGACTAGGACCACAGTAAATGAGACTGTATGTACATGTGTGTGCGTGTGTTTGTGAAGTATTTGTGTAACAAATGTGTGTGTGTGTGTGTGTGTGTGTGAGAGAGAGAGTCTTCCTATGCAGCCCAGTCTGTCCCCTAACTCCTGATCCCCCTGCTTCGGTCTCCCAAGTGCTGTAATCACAGGCTTATGGCCCCATAACTCAGAAGCCCCACATCCATGACAAAGCACACAAGAGCTGAACAGATGTGAATCAAAGCAGCAGGACACACGGCACAGCGGTGGGGGGGGGGACGACATGCCGACTTTTGGAGAGAGAGAAGCCCAGAAGACCAGGGAAAGGCCCTACAAATAGCAAAGCATTGTTTTGTTGATTTCTGTTTGATTTGTTGGTTTGATTTATCAATTCTCTAGCTGAGGATGACCTTGAACTTCTTAGTCTCCTGCCTCTCCTTCCAGAGTGCTAGGATTACAGGTGTGTGCCACCATATCTGGCTTAGAGAAACATTTCTTTTTTTAAAAAAATACATTATTATTATTTTATTTTATGGGTGCAAGTGTATTGCCTGCATGTATGTAAGTGCACCCAAGTCATGCAGTGCCTGAGGAGGTCAGAAGAAGGCATCAGATCCCTTGGAACTAGAGTTCCAGATGGTTGTTAGCTGTCATGTGGGTGCTGGTAATTGAACCCGGGTCCTGTGTAAGAGCAGCCAGTGCTCTTAACTGCTGAGCCATCTCTCCAGTCCTACAAAACCGTTTCTTAAATAATGAAAATGAGTATGTTCACATACTTGCATGAAAATGGTCATATGCAGCTGGTATAATATATTTAAAAATTTGTAAAGATAGAGTAAAAATGAAAGAAGGAAATTTTCAGATTAAAGAAACAAAGGCGGGGAGGTAAAGAGACCGGCTCAGCGGATAAGAGCACTGGCTGCTCGGGCTCTTCCCAGCACCCGCATAGTGCTTAACAACCATCCTTAACTCCGGTTCCAGGGGATCTGATGTCCTCTTCTGTCCTCTGAGGGCATCTCACAACACAGGTGCACTTATATGCATGCAGGCAAAACACTCATACACATAAAATAAAAATAAATAAAAATTTAAAGCTTAAAGAAAACAAAGTGTTTTGGCAATAAAAATGTGCTACATGTTAAAGGAAATCACTGAATGGAAACTCGGAGCTCCAGCTTCGGGAAGCGAAAAGCAGTGTGTTCAATGTGCAGTTCAATAACGTAGTGTCAACCTGCTTTAAGACTGTATGGAAAGCCGGGCTTGGCCTACACCACACGAGGCTATGGCAGGAGTTAACAGTCCACACCAGCCTGGACTGCATGCAGAACCCTGTCTCCAAGCAAACACAACCCCTGTCAACTGGTGCCATTTGTCAATGTTAGCTAATTTCTAAATTAAACTCTCCTGTTCCCCCCTCTCTCCTGCAATACCGTCCTCTTTCCTCCTTTCTCCTCTTCTTTGTTGGGGATGCCTACTGATTTCTCTCTACATGTTCCTGTCTTGTTCTGCAGCGAAGCACA